>NC_021165.2:46049216-46147186 GCF_000331145.2 Cicer arietinum
AATGAATTTGGGCTAGTTGTTGAATATTCAAAAATTCTGATTCGGCTAAGTCTTTTCTTTAGAATGAATTCTTACAATTAGAGTCGTTGACTTTTGATTAGAGCCATTGAATTTCTTGTTGACTTTAATTTAGACGTAGAATTGTGTGACTTAGAATTAGTGACTTTAAGTGCTTTTCTAAATAGTTATATAATTGAATAAATCTATTTTAAACAACCCCACAGGTTTTTAAAGTTTTGAATTTTCATAACATGTTTTTAAACTAAGAAAATCTTTGTATGGTCTAAACTAAGCATCTAGAGCACGCTATGATAGACTTAGTAACTTCTTGCTTAAAAACAACTTTGAAAGAGGACAAGTAGATAATACACTTTTAAAAAAATCAATAGGATATGACATTCTTATTATTCAAATTTATGTTGATGACAATATTTTTGAATCCACTAATGACACTTTTTGCCAAGAATTTTCTTAATTGGTGCAACTTCAATTTCAAATGAGTATGACGGGAGAATTCAAGTTCTTCTTAGGGATACAAATTATGCAAAGTCAAAAAGGTATAAGATGAGTGATTGCAATCAAATGGTTACACTAATGGACCCTACCTATTCAGGCCAAAAAGTTGACCAGAAAACCTATAGAGAAATGATAGGGTCTCTACTTTACCTTACCGCTTACAGACCTAACATCATGTTTAGTGTATGTGTAGGTGCAAGATTTTAAGAAAACCCTAGGGAATCACATTTAACTATTGTTAAGAGAATCCTTAAATGCCTAAAAGGCACTACCAACCTTACATTGTTCTACAAGAAATCTCCTAAGTACAAATTAAGTTTATACCGTGATGCTGATTATGCTGGAGATAAACTTGAGAGAAAGAACACTAGGGGCAACTGCACTTTTCTAGGTGACAACTTAATATCATGGTCAATTAAGAGATAAAAACATTATTGCAATGTCAACAATAGAGGCTGAGTAAATTTTAGTAGTTGGTTGCTGTAACACCCCGTTTTTCAAAGCGAGGGTATATTTTTTTTTTTTCAAATGTAATTAAAAACAAACAAAGGATTAGCCTCCGCCATGTTATTCATAGCCTCCGCCATTTGATCATTCCTATTAGCGTTGGCTCTCGGAGCGTCATTCCTTCTTGGCGGCATGGTTTCCTATAAAACCATCATCAAGTAGAGTCTTAACACTACTTCAAAAACTCCAAACTAACGTCTGACTATAACCACATAATTAATTATATTGAACTTGACAACTCAAGTCACCTAAACCGACACATGATCAGATGACAACTTCCAACTTATAGGTCGACCTACAATCTATAACCAAGGTTCCACAACCCCTAAAGAAAACCAAACCTATGCTCTGATACCACAATGTAACACCCCGTTTTTCAAAGCGAGGGTATATTTTTTTTTTTCAAATGTAATTAAAAACAAACAAAGGATTAAATTAGGAAATGCCTTTGGATAAATAATTAAGTCATTATAATTTACAAGCAGCGGAAAAGTTTCTCCAATTATAAATCCAAAACATTTACACAACAACAAATGGTACATGGAACCCATTCAACTAAGAAGTCAAACTGACAATATTAGTATAAGTACAGTTTTCCAAACTAAAAAATACTACAATCCAAAAAGAAGGACACCTAGTCCCTATACATCATCCTAATCTGATCATCCTACCAAAAAGCTATACACCCTGAGTGATCTCCACGCGTCCCGTGAGATCCTCCTAACGTAACTGCAGTCACGCGTTCCTGTCTCCATTCCCGTCCGTAGGGTACGAACCGGTAGGACCGTCCTGACTCTCATCTGAGGGCAAAGCCCAGATTTCCACAATAATCGTAAAGGGTCACCAACCAAAAAAATAACAGTTAACACATAGCAATTAAGTTTTTGAATGCTCAAATAACTTTTCAACTAAGCATGCACCTTAACAGGATTTTCAATATGCGAAAAGTTCATACAATGCTTTGCCAATTAAAAATGAAAGTAAAATGGAGTTCTCAACCTCCTAATTAACACATAACAAATCAAGACATGGATAAGTTAATGAGTAATCAATCATCTAGCTCAAACTGAGGATTTTCACTCAGCCAATCGATTGGGAAATCGATTGGGGTGAAGGTTTTTAATGAACACAGAATCCTGGGCTGAATCAATCGATTTGGCAATCGATTGAGTGAGTACTGAGCCCCCCAGGTTTTAAGCCAATCGATTTCCAAATCGATTTGGTCAAATATGGATGAGTCCCTGACTTAAGGCCCAATCGATTGGGCAATCGATTTCGTAAATGATTTTCGAAAACTGATTACAAAATCGATTGGCTAATCGATTTTGTCCATTTGGCCAAGCCCCTGACTTCCATCCAATCGATTGGGAAATCGATTTCCCTGATCATTTTTCCAAAAATTCATGAATTAACCCAAGTCATTCCTAATCAAGTTCACAACCTAACACTTAACAATTCCTACGCGATTACCACGGCAATTGGGATCTCGATAACCATCATACTTACACACAACAATCAACACATAACACTTAGCATTTTCAACGCAATTACCACGGCAATTGGGATCTCGATAACCATCATACTTACACACAACAATCAACACATAACACTTAGCATTTTCAACGCAATTACCACAACGACTCAAATTCAAATCACTTAATCATAAAACTCAAATCAACCACGACTCGCGTGCCAAGCACCCTAATGCAATGCGTATATGCCAAAATGCATGGACTCGGAATTCCAAACCAAAACCCTCCTCGAAGGGCCGTAAATCATAATCGTACCGCCTATCGCAGGCCAAAGTACCAATTACCGAGGTGCCACCTATCACGGGTCAACACGATTTACTAAAATGCGTAAATCATAAACGTACCACCTATCACGGGTCAGTACAGTTTACCGAGGTGTCACCTATCACGGGTCAACACGATTTACTAAAAGAAAAAGCGGAAATCGTAAATGTACCACCTATCACGGGTCAGTACAGTTACCATGGTGTCACCTATCACGGGTCAACACGATTTACTAAAAGAAAAAGCGGGAATCGTAAATGTACCACCTATCACGGGTCAGTACAGTTACCATGGTGTCACCTATCACGGGTCAACACGATTTACTAAAAGAAAAAGCGGGAATCGTAAACGTACCGCCTATCACAGACCAGTACTGTTTACCGAGGTGCCACCTATCACGGGTCAAAAGAAAGCGACGAAGATGAAAACGGGAGAAGGAGGAAAAATGGGTCACGGTTCAGAGGAAGAAGATGAAATTTTTCGATTTTCTTTCCTTTCTTTTTCTTTCCTTTGTTTTTCCTTTCTTCCTTTTTCCTTCTTTCCCTTTTATACTATTTTCTTTTCCTTTTCTTTCCTTCTAGTTTTCCTTTCTTTTTCCCTCCAAACAAACATATATAGATAATAAATATAACTTAACAAATATCTCAAAATATCTAGATATTTGTTAAATTACCGTTTCGCCCGAAACGCATAAAATTATCCGTAAAGGATTCACCGCAGTTAATTTCAATTTATTTATCGACGAGAAATTTTAATTGGCATCAAAATATCTTTTTGATTATAAAACTCCAAAATATTATTAACTTTGGCTTAAAAGCCTCCGAGCCAAAATCCAAAATACACCAAAAAATACATAAATGGTACTTTAAAATGATGAGTCTTACAGTTGCAGTTCTCGACTACTTTGGTTAAAACATCAACAACAAGACTACAAAATCCTAGAAACCAACATTCCCATCTATTGTGATAACACTTTTGCCATTTGTTTAACTAAAAACTCTATCCTACATTCTAAAGCTAAACAAATAGAGATCAAACACCACTTCATTAGGGACTTTGTTCAAAAAGGGGTACTAAACATTCATTTTGTAGACACTAAACACCAATGGGCTAACATATTCACTAAACCGCTACCTGATGATAGGTTTGACTTCATCAAGAAAAACCTAAACATTACCTTCATACCTAACTGGTGTTGTGATAACTTCAAAGTAGTTTAGCTTTACAATAGTTTTTATATTTTCTTGTAATATGTTATATTAATTTTATTAAAAAAAAACAAAACAAAAAAGGAACAAAAAAAAAGAAAAAAATAAGTTGCACTTTCAAGTCCTTGTGTCTAATGACAAAAGGGGGGAGTAAAAGTAATATAAAGAAAACATGTTATAAAAAATACAAGTTTTGTCATCATCAAAAAGGAGGAGACTGTTGGAATCAAGTTGATTTAATACTAAAAGTTTTCATGATAACATAAATATTTTATGAGAGCAATATATTTGACTTCAAAGAGTTTGAAAGAAGATTCATGTTTCTGAAGAAAATATAAAAGAAGATTTGATTCAAAATTATAACAGAAGAAAATCTAAAAGAAGATTTGATTCAAATTTAAAATTGAAGAAAATCTAAAATAAGATTTGGTTCAAATTTAAAATTTATGAAAATCTAAAATAAGATTTGATTCATATTTAATTGAATAAAATCTTTGACAATGTTGAAAAGAATATATGGTCAATATTTGAAGAAAAATTGATCAAGATTTGAAGAAGATTTTATTAAGATTTATTGACAACAAAATACAAACAAAATCAATTCGAAGAACTTACAAACTCAATCTAAACAAAATACGAACATAATCAATCTAAAGAATTTACAAAACCAATCTAAGCAAGATACAATTCATAATTAAACAAGGACTAAATTAAATCCCAAATTTTAATTGTAAAATGATACCCAAGGCTGAAGAGGAAACAACATTGAAAAGTAGAAAAGAGTATAAGAACTCACAAACTCAAAATTACAAATTCATCTTGGAGTTCAAAGAGATAAATACTTGTTCAAGTTAGAAATATTTTGAGTTATTTTCTTAGAATGTGAGAGTTATTATTATTATCAGTTTTGTTAGAAGCAACTACTCAAGTTTCAATCTTTGTATCAAACCCGATAAACGTTTAGTTCCTTCTTCAATTTGGGGTTGCCATGTTGTTAGGAGAAGACTTGGCTTGTAGGGTCAATGTTTTTAATTCCTCAAAAGTCTGGGGTTGTCAGGCTATTTGGGAATACTGCCTTGGAGGGTCAGGTGTTTTGTAATTCAAGGTGATTGAATTAGTGGATTAAAACCTTTTAAATTAGGGGACTAGATGTAGACAAATTAGTACTGAACTAGGATAAATCTATGTGTCAAATTATTTATGCTTTCATTGTTTGCTACTTTTGAATCCAATTACTTCGTATCCAAGTAATTCATAAAAACCAACCAACCTTTATCAAATTAGTAAAATTTTATCAACTTTCTCAAAAACAATTCAACCCCTTCTCATGTTTGCACCTTCAATTGGCATCAGAGCTTGGTCTCAAGTAGGTGCAATTATCAGCTTTGTTAGATGCAACTACTTAAGTTCCAATCTTTTGTATCCTTCTTCAATCTAGGGTTGTCAGGTTGTTAGGAGAAGACTTGGCGTGCAGGGTCAAGGTGGTTAGTTCACTACAACAAAAACACTACTTTGTGGCCAACTTTATAAGTATTTTGTGGCCGAATAAGACCCTCACAAATTAGTGACCGAAAAAGCCCTCACAAATACCAAAATTGAAATTGGTCTTTATTTGTGGCTGAAAAAGCCCTCACAAATTTTTAAACATTTAACTGGATTTTGTGGTTGCCTAAGCCCTCACAAAATCACAACTTTGTGATTTTGTGAGGGCTTAGGCAGCCACAAAATCCAGTTAAATTTTTAAGACGTGGCCAGCCACAAAATCCAGTTAAATTTTAAAAAACTTTGTGAGGGCTTTTACAGCCACAAAAAATAAATTTTATGAGGGGCAAAGCCGTCACAAATGACTGAAGTGGCATGTCTATTTGTGGCTGCAAAGGCCGCCACAAAAGCAAGTGAACTTTGGCATTTATGGCTGCAAAGGCCGCCACAAAGGAAGCACGTTGACATTGGACTTTATGGCCGCTCAGACCGTCACAAAGGATTAGACCGTTTTCTTTTGTGGCGGCAAAGGCCGCCACAAACTACAATTGTACCGTTGGCACGTTCTGGCCGCCACAAATGCCTAATATTCGTTGGTCATTGTGGCTGCTTTGGCCGCCACAAAGGATCAAGCATACCCTATATATATTACTCCACACCTCTTTCATTTTTTCACTTCTAACTTCTCTCTAAAACCTCCTTCTAACTATTCTCTCCACCTTCTCTCTACACAAAATATTCTTCAAGCTTAATTCAATTTTGGTAAGTATATATTATATTATATATGTAGTTTTTTAATTTTATTTTTTGATTTGATTTAAGTAATTAATATTATTGATTTTTTTTTACAGTGGTTGTTAATTACTTCGAAGACTTGTAAGTGTCGTACGTGAGTGAAAGCTTCAAGTCAGACGCTACTCGGCATCAAGTTAGTATTTTATATATTTTAAATTTAGATTAGTAAATATATATATTATTTTTAAAATATAGATTAGTAATATATATATTTAGATTAGTTTTATAAATTTATTTTTAAAAAAATAGGAATGATGTTGTTTACATATTAATATATGATAAATTAAAGTTTCAAACCACGGTTAAAATATATTGGTTTTAATATAATTATTATTTAAAAAAACATTATTAAAATTGATGATATTATTATTTTTTGTTATAAATAAGTCTTGATACATATTAATATAGTTTATTGATTGTTAGTGTTGATATTTTTTGTTAGTCTTGATTATTAAAAAAACATCATTTAAAATTTTATATAGGTTTATATAATGATATAGTCTTTGATAATAATTTATTATATTGTTTGGGCCGCCACAAAGGAACGCGCACGTGGCATTTGTGGCTGCAAAGGCCGCCACAAAGGAACGCGCACGTGGCATTTGTGGCTGCAAAGGCCGCCACAAAGGAACGCGCACGTGGCATTTGTGGCTGCAAAGGCCGCCACAAAGGAACGCGCACGTGGCATTTGTGGCTGCAAAGGCCGCCACAAAGGAACGCGCACGTGGCATTTGTGGCTGCAAAGGCCGCCACAAAGGAACGCGCACGTGGCATTTGTGGCTGCAAAGGCCGCCACAAAGGAACGCGCACGTGGCATTTGTGGCTGCAAAGGCCGCCACAAAGGAACGCGCACGTGGCATTTGTGGCTGCAAAGGCCGCCACAAAGGAACGCGCACGTGGCATTTGTGGCTGCAAAGGCCGCCACAAAGGAACGCGCACGTGGCATTTGTGGCTGCAAAGGCCGCCACAAAGGAACGCGCACGTGGCATTTGTGGCTGCAAAGGCCGCCACAAAGGAACGCGCACGTGGCATTTGTGGCTGCAAAGGCCGCCACAAAGGAACGCGCACGTGGCATTTGTGGCTGCAAAGGCCGCCACAAAGGAACGCGCACGTGGCATTTGTGGCTGCAAAGGCCGCCACAAAGGAACGCGCACGTGGCATTTGTGGCTGCAAAGGCCGCCACAAAGGAACGCGCACGTGGCATTTGTGGCTGCAAAGGCCGCCACAAAGGAACGCGCACGTGGCATTTGTGGCTGCAAAGGCCGCCACAAAGGAACGCGCACGTGGCATTTGTGGCTGCAAAGGCCGCCACAAAGGAACGCGCACGTGGCATTTGTGGCTGCAAAGGCCGCCACAAAGGAACGCGCACGTGGCATTTGTGGCTGCAAAGGCCGCCACAAAGGAACGCGCACGTGGCATTTGTGGCTGCAAAGGCCGCCACAAAGGAACGCGCACGTGGCATTTGTGGCTGCAAAGGCCGCCACAAAGGAACGCGCACGTGGCATTTGTGGCTGCAAAGGCCGCCACAAAGGAACGCGCACGTGGCATTTGTGGCTGCAAAGGCCGCCACAAAGGAACGCGCACGTGGCATTTGTGGCTGCAAAGGCCGCCACAAAGGAACGCGCACGTGGCATTTGTGGCTGCAAAGGCCGCCACAAAGGAACGCGCACGTGGCATTTGTGGCTGCAAAGGCCGCCACAAAGGAACGCGCACGTGGCATTTGTGGCTGCAAAGGCCGCCACAAAGGAACGCGCACGTGGCATTTGTGGCTGCAAAGGCCGCCACAAAGGAACGCGCACGTGGCATTTGTGGCTGCAAAGGCCGCCACAAAGGAACGCGCACGTGGCATTTGTGGCTGCAAAGGCCGCCACAAAGGAACGCGCACGTGGCATTTGTGGCTGCAAAGGCCGCCACAAAGGAACGCGCACGTGGCATTTGTGGCTGCAAAGGCCGCCACAAAGGAACGCGCACGTGGCATTTGTGGCTGCAAAGGCCGCCACAAAGGAACGCGCACGTGGCATTTGTGGCTGCAAAGGCCGCCACAAAGGAACGCGCACGTGGCATTTGTGGCTGCAAAGGCCGCCACAAAGGAACGCGCACGTGGCATTTGTGGCTGCAAAGGCCGCCACAAAGGAACGCGCACGTGGCATTTGTGGCTGCAAAGGCCGCCACAAAGGAACGCGCACGTGGCATTTGTGGCTGCAAAGGCCGCCACAAAGGAACGCGCACGTGGCATTTGTGGCTGCAAAGGCCGCCACAAAGGAACGCGCACGTGGCATTTGTGGCTGCAAAGGCCGCCACAAAGGAACGCGCACGTGGCATTTGTGGCTGCAAAGGCCGCCACAAAGGAACGCGCACGTGGCATTTGTGGCTGCAAAGGCCGCCACAAAGGAACGCGCACGTGGCATTTGTGGCTGCAAAGGCCGCCACAAAGGAACGCGCACGTGGCATTTGTGGCTGCAAAGGCCGCCACAAAGGAACGCGCACGTGGCATTTGTGGCTGCAAAGGCCGCCACAAAGGAACGCGCACGTGGCATTTGTGGCTGCAAAGGCCGCCACAAAGGAACGCGCACGTGGCATTTGTGGCTGCAAAGGCCGCCACAAAGGAACGCGCACGTGGCATTTGTGGCTGCAAAGGCCGCCACAAAGGAACGCGCACGTGGCATTTGTGGCTGCAAAGGCCGCCACAAAGGAACGCGCACGTGGCATTTGTGGCTGCAAAGGCCGCCACAAAGGAACGCGCACGTGGCATTTGTGGCTGCAAAGGCCGCCACAAAGGAACGCGCACGTGGCATTTGTGGCTGCAAAGGCCGCCACAAAGGAACGCGCACGTGGCATTTGTGGCTGCAAAGGCCGCCACAAAGGAACGCGCACGTGGCATTTGTGGCTGCAAAGGCCGCCACAAAGGAACGCGCACGTGGCATTTGTGGCTGCAAAGGCCGCCACAAAGGAACGCGCACGTGGCATTTGTGGCTGCAAAGGCCGCCACAAAGGAACGCGCACGTGGCATTTGTGGCTGCAAAGGCCGCCACAAAGGAACGCGCACGTGGCATTTGTGGCTGCAAAGGCCGCCACAAAGGAACGCGCACGTGGCATTTGTGGCTGCAAAGGCCGCCACAAAGGAACGCGCACGTGGCATTTGTGGCTGCAAAGGCCGCCACAAAGGAACGCGCACGTGGCATTTGTGGCTGCAAAGGCCGCCACAAAGGAACGCGCACGTGGCATTTGTGGCTGCAAAGGCCGCCACAAAGGAACGCGCACGTGGCATTTGTGGCTGCAAAGGCCGCCACAAAGGAACGCGCACGTGGCATTTGTGGCTGCAAAGGCCGCCACAAAGGAACGCGCACGTGGCATTTGTGGCTGCAAAGGCCGCCACAAAGGAACGCGCACGTGGCATTTGTGGCTGCAAAGGCCGCCACAAAGGAACGCGCACGTGGCATTTGTGGCTGCAAAGGCCGCCACAAAGGAACGCGCACGTGGCATTTGTGGCTGCAAAGGCCGCCACAAAGGAACGCGCACGTGGCATTTGTGGCTGCAAAGGCCGCCACAAAGGAACGCGCACGTGGCATTTGTGGCTGCAAAGGCCGCCACAAAGGAACGCGCACGTGGCATTTGTGGCTGCAAAGGCCGCCACAAAGGAACGCGCACGTGGCATTTGTGGCTGCAAAGGCCGCCACAAAGGAACGCGCACGTGGCATTTGTGGCTGCAAAGGCCGCCACAAAGGAACGCGCACGTGGCATTTGTGGCTGCAAAGGCCGCCACAAAGGAACGCGCACGTGGCATTTGTGGCTGCAAAGGCCGCCACAAAGGAACGCGCACGTGGCATTTGTGGCTGCAAAGGCCGCCACAAAGGAACGCGCACGTGGCATTTGTGGCTGCAAAGGCCGCCACAAAGGAACGCGCACGTGGCATTTGTGGCTGCAAAGGCCGCCACAAAGGAACGCGCACGTGGCATTTGTGGCTGCAAAGGCCGCCACAAAGGAACGCGCACGTGGCATTTGTGGCTGCAAAGGCCGCCACAAAGGAACGCGCACGTGGCATTTGTGGCTGCAAAGGCCGCCACAAAGGAACGCGCACGTGGCATTTGTGGCTGCAAAGGCCGCCACAAAGGAACGCGCACGTGGCATTTGTGGCTGCAAAGGCCGCCACAAAGGAACGCGCACGTGGCATTTGTGGCTGCAAAGGCCGCCACAAAGGAACGCGCACGTGGCATTTGTGGCTGCAAAGGCCGCCACAAAGGAACGCGCACGTGGCATTTGTGGCTGCAAAGGCCGCCACAAAGGAACGCGCACGTGGCATTTGTGGCTGCAAAGGCCGCCACAAAGGAACGCGCACGTGGCATTTGTGGCTGCAAAGGCCGCCACAAAGGAACGCGCACGTGGCATTTGTGGCTGCAAAGGCCGCCACAAAGGAACGCGCACGTGGCATTTGTGGCTGCAAAGGCCGCCACAAAGGAACGCGCACGTGGCATTTGTGGCTGCAAAGGCCGCCACAAAGGAACGCGCACGTGGCATTTGTGGCTGCAAAGGCCGCCACAAAGGAACGCGCACGTGGCATTTGTGGCTGCAAAGGCCGCCACAAAGGAACGCGCACGTGGCATTTGTGGCTGCAAAGGCCGCCACAAAGGAACGCGCACGTGGCATTTGTGGCTGCAAAGGCCGCCACAAAGGAACGCGCACGTGGCATTTGTGGCTGCAAAGGCCGCCACAAAGGAGGCCCAATCCAGCTGGATTTTGTGGCCGCTTAGGCCGTCACAAAGGATTGTACCGTTGGCATTACTGGCGGCAAAGGCCGCCACAAATGGAGGCCCAATTACTGGCGGAAAAGGCCGTCACAAAGCATTTTACCGTTAGAATTACTGGCGGCAAAAGCCGCCACAAATGGCATTATAGCCGTTGGCTTTTCTGGCCGCCCAGGCCGCCACAAATATCAATATATCCGTTGGCATTGTGGCTGCTTTAGCCGCCACAAATGCTCAACCTGAATCTATATATATTTTTCTCCCCTCCTCCTTCATTTTTTCACATCCAACTTCTCTCTACAACCTCATTCTAACCATTCTCTCCTCCTTCTCTCTACACAAAATTACTCTTAAGCTTCATTTAAATTTGGTAAGTATAATTATATTATATATGTAGTTTTATAATTTTATTTTTTAATTTGATATAACTAATTAATGTTATTGATTTTTATTTTTACAGTGCTTGTTAATTATTTCGAAGACTTGCAAGCATATCGTACGTGAGTGAAAGCTTGAAGTCAGACGCTACTCGGCATCAAGTTAGTATTTTATATATTTTAAATTTAGATTAGTAAATATATATATTATTTTTAAAATATAGATTAGTAATATTTATATTTAGATTAGTTTTATAAATTTATTTTTAAAAAAATAGAAATGATGTTGTTTACATATTAATATATGATAAATTAAAGTTTCAAACCACGGTTAAAATATATTAGTTTTAATATAATTATTATTTAAAAAAACATTATTAAAATTGATGATATTATTATTTTTTGTTATAAATAAGTCTTGATTATTAGTCTTGATTTTTAAAAAAACATCATTTAAAATTTTATATAGGTTTATATATATTTATTGTATTGATATATATAATTTATTGTATTGATATATATATTATATTGATAATAATATATTATATATTATTGTATTGTATTGATAATAATATATTATATTGTATTGATATATATATATAATTTTATTTCGGTTTATATATATTTATTGTATTGGTAATAATATATTATATTGTGTGCAGATGCATGCTCCCCTAATTGACATATAAATATGTCAAAATTTATATATAATGCTTTTGAAAAATAAAGCAATTAATATATAAAACATCGATATATATATAAATATATATGCACATAATTTATATATTTATTTAATTTTTAGAATAAACATATACATATATATATACACACACACACACACACACACACAGATATATATATATATATATATATATATATATATGGATTTATACCGTAGTTGGATGTACGATAGGAATTTTCCTGGAAGAAAGGGTCTTAAACAACGTTTTGCTAACAAGGTTGAAGACTTTCTGAATTTTGCGAGAGTGCAACAAATTGTCCAAGATGAAGGGGGAATGAGATGTCCATGTTGTTTATGTCGATGTAGACGGTTTAAAAGTGAAGATGAAATAAGAGTGCATTTGTATGCAGATGGATTTATGCCTAACTACTGGATTTGGACTAATCATGGAGAAGAGTCTCCAGCGGCGCCTAATACTAGTACATCTATGGAGAATTATAACACAGGTCCTTCAAGTAGTACTACCATGTTAGGTATAGATTATTATAACTATCAACACTTTGAGGCGATGAATGATATGATCTCGGATGCTGTTGGGGTTAATTTGTCATTCAATGAAGATCAATATGACGATACCGATGGACTTCCCAATGAAGAAGCTCAGAGATTTTATGGTCTTTTGAAAGAGACAAATAAACCGTTGTTTGAAGGTTCTTCAAACTCAAAGTTATCAATGTGTATTAGACTATTAGGTCTAAAGTCTCAATTTCATGTTCCTGATTTAGCTTTGGATTTCATGACTAAAATGATGCTAGATGCAACACCTGTTAGAGATGGTTTGCCGCAAAGTTATTATGATGCGAAACGGTTAGTGTCAAAGTTAGGATTAGGTGTCAAGAGGATTGATTGTTGTGTTAAAGGTTGCATGTTGTATTATGACAATGAATTTGGTATGAATGATGCTAACTTAGTTGAATGCAAATTTTGTCAACAACCAAGGTATCACCAAAGGAATAACTCTAGGGTAAGTAGGGGAAAATCAATTCCAAGGAAAGCAATGTTTTACCTACCTATTGTATCAAGATTGCAGAGATTGTTTGCATCAATACAAACTGCAGGAAATATGACGTGGCATTATGAGAATAGAAGAAATTCAAGCGAGTTGCGACATCCGTCTGATGGTCAGGCATGGAAACACTTTGATCAAATGCATCCTGATTTTGCGTCAGATCCACGCAATGTAAGACTTGGATTATCCTCAGATGGATTTACGCCGTACATACAAGCATCGTCTACTCCTTATTCTTGTTGGCCGGTTATTGTTACTCCTTACAATCTTCCTCCTAATATGTGTATGTCTAAACCTTATATGTTCTTAGCTGCTGTGATACCAGGTCCTTCTAATCCTACAACTGGTATTGATATTTTTTTACAACCTTTGATTGACGATTTGAAGAGGTTGTGGAATGGTGTCTTGACATATGATATTGCTCGGAGAGAAAATTTTATGATGAGAGCTGCATTGATGTGGACCATTAATGATTTCCCCGCTTATGGGATGTTGTCAGGATGGGGCACCCATGGTAAATTAGCTTGTCCTATTTGTATGGAAGATACAAAAGCATTTACTTTAAAATTTGGCGGGAAAGCATCGTGGTTTGACTCGCATCGTAGGTTTTTACCTGCTGATCATGCATTTAGAAGGAACAAAGCTGCATTTATGAAGGGCTATGCAGAAAGTCTAGGACCCCCGCTTAAGTTGACATCAGAACAAGTTTGGAATAAAGTAAAAGATATGCCAAAGGTACATGTTGTTAATGGTGTGGCCTGTAAACCACAAGGTTATGGACAATGGCACAATTGGACAAAAAGATGTATTTTTTGGGATCTACCGTATTGGAAAGATAATCTTTTGAGACATAATCTCGATGTAATGCATATTGAGAAAAATTTCTTTGACAACATATTTAATACTGTGATGAATGTGAAAGGAAAAACAAAAGATAATGACAAAGCCAGAAAAGACATAGGTATATATTGCAGACGACCAGATTTGTTGTTGGTGGAACAAAACGGCAAGACCCTAAAACCTCGTGCGAATTACACTTTATCTACTGATGAAGCCAAATCTGTTTATCGTTGGATCAAAGAGCTGAAGACGCCTGACGGTTATTGTTCTAATTTGGCAAGATGTGCTGATGTGGAAAATGGGAGGATGCATGGGATGAAAAGTCATGATTGTCATATATTTTTAGAGTGTTTACTTCCTATTGCCTTTAGTGCTTTACCGACACATGTATTGAACCCACTTATTGAAGTGAGTCAATATTTCAAGAATTTGTGTTCTTCAACACTCTATGATAAAGATCTCATCAAGATGGAAAATGACATTCCGATCATTCTATGTAAGTTGGAGAAAGTATTTCCTCCTGGGTTTTTTGATTCCATGGAGCATCTCTCAGTGCATCTTGCAAGTGAAGCTAGGCTTGGTGGACCAGTTCAGTATAGATGGATGTATCCATTTGAAAGGTGATATATATATATACATATACTTGATTTTCAATATACTTCAACTTATATATACATGGAGCTTTTTGTACATCTCTTTGTATATTATAGGTTCATGGGTTATTCAAAACGGTCGGTGAAAAACAAAGCTAGAGTTGAGGGCTCAATTTGTTCATCTTACCTACACTGTGAAACAACACACTTTTGTTCTCATTATTTCAACAACGAAACGTTGTCACCAATTAACGGAAGAAATGCTACTGATAGTGTTATATGTCATCCACATGCTTTATCAGTTTTTTGTTTGTCTGGTCATCATGCTGGTAGGGATTTTCCGATTTTCTGGCCAAGCGACAAAGTATTTAATGCGGCACATGTTCACGTTTTGATTAACTGCACTGAAGTTAAACCATACATTGAGTACGTTTCAAATTCCTCTTCTTATTAATTATATTTAATTATATGATTAAATTGATATTCACCATATATATGGTCATCGATCAGGGCATTTTTAACTACGAGACAATCATCTGATGATATACATTCAAATTTCTCATTATGGTTTCAACAAAAAGTGCATCTCGAAGAACAAACTCCTATCAACATCCACTTAAGGCACTTATCTATGGGCCCGAGTAGAAGTTTCAAAGAATGGCACACCTATTACGTCAACGGATACAAATTTCACACTGAATCTTGGACTGAAGGAAAAGAAACAATTAATAGCGGAGTTTGTATGAAAAGTGTCTATGATAGTGGTGTAGTAGAAGATTTCTATGGCATAATTGAGCATATTTACGAAATTGACTACACGTTCCTAGATTATGCAAAAAAAGTGGTGTTGTTTTACTGTAAGTGGTTTGATCCATTTAGCAGAGGAACTAAAATAAATTTGATATCCAATACTGTAGACATTCGTATGAGCAAAAAATATCCACAGTTTGATCCATTTGCCCTGGCCCATAATGTAAGACAAGTCTATTATGTTCCTTATCCATCAATTGTCAGAAGCAAACAAGGTTGGTGTGCTGCAATCAAAACAAGACCAACGAGTGGAATCGAAGAAGTTGAAGCAGGTCAAAATGAAGAAGTTGCATTTCAAATGGATGAAATGTCAAATTTGGATCATGTGATTGGAGATGAGACTATTAGTCAACTTTGTCATGAGTCACACATTGGAGAAGAAGTTGATGAACAAGAAATAGATGAATTAGAGAATGATGAAGGCAATGACTTAATTCACTCATCAAATGACGACGACGATGATGACGAAGACGAAGACGAAGACAATTAATTAATTATATATATATATGTGTTTCTATATCTATAATATTATATATTGTAATTGAAATGAACGACACCTTATATATATATTTTTATATTTTATATATATTTCTTTATTTATGTCAGTGTTATAATTTATTTATGTATATTTCATTATTAATTAATCTTATGTTAATTGTATACACACATATATTATATTATATATATGTATGGATATGGATATATATATATATATATATATATAGACATGGCTTAAGTGTCGGGAGTAGGAGGATCAGGAGGTTCGGATGGATCAGGAGGAACAGGAACGGTGGCAATACGAGAAATATCCAAAACATCACGTGGTAAGAAAAAAGTTGCTAAACCACGTGTTGTTAATGACCCATCTCTCATGCCGATGTCGACCATTGGTACTAGTGGTGGAGCTATTCCTCTATATCCAGAGGTCCCAGTAGAGCCTTATACCTTAGACGAAATAATGGATCCCGGATGTGTTGATTGCTACAACCGCATTGTCATCATTCCAGAAGGAGATGGGTATGTAAACTATGATTGATTAAATATTTCATTATTATTGCAATGTAATTACATTATTAATTTTATTAATTTATTTTTATATTTAATTTGCATATAAACTTTGAAGATATCTTCCTTTTAAATCATCTGCAAAGGCAATTGCTGAAGTCATACAAGAGAAATATAAAAAACCATGGTTGTCTTGGGGTGAGATAAAAGAGGATAAGACACCTCAAATTAGGGAAGTTGATCAGTTTTTACATTGTTTCAAAGTAAGTCATTAGATTAATTTATTTAATTACTATTTATTTATACATTTGATTAATTTACTGAATTACTAATTATATTTTTAATATTTTTTAAATTTCAACAAACAACAGACCAAATGCACTTGGAAAAGTAATTATATTTTAATATTTTTTAAATTTAAACAAACAACAGACTAAATGTACTTGGAAAAGAGAGCATGATGCCGCAGTTTTGGCTTCATTTGACCATCGTTTTTTAAAGCGTCTCTCATCTATGTTGGCTTACGCACGTAATAAGGGCGAGGAAAAAAGGCCTAATTGAATTGGTGAAAATGTTTGGACTACTTTGTGGAGGAAATGGAACACAGATGCTTACAAACAGAAGAGAGAAAAAACAAAGATTAATAGAGCATCTGAGAGGGGTACCAGTACTCATAAGGGAGGTTTCATGTCTGCTTGAGAAATTAAATATTATATGGTAATTAATTATTATTTATAATATATATCTATTAATTTATATTCAATTAATCATCACATTTCACCAACTTATAAACTTGACATTAATTTAATATTTTAGGAAAAGCAACTTGGAAGGGAGGTCACTCAGGCTGAGATACATCGCTATCTTCATGTTAATCCTGAAACAAATGAGTATACTGATGAATTATCAAAAAATATTCAGGTAATTATTATATATTAATTGTTATATATTAATTAGACCTATAAATTATTATATATTAATTATTAACTATTTTATTTTTTTATTTTTAATATAGGAACAACTTCAACAAATCATGAAAGAATGGGATGATCATCAAGCTACTCTTCCTCCTGCTCAGCGAGCTGGTCCAGTGCAGCGGAAACAATATGAGACCGCAAGTTTTATGCACATCAGTGGTGGCAAGTACAAAGGGCGTGTGCTGGGTGCCGGTAGTTTATCATCAACCTTTAAGAAAGGTCCAACCGGCTATATTCAGACTGAGACGTCTTCTTCTTATGCTAGTACGGATCGATCTCATCGTCCGTCGATAGATAATGATCTTGACCAGTTAAAGAAGCAATGGGCAAGGGAGCAAGAAGAAAAGACACAACAGCTGATACAAGCCGCAATTGATAAATTGAATGAGGAGTGGAAACAAAAGTTTCAAGAGCAGCAGCAGCAGTTTCAGCAGCAACAACAACAATTTCAACAACAACAATTTTCATTTCCTCCTGTGTTTCATCAGCAGTTCCCGCCTCGGCCTCAATACTTGCCTCAACAACCACTATTCCAGCAGCAACAAAATTACTCTCAATACTCCCAGCAGCAGCAACCGCCTCCAAATTTCCAACAGCAACACCAGGATCCTCCGAACTCTGCCTTCCAGCATAAATTGAATGAGGAATGGAAACAAAAGTTTCAAGAGCAGCAGCAGCAGTTTCAGCAGCAACAGCAATTTCAACAACAACAATTTTCATTTCCTCTTGTGTTTCATCAGCAGTTCCCGCCTCAGCCTCAATACTTGCATCAACAACCACTATTCCAACAACAACAAAATTACTCTCAATACTCCCAACAGTAGCAACCGCCTCCAAATTTCCAACAACAACACCAGGATCCTCCGAACTCTGCCTTCCAGCAACAGCAGCAGCCGCCAATGTTTCAGCAACAACAATATTTTCATAATTATCCGTATGTTCCGTCCTCTTCACATCAAATTCCTCAACCTCAACCAGATCATCAAACTGCATACCGACCAACTATGCCAACAGCTGGGTTGATCAGACCAGATTTAAATCAACCTCAACCAGCTAGGGCTCCTCATTCGACTAGTGGTGGTGCCATTGAAGATGAAATTCAATTTCAAACCATGATGTCTCCTCCAACACAAATTCATAATACTTTTGAGGGACTTCTTTCGTCGGGCATGGCAGGAAATAATGATGGTGTGAGTGGAGCTGATCAGAGGAATTATTATGAGGATTGATGTCATCTGAATAATTTCATAATTTATTTTTGGGTTGTATGAACACATATTAATTATGTTGTCTTAGTTAATTATTGTGTGTTTAATTTTGCGTTTGTAAGACATTATTTATAAATTTTGGGTATGTAAGACATTATTTGTTAATTTTGGAATGCATGTTTTATTTGATTTTGTGGTAATTAATTTAATTATTATTAATATTATATTTTTATATATAATATTTATTTTTATTTTAATATTTAATTTTAATTTTATTTAAATTTTAATTTAATTTTAATTTTAATTTTTTTTATTTGTAATTTAAATTAATCTTTAATTATAATTATAATTTAAATATTTTATTTTAAATTTAACTTAAATTTTTAATAATATTCATATTAGTTTATTATATATTAAATTTAATTTATAATGATATTATTTTTTAAATTTAATTTAAATTTTAATTTAATTAAAATTTTAATTTAAATTTTAAATTTATATTTATATTAATTTATTATATATAATATTATAATACAGTATTAATGTTGAATTTAAAAAATTAATTTTTTAATATACGTAATATTTTGTGGCGGGCTAAGCCCTCCCCAAATATTTATTTTTTAATCTGGATGGTACTTTGTGGCGGCCTAAACCCTCACAAAGGAGGGATCTTGTGGCGGCCTGGGCCCTCACAAAGGCTGGATTTTTAAAAATCAGTCTGTCCTTTGTTGCGGCTTGTGCCCTCACAAAGGCAGGATTTTGTGGCTGCAAAGGCCCTCACAAATGGCAACGTGTTTTACAAACTTTGTGCCTGCAAAAGCCCACACAAAAGTTTGTGACCAGCTTATTTGTGGCTGCCTTAGGCCACCACAAATAGCCCCTTTGTGGCTGCTATTTGCCCTTTGTGAGGGCTTTTGGCCCTCACAAATTCCTTCTTTTCTTGTAGTGGTTCCTTCTTCAGTTTGGGGTTGTCAGGTTGTTAGGAGAAGATTTGACTTGTAGGGTCAAGGTTGTTAGTTCCTCGAAAGTCAAGCTTCACTTGACTTGGCTTGTAGGTTGTCAGGTTGTTTGGGAAGACTTACTTGGAAAGGCAGGTGCTTTGTAATTCAAGGTATTGGAATTAGATGATTAAAGCTTTCTAAATGAGGGGACTGGATCTAGCCAAGTTAATGGTGAACAAGGATAAAGCTATGTGTCAAATTATTTATGCTTTCGTTGTTTGCTGTGCTCAAGGTTGGAACTTTACAATGTTTGAGGAAAGATCCAAGGGATCAACATGTCTCAATTTAGTGAACCAACAGATGAAGAAATCGAAGATTTTTTGAATTTACTCGATCTAATTTAGTTACTGCTAGAAATGATTTTTTAAATAATAATCACAAATTGTATTTAAAACTGAAAAAGTTAATACATATCTAACTCAAAAAGTTAATGCTTTAAAGAATCAAAGTGTTGAATTTAAAATAGAAGATGCAACTCTGAAAACTGATATTACTGAACTTAAAACAAAAAAACACAACTCTGAAAAGTAATATTTTTGCATATAAAATACAAATGCAACTCTTAAAACTGATATTACTGGACTTAAAATAGAAAATACAAATCTGAAAATTAATATTGTTGAACTTAAAGCTGAAAATTTAACTCTAAAAAGTATTTATTGTTCAACATCAATTGAAAATACCATATGTAACTTTGATAAGCATGAAGAAGTATTTAAAGATTTTCTTGATAATGGTATAGAAAGAAGCAAGTATGCATATATGATTTATGGTGTTAGTAGGAACGGTAAAAGAGGAATAGGATTTAAAGAAAACTCAATTGAACCTAAGTTTGTTCTTCTGATGATTTATGTACTATTTTCTATAAGAAAAGTCACACTAAAATATCTTGTCATATGATAACCACATGGAAAGATAAGAAACCTTTAAGAACAAACAAATCAGGACCAAACTAGATTTGGGTACCAAAGGATAAAATTGTTTATGTTGCAAATGTTCTATGCAACCAAATTGAAACACCAGTCATTGTGTCTGTTAACGGATGCTTGCAATATATGAAGGGAAAAAGGTATATGTTCCAAGACTTAACAAACCGAAGCCAACTGACTATGGTGGAAGAAGGATTGGTCAGCACAGTATCTATAAGAACCATTACCATATGATGAACCAGAAATATCAGTAAAATATGAAAGTATCAACAAAATCAAAATTGGCAGAGAAATCACACATATCAATAAAATCAAAATTGACAGATAAATCACACATATCAACATAACCAAACCTACCAGAAGAATTGAAATTACCATGAGTTCCAAAATTACCAAAGGAACTCAATACACCAACAGAAACAGAAGTGTTAAATAAACAATCAAAATTAGGAAACCTCTTTGAACACTCCAATCAAATCCATCAAGACTAAAAACTTGGATAGGAATTCAAATCCCTTCATCCAGACTCTATAATCAGAGAATATGCGAACTCGGAATCTAAAAACCAGAAGAAAAAAAAAAGAAATAACAGGGTTTTCAGAGTGAAACTGAAACTGTTGACATATAGGTTAAACCTTTCTTTAAATTTAATTATTGTCTGATATTATATTTACTTTGATAATAATAAGCTTGATCTTAAAAATCAAAGCTAGATAAGTATTTTGCAAGTTCTCAAAAAAAATTAGAGGAACAAGGAGATCCACATAATCTGAACACTTCAGCAAAAGTAGATACAAGTTTGGTTTTTAGAAACAAGCGGATACAAATAGTTTGACCTTAAAAAGTCAAAGCAAGTTAAGGATACTACAAGTTTACAACAACAAGAAGAAGCAGATTCAGACAAATCAGAAGATGACAAATATTCAGAGGATGAATCTGATCAAGTTAGAATTACTCAACATAAGTCAAAAGGAAGATCTAGATGGAAGTACAAGACATCTCATCTCATTGGAAGTTCAAGTGATCCTTTGAGGATAAGATCATCATTAAAATATACCATTTTGTTTGGCTCACTCTCATCAATTGAGCCTACCAATGTTGATGAAGCATTGGCAGATGATGGAAGGATTCTTGCAATGAAAGAAGAGTTAAATGAATTTAAGAGGAATGATGTTTGGGATCTAGTTCCTATACCAGAGAAGAACATTGTTGGAACCATGTGGGTTTTCAGAAACAAGATATCAAAAAAAGGTGAAGTGATCAGAAAAAGGCAAGACTTGTCGCACAAGGCTATAATCAGCAAGAGGGCATTGATTACATTGAGACATTTGCTCCAATGGCCAGGTTAGAAGTTATTTGTATCCTACTTTATTTTGTTGCAAATAATAACATTGCATTATTTCAAATGGATGTTAAAAATGATTTTCTAAATGGTTATATAAGTGAAGAAATCTATGTTAAACAACCCCCAGGTTTAGAAAGTTCAAAATCTCAAAATCATGTTTTTAAACTAAGGAAATTTATGTATAATCTAAAACAAGCAACTAGGGCATGGTTTGATAGTCTTAATAACTTCTTGCTTAAAAATAACTTTGAAAGAGGATAAGTAGATAATACATTTTTTAGAAAATCAATAGGAGATGACATTATTATTATTCAAATTTATGTTGATGACAGGATTTTTGGATCTATTAATCGCACACTTTGGCAACAATTTTTAAATTGATGCAGCTTGTATTTCAAATGAGTATGATGAGAGAACTTAAGTTCTTCTTATGGATCAAGAACTTAAGTATTTCAAATTTATTGTTGAACTTAAGTTTTTAAAGATGGTTCAAGAAGAAAAAAAAATTGTCCAAAAACCCTATAGAGGAATGCTAGGATCCCTATTTTACCTTACCGCTTCCAAACCTGACATCATATTTAGTGTATGTCCAAGATTTCAAGCTAACCATAGGGAATCAAATTTAATTGCTATTAAGAGAATCCTTATATACCTAAAAAACACTACCAACTTTACCTTGTTCTACAAGAAATCTCATAAGTACAAACTGAGTGGATAATGTGATTCTGATTATGCTTGAGATAAACTTGAGAGAAAGAGCACTAGTAGAAACTGCACCTTTTTAGGTGGCAACTTAATATCGTAGTCAAGTAAGAGACAAAACACCATTGCAATAACAGCAGAGGTTGAGTACATTTCAGCAGCTGGCTACAGTTCTCAACTACTTTGGATGAAGCATTAACTTGAAGACTTCAAAATCCTAGAATCCAACATTCTCATCTATTGCAATAACATTTCTGTCATTTTTCTAATCAAAAACTCTATCCTATATTCTAGAGCTAAAAACATAGAGATCAAACATCACTTCATTATAGATGTTGCTCAAAAAGGGGAACTAAACATTCAATTTGTAGAGATTGAACACAAATGGGCTTACATATTCACCAAACCACTACTTGAAGATAGGCTTGACTTAATCAAGAAAAACCTAAACCTTACCTTCATACCTAATTGATGTTGTAATAACTTCAAAGTAGTTTAGTTTTAAATTAGTTTTTAAATTTTCTTGTATTATGTTATATCCATTTTATTCAAAAAAAACCAGAAGAAAAAAAAAGGTCTCACTTTCAAATTTATAATTGAAGAAAATCTAAAATAAGATTTTATTCAAATTTATAATTGATGAAAATATAAAATAAGATTTAATTCATATTTATAATCTTTGACCAAGTTAAAAAGAAGATATAGTCAAGATTTGAAGAAGATTTGATCAACATTTGATGAAGCTTTGAAGAAGATTTGATCAATATTTATTTACAACAAAATACAAAGAAAATCAATCTGAAGAATTTACAAACTCAATCTATACAAAATACGAACAGAATCAATCTCAAGAATTTACAAACTCAATCTAAGCAAGATACAGTTCAGAATTAAACAAGGACTAAATTGAAGCCCAAATTTTAACTATAAATTGATACTCAAGGCTGAAGAATAAAAGCATCGAAAAGTAGAAAAGAGTAGAAGAACTCACAAGCTCAAAATTACAAATTCATCTTGGAGTTCAAAGAGAGAAATACTTGTTCAAGTTAGAAATACTTTATGAGTCTTCTTTTCTTAGAGTGTGAGAGTTATTATTATTATCAGCTTTGTTAGATGCAACTACTCAAGTTCCAATCTTTTGTATCCTTCTTCAATCGGGGTTGTCAGGTTGTTAGGAGAAAACTTGGCTTGCAGGGCCAAGGTGGTTAGTTCCTTCTTCAATCTGGGGTTGTCAGCTTGTTAGGAGAAGACTTGACTTATAGGGTCAAGGTGGTTAGTTCCTCAAAAGTTTGGGTTGTCAGATTGTTTGAGAAGATTGACTTGGAGGGTAAGGTGCTTTGTAATTCAAGGTATTTAAATTAGAGGATTAAAGCCTTCTGAATGAGGGGACTATACGTAGTCAAGTTAATGGTGAACCAGAATTCAAGGTATTTATGATTTCGTTGTTTGTTGTGTCTGAGTTCGATTGTTTCTACTCCAAGTAATTCACAAAAACCAACTAGCCTTCATCAGATTAGCAAAAAATTATCAAATTTGGCAAAAACAATTCAACCTTCCCTTTTCGTGATTGCGCCTTCAACGATATTGTAAGTTTTGAATATATAAACTAGTAGATTTATTAGGACATGTTGAATTATTGGCCATTGAAGTTTGTTAATATAAATAAGACTAATGGGGGTAGGTAACAATTTCTTGCAAACAATTACTTTATTTTACTGTTGGGAAAGATCCAAAGTTGCCATCTTTTGGTATAGTTCCATACATTTGAAACATCACTAAACTACCATAAAAGAAAACAAAATCTGAAAGGAATTTGAATTTTTGTTATGGTATTGTTGCACTTTCATATTTTGTTATGATTTGTGATTTATACAATCTTTGTGTATGATAGACCTTTTAGTTTTGGTATTCACTTGGAATTAGTTAATGCTACTGGTTAAAACTGAGCACGATTCAACATTGCAAGTTAATTTGATGCATTAATAATTCATGATATAACCACTAAGTGAAATTTCACACATTGTGTCATTTAGGTTGGGGTGATTGCTAGAAAACTCCCTTTAATGTCGAATTGCGACAGTTCCAGTAACTCTATGATGTTATGAATCCTTGGTGTAATCTTGTAATATGGTCATGTGTATATTGTAAAATATGCTATTAGGCCTTTAGGTAGTTTTCAATGTTCATGTTAGTTTCACAGGAGAGTGGTATCTTAGTATCTAATCTAATAAAAATATTTGTGTAGAATCTTATTACTTTCATTCTTGTCGTTCTTTAGCAATGCATTGTGTAACTAAAATCTAATTATGTTTTTTTTATTGTTGATACATGCAATGACTATAGGCTTTGGATTTGAATTTTTTTGGTCTGGTTTGGTTGGAACTCATATAGAACATTCTCTTTACGTACTCATGACTTTTGAATTCATGTGCCTATTAGTTTCCTTTTATATATATTTAAAAAGTTCCAATTTGAAGTTCTCATTCTTTATACTTGTTTTCATAATTGGTATTCCTTAAATTTGTATTGTTTAATATTATCCTTTTGTCCTTATTTTGATTTTAGATTAAATCCTATTTTCTTTTTCTCACAGTTGAGCTGGTGAAAAAGAATTTCAGTTGTGGTTCTCATAAGATGTTCTAATCAATCAAACTCTTTTGCTTCTCTTTTGACTTGACTGTCCAAATATCAGATTTGGTACATTGACTGCCTATTTCTTATTTTATTTTTTTTGCATTTTTTATGTAGCTAAGGAAGTTAACTCTTGTAAAAAGAAACTTTTAGGATCTATTACTATTTTGTCACCTTTAGAGGATAGAAATGGTATTGTCATAAGCTTGTCAATGTTTTGAAGAGTTGATTTGTATCTCTGCACACCCTCTCTTCTGTAGTGCAGTTTTTACAGCAGGTAAATATAACACTTGTATTTTATTCTTATTATTAAATAATACAATTAGATTGTTGATCTTGTATAATTTTTTGTGATATTATGTGGTTTGAAACAGAGCTATTTATAAAAACGTTTGATTTTTTACACCTTTTTAGTTTATTTGTTTATTTATTTTTTAGACTGACGTGAAGCAAAAGTGTTGTTTTAATTAGTAATAAATAAAATGCGACTCTTGTCGCGTCCGGTTTGTCCGCGAAAAAGGAGTCGAAACCAATTTTATTTTATTTAAAGTGAAAATTAGATAAAATCTAAAATCAAATTCTTGAACAATAAAATGGAAGGGAAATTAATATTTTCTTACATCGTCCGTTAAAACGGTCACCTTTTAATTAATTGTATACAAATTATTTATTTTACCCCCCTAAAAGAATAATAAAAAGAAAAATAAATTATTTACATTAATAAAAGAAGGGAAAATATAGTTTTATTAATTTGGTTTGGCAAGGGAAAAACTATGCTCCTATGAATCCCCAGGTGCAATTGGGAAATCAAAACACATGTAGTTCTTTGGTAGAAAACATTAATGTGTTTTCCGATTTTTGTTATTACTCTATTTTAATTATTTTTTATTATCTTTATTATTATATACGTATCCAAAAATAAAAATATAATAATAATCAAAACGAAAAAACATGTCAAACGTTTGTTCACGGATTGTATCTATTTATTTTTGTATCGAGTTTTAAAGTAAATAAAAATTGATTTTTGTTAGAAAACAATGGTAACTTAGTGGTATGTGAATGAAATAGATGGACACGACGGTGAAACAGCCTGTTAAAGGATTTGCTCGTGCGTTGTTGGATTTATTGCGGCACATAGGCCACCAACGGTTGGATATTGTAAGACCCATAATTTTAAAGTATACTTTATGTATTTTAGTGTATTTTAGTGTATTTTGGTATTGAACTCGGAGGCTTTTTAGCCAAAGTTATTAATATTTTGGAGTTTATATGACCAAAAAGATATTTTGATGCCGATTAGAATTACTCGTCGATGAATAAATTAAATTAACTGTGGTGAATCTTTTACGAAGAATTTAATGCATTATAGGTGAAATGGTAATTTAACAAATATCTAGTTATTTTGAGATATTTGTTAAAAGTAATTAATATATATATATACATATTTGTTTGGAGAGAAAAGAAAAGGAAATAAAAAGGAAAGAAGGAAAAAGAAAGAAAAGAAAAACAAGGGAAAGAAAGACAAAGGAGAGAAAACAACATTTTCCATCTTCTTCCTCTGCCTCGCGAAGCCACCATTCCCCTTCTTCCATTTTTGTTTTCTTTTCTTCCTTTTTGTTCAAGAATAGAAACCCAAAGCTGGGTGGGTGATAGGACAAGGATTTCTCAACTTCACTCTTCCTCTTTTATTCGAAAACGAAGAAAAACGGTGTTAGGGATTTCAAAACCGTCAAACACAAACCTCCCCGTTTCATCTAGATCTAAGCTTGGTTTTGCGAAGAGATAGAAAGGAAAGTTGCTCACTACCACGCTACAGTGCTAGGGAACCAACTTTGGAGGCGACGTTGCGAGCGAAGATTTTACCGGATTTACTCGCGGATTGTGGAAAGGAATTTGTTAGGGTTGAAGTGTTGATTTGGGGGAAAATGAATCTAAGGCTTTATGGGTAAAATCTTAGAGTTAGGTTTTGGTTATATTGATGAATGTTTCGTGGAAAATGAATTTAAACTCATTTATGTATGATTTTGAGTAAATGAAACTTGTTGTGTTTGAGTGGTGGATTGTGTTGATTTGTGTTCGTCGTATTTGACGTGTTCTTAATTAATACTGATGAAATTTGATATGTGTATGGTTGGATTTTGTGGAGAAATGAATTGATGTGTTTTGGTGTGGATCGTGGATTGAATTTGATAATATGTTTGAGTTTGTTTTGTGTGGAATTTGAAAACCATTAGAGTTAAACGAGTATTAAGAATGGGGAATCTCTTAATGTCTTGTTTACTTAATGTTTGTTTTGAAAATCGTTTAAGTTAAATGAGTATTAAGAATGGGGAATCTCTTAATGTCTTGTTTACTTAATGTTCGTTTTGGAAATCGTTTAAGTTAAAAGAGTATTAAGAATGGGGAATCTCTTAATATTTATGTTTACTTAATGTTTGTTTTGAAAATTGTTTAAGTTAAAAGAGTATTAAGAATGGGGAATCTCTTAATATTTCTGTTTACTTAATGTTTGTTTTGAAAATTGTTTAAGTTAAAAGAGTATTAAGAATGGGGAATCTCTTAATATTTATGATGTCTTAATGTTTGTTGTGAAAATCGTTTAAGTTAAAAGAGTATTAAGAATGGGGAATCTCTTAATATTTTTGTTTGCTTAATGTTTGTTGTGAAAACCGTTTAAGTTAAATGAGTATTAAAAATGGAGAATCTTTTAATATCTGCATTTGCTTAACGATTGTTGTGGATGGAGTCAGTATATGCTCATGCATTTTTATTCTTTTTGTAAATCGTGCAGACCCGTAATAGGTGGCACCATGATAAATAGTACTTTGGCCTGTGATAGGCGGTACATTTATGGTTTATGTTTTTTGTAAATTGTGCAGACCCGTGATAGGTGGCACCTTGGTAAATAGTACTTTGACCCGTGATAGACGGTACATTTACGATTTACGGTTTTTTGTAAATTGTGCAGACCCGTGATAGGTGGCACCTTGGTAAATAGTACGTTGGCCTGTGATAGGCGGTACATTTACAACTTACGTTCTTTTTAGTAAACCGTGCAGACCCGTGATAGGTGGCACCTTGGTAAACGGTACGGGCCCGTGATAGGTAGTACGTTTATGGTTTACGCTTTTTAGTAAATCGTACAGACCCGTGATAGGTGGAACCTCGGTAATTGGTACTTCGGCTTGCAATAGGCCGTACAGTTATGATTTACGGCCCTTCGAGGAGGGTTTTGGTTTGGAATTTCGAGTCCATGCATTTTGGCATATACGCATTGCATTAGGGTGCTTGGCACACGAGTCGTGTTTGAATCAAGTTATGATTAAGAGTTATGTATTGATTTTGTGTGTAAGTGTGACTGATTGTAAACTATTTCGAAACTCAAGTTGTTGTGGTAATTGTGTTGGAATTGCTAAGTGTTATGTATTGATTATCGTGTGTAAGTGTGATGGATTGTAAAACTATTTCGAAACCCAATTTGTCGTGGTGATTGTGTGGGAATTGCTAAGTGTGATTGTTCGGATTTGTGTGTAAGTGTTGATTGGTTTTGAAACCCTTTAAAAAGCTGATTTTTGCTGAATTTTGCTGTTTTCCTGTTGCTGTCTGATGTGTATTCGAATACAGAAAGCTGTATTCGAATACAGACATGCTGTTTTGCTACTGACTTGCTGTGTAGTCCAATCGATTTGGAAATTTACAGGGGCTCAACTATTTATAAAATCGATTATCCAATCGATTTGGCAAGTTACAGGGGCTCAGCTATTTAAGAAAATCGATTTCCCAATCGATTGATCCAAACCCAGAATACAGATTTCATTGAAAACCTTTACGAAAATTGATTTCCCAATCGATTTGCTCAGTAGAAATTTTTATTTTAAGTCATACAATCGATTGCCCAAATTGACTCGTCAATGAATTGGTCGGTTGATTCGTTACTTGATTGATTGAAAACCTTATTTGATTTCATTTTACTTGGCAAATATTATATGGACGTTTAGCATATGGAAAATCATTTTAAGGTGCATACTTAGTTGAAAGGTTATTTTGTGCATTTAAAAACTTAAATGTTATGTGTTAACTGTTAATTTCGGTTGGCGACCCTTTACAACTATTGTGGAAATCTGGGCTTTGCCCTCAGATGAGAGCCAGGACGATCCTACCGGTTCGTACCCTACGGACGGGAATGTAGATGGGAATGCTTGACTAGAGCTATGTTAGGAGGATCTCACGGGGCGCATGGAGATCACTCAGGGTGTATAGCTATAGTTTTTTGTAGAATGATCAGATTAGGATGACATAGAGGGAACAAATGTCTTTCTTTTGGATTACGTTATTTTGAACTGGAAAATTGTACCTTTACTAATATTATTAGTATGACATCTTATTTGAATGGGTTCCATGTATCATTTGTTGTTGTGTAAATACTTTGGATTCATATTTTGAGAAACTTTTCCGCTGCTTGTAAATTATAATGACTCAATTATTTATCCAAAGGTATTACCTTATTTAATTCTCTGATTTATTTTAATTTCTTTGTTTTATGAATTGGTTTCAAAAAAAAAAAATACACCATCGCTTTGAAAATCGGGGTGTTACAGGTATTAGTGAAGGATGAATTTCATCCGGCGGAGTCCACTACTAATTCTAATCCTAAGAAGAAGAAAAAAAAACTATTTATTCATTGTTATGGTTTTTTGAGTTACTTGATAAAACCATGATATGAGTTTTATGTTATGTTATAATACATTGAAGTTTGTTTTCTTTGGTGAATAGTTTATAAACATCAATTATTTATGTTTTTTTTTTAGTATTTGTGTTGCAAATCAATTTTAGGAACATACAACTTAAGAAAAATCAAAGCTTAACATTTGAGTTTATTTTTGTATAAATAGAAGAAAAAAAAAACTAAACTACATTTTCTTTTAAAGGATACAATACAAAGAAGCTAATAAGAAGAAAATTAGAGAACAACAAGAAAGTGATATGTTACTGTTGAACTGGTTTTGCTGGACTGATTTTATCTAGTTCAGATTCTGCCCTTTTTTTGTCTATTATTCTCTCTTCTTTTTTTTTACTCAATCGTGTTTTCTCCTTTTTCTCCTTCCTTCTCCTCATGGTGTGAATTATTTATAGATTTTGTGGGTGTAGGTTACAAAAGACAAGGAAATAATTGTCAATTGATCACCATTTTTATTATTATTAATTTATTTCTTTCTGGTTTCTTTTCATTCAATTGATCACCATTATACTGATTTTTATTATCATTGATTCATTTATTTTCGGTTTCTTTTCATTCAATTGATCACTATTATAATGATTTTTATTACCATGAATCCATTTCTTTCAGTTTCTTTTCATTCAATTATATGTATTTTTCTTTATGTTTTAGAAAATAGTGAAACTTCTGAAAAAGAATTAGAGGCAAACAGGAACCAAAAGAACCCATGATTTTCTAAAGTTTAAAGGCCTAATTATTTATTTTTATTGTTATTTTTATCATTATATTTTTTATATCATTTTTTTATATATTTATTATTTTTCATAAAAAATTTAAAAGTAACAGATAAAATTAAGTGTCAACAACTCTTGTATAAAAAATAACCAATAAAATGCTACTCAGATAAATAACAACAACAAAAAAACCAATGCCACATAAGTCACTCTTAGTCACGACTGGAGAGCTATTAATTTATTTTTCTAAGAAGTATCATCGATCCTTATTAATTTAATTTAAGGTGAATTTTTTAATAATATTTTAAAGTGACTTTTAAATGCCATATTTGAGTAGACTGTGTTCCACATGAATTTTTTGTAAGGTGTCTTTGTGGCTAAATTGTGTATTTTCATTGCTGATTTTATCTTTGTGACTCTTCAATTGTGAAACTTTGAAGAAATAATGATCTTTCTTTAAACATCTCTATTTGTAAACTAAATTATGGGCAGCTTGTTTTGTAATTTTATACATTCATGTCAAATGTTTTTGTAGTTGTAACAATTATTAAATAATAAAATGTGCTTGCTCTCAAGTGTAAGACCCATAATTTTAAAGTACCATTTATGTATTTTTGGTGTATTTTGGATTTTGGCTCGGAGGCTTTTAAGCCAAAGTTAATAATATTTTGGAGATATTTATTAAAAGTAAGTAATATATATATGTAAATATATATTTATGTTTATATGTGTTTGTTTGGGGGGAAAAAGAAAGGAAAACTAGAAGGAAGGAAAAAGAAAAGAAAATAATTTATAAAGGAAGGAAGGAAAAAGGAAGAAAGGAAAAACAAAGGAAAGAAAAAGAAAGGAAGGAAAATTTTAAACTCCATCTTCTTCCTCTAACCGTGACCCATTTTTCTCCTTCCTCCCATTTTCAGTTTCGTCGCTTTCTTTTCTTCAAAACTCGTAACCCAAGGTTGAGTGAGAGTTAGATCAAGGTTTTCGCAACTTCGCTCTTCCTCTTTGATTCGAAAACGAAGAAAAACGGTTTTGAGATCCAAACACAAACCCCTCCGTTTCTTCTAGATCCAAACCTCATTTCTCGAAGAGATAGAAGGGAAAGTTGCTCACGACCATGCTACGGTGCTAGGCGTTGCGAGCGGAGATTTTACCGGAATTACTCGCGGTACCGGAAACGCGCGTTAAAGCTAACGTTGAGGTAAGGGCTCCTTCCAAACTTCTAGTTTGCATTAGGGACTTATCTGTGGTTGTGTGGGAAAGAATTTGTTAGGGTTTAATGTATCGATTTGGGGAAAAGCAAAACTAATGCGTTATGGGTAAAGCCTTAGAGTTAGGTTTTGTTTTTATTGATGAGTGTTTTGTGGTAAATGAATTTGAAGTCATTGTGTATGATTATGGGTAAATGAAATTTGATGTATCTGGGTGTTATGTTGCGTTGATTTGTGTTCGTTGTATTTGGCGTGTCCATACTTGATGTTTGTTAATTGGTGTGGTTGTTGTGAATTATGGTTTGAATGTGAGAGTATGTTTGTATTTGTTTTCGTGGAATTTGAAAACCATTAGAGTTAAACGAGTATTAAAAATGGGGAATCTTTTAATACCTCGGTTTACTTAATGTGCATTTGAGGAAAAGGTTTAAGTTAACTGGGCGGTGAGAATGGGGAATCTCTTAATGTCTCGGTTACTTAACTATCGTTTTTGAAAATCGTTCCGGTAAATGAGTATTAAGAATGGGGAATCTCTTAATGACTCGTTTACTGAATGTTTTGTGTGAAAATCGTTTAAGTCAAAAGTATATTAAGAATGGGGAATCTCTTAATATGTCTGTTTGCTTAACATTTTGTTTTGAAAATCATTAAGATAAATCGGTATTAAGAACGGGGAATCTCTTAATGACTTATTTATTTAATGTTGTTGTGAAAGTGTTGTTTGAAAGTCGTTTAAGTTAAATGAGTATTAAAAATGGGGAATCTTTTAATATCTGCATTTGCTTAACGATTGTTGTGAATGGAGTCTGTGTATGCTCATGCATTTCATTTGGTAAATTGTGTCGACCCGTGATAGGTGACACCTTGGTAAACTGTACTGACCCGTGATAGGTTGTACGTTTGCGGTTTACATTTTAGTAAATCGTGTTGACCCGTGATAGGTGACACCTTGGTAAACTGTACGGACCCGTGATAGGTTGTACGTTTGCGATTTACATTTTAGTAAATCGTGTTGACCCGTGATAGGTGACACCTTGGTAAACTGTACGGACCCGTGATAGGTTGTACGTTTGCGATTTACATTTTAGTAAATCGTGTTGACCCGTGATAGGTGACACCATGGTAACTGTACTGACCCGTGATAGGTGGTACATTTACGATTTACATTTTTGGTGAATTGTGCTGACCCGTGATAGGTGGCACCTCGGTAATTGGTACTTTGGCCTGCGATAGGCGGTACAATTATGATTTACGGCCCTTCGAGGAGGGTTTTGGTTTGGAATTCCGAGTCCATGCATTTTGGCATATACGCATTGCATTAGGGTGCCTGGCACGCGAGTCATGTTTGATTTGAGTTTATGATTGAGTGATTCGAATTTTGATTTATCGTGATAACTGAGATGAAGGTGTTAAGTGCTATGTGTTGTGTATTGTGTGTGAGTATGATGGTTATCGAACCTTTGTGTGTCGTAGTAATCGCGTAGAAATTGCTAAGTGTTAAGTGGTGAACTTGATTAGGAATGACTTAGGTTAATTCATGAATTTTTGGAAAACTGATCAGGGAAATCGATTTCCCAATCGATTGGATGGAAGTCAGGGGCTTGGCCAAATGAACAAAATCGATTAGCCAATCGATTTTGTAAATCAGCCTTTTTAAAATCCCTTTCGAAATCGATTGCCCAATCGATTAGGCCTTAAGTCAGGGGCTCAGGAACCAATCAATCGATTTACCAATCGATTGAATTCAGCCCAGGATTCTGTTTTCATTAAGAATCCCTCACCAAATCGATTAGGAAATCGATTGGCTCGAAACCAGGGGCTCAGGAACCAATCAATCGATTTACCAATCGATTGAATTCAGCCCAGGATTCTGTTTTCATTAAAAATCTTCACCCCAATCGATTGCCCAATCGATTGGCTCAGTGAAAATCCTCATTTTTAGTTGTATGATTAATTGCTCATGAATCTATCCATGTTTTGTTTTATCATGTGTTAATTAGGAGATCGAGAACTGCATTTTACCTTCATTTTCATTGGCAATGTAATGTATGAACTTTTCGCACATTGAAAATCCTGTTAAGGTGCATGCTTAGTTAAAAAGTTGTTTTGAGCATTCAAAAACTTAATTGCTATGTGTTATCTGTTATTTTCTGGTTGGTGACCCTTTACACTATTGTGGAAATCTGGGCTTTGCCCTCAGATGAGAGTCAGGACGGCCCTACTGGTTCGTACCCTACGGACAGGGATGGAGATGGGAACGCTTGACTGCTGTTGTGTTAGGAGGATCTCACGGGGCGCGTGGAGATTACTCAGGGTGTATAGTTTTTGGTAGGATGATCAGATTAGGATGATGTATAGGGACTAGGGGTCCTTCTTTTTGGTTTGGAGTATTTTAGTTTTGGAAAACTGTACTTATACAAATATTATCAGTTTTATATCATCTTTGAATGGGTCCCATGTACCATTTGATGTTTATGTAGAAATGTTTTGGATTTGTAATTGGAGAAACTTTTCCGCTGCTTGTAATTTATAATGACTCAATTATTTATCCAAAAGCATTTCCTGATTTATTCTTTGTTCGTTTTAATTACTTTTAGAAAGGAATCTCTTAATATGACTGTTTGCTTAACGTTTTGTTTTGAAAATCATTAAGTTAAATCGGTATTAAGAACGGGGAATCTCTTAATGACTTATTTAATTAATGTTGTTTGAAAGTCGTTTAAGTTAAATGGGTATTAAAAATGGGGAATCTTTTAATACCTCGGTTTACTTAATGTGTATTTGAGGAAAATGTTTAAGTTAACTGGGCGTTGAGAATGGGGAATCTCTTAATGTCTCGGTTACTTAACTATCGTTTTTGAAAATCGTTTCGGTAAATGAGTATTAAGAATGGGGAATCTCTTAATATGACTGTTTGCTTAACGTTTTGTTTTGAAAATCATTAAGTTAAATCGGTATTAAGAACGGGGAATCTCTTAATGACTTATTTAATTAATGTTGTTTGAAAGTCGTTTAAGTTAAATGGGTATTAAAAATGGGGAATCTTTTAATACCTCGGTTTACTTAATGTGTATTTGAGGAAAATGTTTAAGTTAACTGGGCGTTGAGAATGGGGAATCTCTTAATGTCTCGGTTACTTAACTATCGTTTTTGAAAATCGTTTCGGTAAATGAGTATTAAGAATGGGGAATCTCTTAATATGACTGTTTGCTTAACGTTTTGTTTTGAAAATCATTAAGTTAAATCGGTATTAAGAACGGGGAATCTCTTAATGACTTATTTAATTAATGTTGTTTGAAGGTCGTTTAAGTTAAATGGGTATTAAAAATGGGGAATCTTTTAATATCTGCATTTGCTTAACGATTGTTGTGAATGGAGTCTGTGTATGCTCATGCATTTCATTTGGTAAATTGTGTCGACCCGTGATAGGTGACACCTTGGTAAACTGTACGGACCCGTGATAGGTTGTACGTTTGCGATTTATATTTTAGTAAATCGTGTTGACCCGTGATAGGTGACACCTCGGTAAACTGTACTGACCCGTGATAGGTGGTACGTTTACGATTTACGTTTTTGGTGAATTGTGCTGACCCGTGATAGGTGGCACCTCGGTAAACAGTACTGGTCTGTGATAGGCGGTACGTTTACGATTCCCGCTTTTTCTTTTAGTAAATCGTGTTGACCCGTGATAGGTGACACCATGGTAACTGTACTGACCCGTGATAGGTGGTACATTTACGATTTACATTTTTGGTGGATTGTGCTGACCCGTGATAGGTGGCACCTCGGTAAACAGTACTGGTCTGTGATAGGCGGTACGTTTACGATTCCCGCTTTTTCTTTTAGTAAATCGTGTTGACCCGTGATAGGTGACACCATGGTAACTGTACTGACCCGTGATAGGTGGTACATTTACGATTCCCGCTTTTTCTTTTAGTAAATCGTGTTGACCCGTGATAGGTGACACCATGGTAACTGTACTGACCCGTGATAGGTGGTACATTTACGATTTCCGCTTTTTCTTTTAGTAAATCGTGTTGACCCGTGATAGGTGACACCTCGGTAAACTGTACTGACCCGTGATAGGTGGTACGTTTATGATTTACGCATTTTAGTAAATCGTGCTGACCCGTGATAGGTGGCACCTCGGTAATTGGTACTTTGGCCTGCGATAGGCGGTACGATTATGATTTACGGCCCTTCGAGGAGGGTTTTGGTTTGGAATTCCGAGTCCATGCATTTTGGCATATACGCATTGCATTAGGGTGCTTGGCACGCGAGTCGTGGTTGATTTGAGTTTTATGATTAAGTGATTTGAATTTGAGTCGTTGTGGTAATTGCGTTGAAAATGCTAAGTGTTATGTGTTGATTGTTGTGTGTAAGTATGATGGTTATCGAGATCCCAATTGCCGTGGTAATTGCGTTGAAAATGCTAAGTGTTATGTGTTGATTGTTGTGTGTAAGTATGATGGTTATCGAGATCCCAATTGCCGTGGTAATCGTGTAGGAATTGCTAAGTGTTAGGTTGTGAACTTGATTAGGAATGACTTGAGTAAATGCATGAATTTTTGGAAAAACGATCAGGGAAATCGATTTCCCAATCGATTGGATGAGTTGCAGGAAGTTCACCATTTTGACCTAATCGATTTGCCAATCGATTGTATAAATATATCTTTCAAAATCTTTTAAGAAATCGATTTGGAAATCGATTGGCAGAGAGGCAGGAACTCAGCAAAACTGCCGAAATCGATTTGGAAATCGATTTGGCAACCCAGGGACTCATCAGAACTGACAAAATCGACTTAGAAATCGATTTGGTCATGCAGAAACTCAGCAGAACTGACCAAATCGATTTGGCAATCGATTGGCTCAGCAAAAGTCCTTATTTTGAGTTAGATAATCGATTGCTCAATTGATTTATCAATGCTTTAGTCAGTTATGTATTACTTGATGGTTTGAGAACTTCATTTTGAGTTCATTGTTAATTGGCAAGCATTATATGAACTTTTAGCATATGGAAAATCCTTTTAAGGTGCATGCTTAGTTGAAAAGTTATTTTGGGCATTTAAAAACTTAATTGTTATGTGTTAACTGTTATTTTCTGGTTGGTGACCCTTTACAATTACTGTGGAAATCTGGGCTTTGCCCTCAGATGAGAGTCAGGACGGTCCTATCGGTTCGTACCCTACGGACGGGAATGGAGATGGGAATGCGTGATTGCAGTTACATTAGGAGGATCTCACGGGGCACGTGGAGATACTCAGGGTGTATAGCTTTTTGGTAGGATGATCAGATTAGGATGATGTATAGGAACTAGGTGTCCTTCTTTTTGGATTGGAGTATTTTTAGTTTGGAAAACTGTATTTATACTAATATTGTCAGTTTGACTTCTTATTCGAATGGGTTCCATGTACCATTTGATGTTGTGTAAATGTTTTGGATTTATAATTGGAGAAACCTTTCCGCTGCTTGTAAATTATAATGACTCAATTATTTATCCAAAGGCATTTCCTGATTTAATTCTTTGTTCGTTTTTATTTACTTTTGAAAAAAAAAATATACCCTCGCTTTGAAAAACGGGGTGTTACATCAAGTATCTTTGCGATTGTTTTGTGAATCTACTTTATGACTCTTTTGTACGTTTTGTTCCTTTATACATAGGTAATTTGTTATGTTTAAGATTAGTAATTTTTTATCTACTAAGTTAAATTATCTTCTTTTGTTTTGTCTTTGGTTCAATATAACATATGGTTATCTTCTTTAAACAATGGATAAGTCATGGATTATGAAGCCACAAACATCGTCTGAATATGATCAAGGGATAAAGGGATTTATTAATTTTGCCTTTCGAGATGAATTAGAAAATGGAGAAATAATATGTCATTGTAAACATTGTGGTTTCCAAAAACCCAAAAGTAGAAGTGTAATGTATGATCACTTAAAGTCCAAACCATTTCCAAAGGGATACACCCTTTGAGTCACCATGGGGAGTTCATAGGAGAAACTAGTACTATCTCACCTAGTAGTGTTAAAAATATAGTTCAAGACACAGTTGTCGTTGAAGATCGTATTCAGAACATGATCAATGATACTTTTGGAGTTGGAAATCATGCAAACGAAGTACCTATTGAATCAAATGTCGAGATTGATCAGCTTGAAGATATGATGCCAAATGCAAGTCAACAAAGGCATGAAGAGGTCAAAGAGTACTATGAATTAATTAAATAAGGAGAACAACTTTTGCATGAAGGGTGTGTAAAATATTCAACACTATCTTTTTTTGTAAAGTTTTATCACATCAAATTTTTAAGTGGATTGAGTGATAAAGCCATGACATTGGCTTTAGACTTATTAAAATATGCATTTGATTTTGCAAATATATCAACTTCATTCTATGAAACCAAGAAAACAATCACCAAGCTTGGTTTTAAATTATGAAAAGATCCATGTTTGTCCGAATAAGTGTATGCTTTATTGGGAGTAATAAGGAATATTAAAAGAGGGAGACCTGCAAAATTTGTAACACTTCCAAATGGAAATCAAAAGCATAGTTGGTGCAATTGGGGTGTCTGGTGATGACAATAATCGAAAGAAAGTTCTTGCAACAGTTATTTGTTATTTTCCATTAAAACCTCTGTTATGAGGATATGAGATGGCATGCAATCAATAGTAAGAATGATGGAATGTTGAGGCATCCTAGAGATTCTGAAGCATGAAAACATTTTGACTTGACACACACTTGGTTTGCATCAAATCCACGAAATGTGCGTCTTGGATTGGTTAGTGATGATTTTAATCCTTTTGGTATGATGAGTACAAATTATAGTATTTGACTAGTTATTCTCATTCAATACAACACTCCTCCATGGGTGTGCAAGAAGCCGACATCTTTTATAATGTCAATGATAATTCCAAGTAAAAAAATGCCAGAAAATGATATTGATGTCAACTTACAACCTCTAGTCAAAGAATTAAAGGAGTTATGGGCAAGAGGTGTTAATACATATGATTCTTCTAAGAATGAGATGTTTACATTACATGCAACTTTAATATGGACAACTAGTGATTTTATGGGGTTGCTACACTTTCGGGGTGGAACGCTTACACTGGACTTGCTTGCCCATCGTGTAACGTTGACTCTACTCCTCCTTGTCTTCCTCATAGCAAAAAATGGTGTTTGATGGGTTATCTTTGTTTTCTTGATTGAAGACATAGATTTAGATTGAACAAGGTTCGCTTTGATGGCCAATAAGATATGTGTGGTCCACCTAAAACATTATTTGGATTTCAAATTCTTGAACAAGTTCAAAAAATTGATGTCACATTGGTAGAAAGCCAGAAAAAGAAGGGTCGGGAAAAAAAACATGTGGTGGACAATCTACACAAGGTGTCAATCAACAATGGAAAAAAGAAAAACATATTCTTTGAACTTCCATATTGAAAAGATAATCTTCTACACCATAATCTTGACATGATACATAATGATGAAAATGTGTGTGATAATATCATATTTACTTTGCTAAACGATAGCGCAAAAAGTAAAGAGCATGTTAATTCAATAAAATACCTTAAAGCAGTAGGCATAAGACCTGACCTTTGGCCCAATGAAAATTGAAGAATTTATCTGGCCGTCTTTACTCTGACAACTAAAGGTAAGAATAGATTTTTAACAACTTTAAAGAATATCCTTGTCCCTGATGGTTATTTGAGCAACATTTCTAGATGCATTGACTTGGAAAAACTTAAGTTGAATGGAATGTTGAAGAGTCATGATTGTCACATATCGATGGAACAACTTCTATCATTAGTCATTCGAACAACATTACTTGATGATGTTTTAGCTATATTGATTGAGTTTTGCTCATTCTTTATACAACTATGTGGTAAAGTATTGAATGTTGATGATTTGGAAAAATTGCAAAATCAGATTGTCCTCACTTTATGCCACATGGAAATGATATTTCCTCCCTTATTTTTCACTGTTATGGTTCACTTGGTTGTTCACCTTGTTGAAGAAGTTAAACTTGGTGGTCCTATTCATTATCGATTGATGTATCTTGCTGAAAGGTAAAATATGTGTGATTATGTTCCTTCAATAATTTAGTAGTTCACAAAGTTGTTCTAACTAATATTTTTGTGGTTCAATAATAGTTACTTAGGACAACTTAAATTGTATGTACATAATAAAGCACAACCAGAAGGGTCTATTGCAAAAGGATAACTTGTACAATAGATTCTTACATTTTTTTCAAGGTATCTAGAAAACATTGAGACTAGATGGAATCAACTTGGTCGTGTAGATGATGAGTCTACCAATGAGATACATACTGAAAAGTTATATTACACTAATTGAAAATTTATAGGCTCATAGACACATTTTAACGAACTGCATCATAGTTGACTACTATCTAAGGTAAGTAATTTTTTTTTTATTTGTATTATTTACTACTAAGTTTTATTTTTTATACATCTAGTTTGAAATAACTAAATAGGCAATATAGAAGTATTACTTAGAGCCAGATAAGGAGTAGTGCAAGGAGTGCTTCTGAGGTAGACAAGAAGGTTCATAGAGAGTTTCCTCATTGGTTCCACAATCGTGTTAGTGTTCATGAAAAAATTGGTGATTGAGTTGCTTTGGTTTTTAATAAGAATGTGACTAATTGTATATTTTACGGTGTTTAGATTTGCAACAATCTTGACAACATTAGTGGATCAGATAAAAATGCTTTCATTGGTCATGCTCAAGGTCCTTCTGATAAAGTTAGAAGGTTCACTACATATAATGTCAATGGATTCAAATTTCGAACATTAGCACGAGACAAGTTATTAAAAACTCAAAATAGTGGAGTTTTTGGCATGTTTGGAACACGAAGTTACTAAAGCAATAGTGATGCCCAAAGATTTTTATACTTTATTTATTGTTTTAGTTAAGTTCAATGTATGAATTGGTGTTATTACTTCTGAAAAGATTATATAAGTTGGATTTAGTCACAATAGTTATATATTTGTGTATTTTAATTATGTAGATGACATTAATGAATATCTTTTTATTTTAATTAATAAAAAAATAGGAAAATTTTGGATCATAATTTTTTTTTTAAATTATTAAGCTTGCGACGGTCGATAACTATCGCAATTCTATATGAACGAATAAAATGAGTGTGTTTAATGACGATTCTAATTGTGGCAAAACGTATATCTAGGTGGTTAGAAATCATCGCAAATGTTGGAACGACAATTTTCTGAACCGTCGCAAACTGGCCTCGTGATGCACGAATCTACGACAATTGGAGAACCGTCGCAAGTGTAATTTACGACGGTTATGACCATCGCATGTTTCCTTTTCAACCGCTGCAAACCATTTTTTTTTTCTTGTAGTGCTTGTTGTAATTACTATAGACCAACGGTAAACTCTTCCTAGGCATCTCAACATCGGCACCCAAGCCACGTCCGCCAACATTAGTTCTACGTCGATTTCGAGCACGAACCGAAATAGGACCTCGTTGACGGGCGCCTTAGGCTTGTACAAATTACTCATCAACAATTTCCCTTCTAGAAGAATTCCCAGTGTTGGGTGACATTTATCACCTAATGAAAGAATATTGATCAAAAATTGAACAATACGACAAGGAAATGTGGAAAGATATCGATGATGAATTCAAGCACAAATTTGGACAACATATGAGATTTTCATATAATACTAATAGCCCTTTGCAAGTAAGTTGTGTCCCTGTACACAATTTACTAACAAAAATCTATTATCACCCTATTTTTGCAGCTATTATGACCTATAACTAGGCTCTGATACCAACTTTGTCATGACACAAAAACTGAACGTCATTACCGACGCACAAGCTATACTCATAGTATGGCAAGCCTATCAACTAACTTAACATTTAAAAAATTAAATAGTTCTAAATAACCATTTAAATATATATATATATATATATATATATATATATATAATATTTCTCGAGATTTCGACAGAGTATCCTCTGTAACTTCAATGTTTTCAAATTTTAAAACCCTATTTTAAACTCTTAACCAAGTCAATATTTCAAAGGGTGAACCTTCAATTTGATTCGATGTCGCACACGGGGCAAATACAATTGATAAAATATAAATAGAGGTAATAACTCGAGTCGTTTTGCAAGGACTTCTGATATGATAATATTAACCAAATTGAAGGTTGAAATTTGAAAGGGTTTTTTTATATTTTTGTTTTAACAGATGAGCAAAACGATTAATCCACTAATTCGAGGTTCAGACCTATCATAGATTCTATCAATGAGTTTAATTTCTAATTTGTGATTCTATTCTTATTTGACTATAGAATTTATCAAACAAGCGTAATCAATCATATGTGAATTTGGTTTCTTTGATTGGATTAAACATCACAATCATCAAAATATTACAATTAACGATCAAGCGTCGCAAAATTATAATTCGATTAAATTAGAAACCAAAACCAAATTTTGTCAAATGAATTTAATCGATCCTATTGAAATTCAATTTAAGCAATCAGAATATCAATATAATCAAACAAACAGAAATAGAATCATGAAGAGAAATCGACAGTGTAACCTGAAGCTCAAGGTGTTGATGAAACTCTGAACTCGTGGATTAATCTTATAAAATTAGTCTTCCATAAAATTAAAATTAAAAGTGTTTATTTCTTGTATCAATCTGAATCCTAAAGTTTCATCCCTATAAAAGAAAGAAAACTCCCAATATATAGTACTCGGGCTTTAGGGTTTTTTTTTAAAAAACAAGTGGTTCGCTATTTAAAATTATTACAAAAGTCTAGATTACAAAATCTGCAATTTAGGCCTAGTAAAGTTTGGCATTGGGCTTTTATTCCAACACAAAAATTGTAGCTCTGATATTTATCATTCCAACGTCTGCTCGTATGTGCCAATCCGATATCCAGAGCTCAAGTTATGGCCTACAGAGTGAGAAAGGATCAAAATGCAAATAATTAAATTATAAATAAATTTCGATCCAAAGTTTAGAAACAAACTAAACAATTATTCTAAGCTATAAAGAGCTTTTAAAATACTAAACTAAAAATTTAGAAACATGTGCCCAAATACTATGATCACCAAGTCCATATTTCAAAGGGCGAACCTAAATATTTAATACATTCTCAAGTGATTTTTAAGACTCAAAACAGCTGCAAAATGCATCTCGACTCAACAAATACTTAACAGAAGGGCCATCAATCAAATAAGACTACCCAAAAAAATGATTTAGACTTGAATCTACTAATAGTTTGTTACTCAACTGTCTGTGAATTTGAAAAAAAGAACGACATGAAAGGGTAAGTCAAACGGCATAGGGAGGAGACAACAATCAGTATCAACTAGAAGGGAAACACACAAAAACACGAATAATTATTTTACAATTTTGTGGCAGTTATGCTAAACAATACTACTTGAAATATAAATAATTCTCAAATAAAGTATACATATGATAAAATCATTAAACTTATAATTTAGTTGTTCAAGTAGAAATATTTAAAATCCAATTCATAAAGAAGTGAAATCACAATAAGTAACCTTAAAAAGTCATAGAACATCAAACAAGTAAAAACATAAACTTTTGAGAATCAAGAGGCGACTTCATCTCATTGATAGCCATCTCCTCCAAAAAGTGGTGTTTCCCTTAGGGTGGCTCCATCTAAGGGATAACCATCTCCTCTCAATCCCGCAACGCATCATATTGTATCGATTAGGGAGCTTACATCTCGTTGATAGCCCTCTCCTCCTAAGGATGACATATCTCATAGGGGCGATTTCATCTAATGGGTAACTATCTCCAATCAAAACGATGTAACTAAGTGCACCTACCTCCTTCAATGATTTCATAATTATAACAACGATTTCCAAAACACATATTTAAAGATCATATCTCATTTCATCGTAATTCATGGAAAACATATTCAAATGTACATCAATTCAATATTTAAATACTTTATAACTCATAAATAAATCAAACTATAAACATATCATATAACAAAGACTGTGAACATAAATAAAGGATGAAATCGAGAAAATTTCAAATGTTGTATTCTCTAAATTTTTAAATAAATACTTTAACATAGAAAACAAGTAAAATAATAATCATAGCATAATAAAAATATATAACAATGATCATCGTCTACTAACAACTATGGAGAATCGACTAAGTTTGTTTTCCAACAACTTTCAGAGTAGCAGGCAGGACCTCAGCTAACAAATCTGAGAATAAAAAATATTCTCAACACTTTAGAAAATTGTTATAAAGTTTAGCTAATTCAAAGAAACCATAAATATCATTTAAATCTACTCTAAGCACCAAAATAAGACTTTTAAACAACACTACATTTTTCTAGAGATTAATTCTTAGAATTAAAGTTGTGTATTTATCTCAAAGAGTCTCGATAAACACATTTAAAAGAATGGATACTCTTCTCATTTCTTAACTCACTAACTCTAATTCCAAAATCCTAACCAATATCACTTGAAGGAGTATGAAAAAAAATATTTTTAAAGATGATAAATTTATTTTAATGGTTGAAGGTTTATGTGTGCAGTTTGTGTTTTGGGATAAAAAGAAGCAAGAAGAAAAAAAAAATAAAAAAATAAAAGTGAGGAAGGGGTTGGTGTTGACGAGACAAAGAAAAAGGAGGGAAAAGGCGAAGGTAGAGTGGAGTTTGGTTTGGTTTGTTTTATGTACTTATTATTATTATTAATGTTATAATAAGACAGTATGTTTCAATGTAAAACAAACCGATTAAAAAAAAGGTGTTTACTCAATTTAAATTAATTTTACCTTACCATAATAAACATTTAAAGACAATGCATTTTAAATTTTTAATATGTTAAAAATTCAGAGTGCCACAGTATTTGCCTAATAAAAGGTAAAATTAGGGGCGATTAGGGAGCTTACATCTCGTTGATAGCTCTCTCCTCCTAAGGATGACATATCTCATAGGGGCGACTTCATCTAACGGATAACTATCTCCAATCAAAACGATGTAACTAGGTGCACCTACCTCCTTCAATGATTTCATAATTATAACAACGATTTCCAAAACACATGTTTAAAGATCATATCTCATTTCACTGTAATTCATGGAAAACATATTCAAATGTACATCAATTCAATATTTAAATACTTTATAACTCATAAATAAATCAAACTATAAACATATCATATAACAAAGACTGTGAACATAAATAAAGGATGAAATCGAGAAAATTTCAAATGTTGTATTCTCTAAATTTTTAAATAACTACTTTAACATAGAAAACAAGTAAAATAATAATCATAGCATAATAAAAATATATAACAATGATCATCATCTACTCACAACTATGGAGAATCGACTAAGTTTGTTTTCCAACAACTTTCAGAGTAGCAGGCAGGACCTCAGCTAACAAATCTAATAATCAAAAATATTCTCAACACTTTAGAAAATTATTCTAAAGTTTAGCTAATTCAAAGAAACCATAAATATCATTTAAATCTACTTTAAGCACCAAAATAAGATTTTTAAACAACACTATATTTTTCTAGAGATTAATTCTTAGAATTAGAGTTGTGTATTTATCTCAAAGAGTCTCGATAAACACCTTTAAAAGAATGGATACTCTTCTTATTTCTTAACTCACTAACTCTAATTCCAAAATCCTAATCAATATCACTTGAAGGAGTATGAAAAATTATATTTTTAAAGATAATAAATTCATTTTAATGGTTGAAAGTTTATGTGTGCAGTTTGTGTTTTGGGATAAAAAGAAGCAAGAAGAAAAAAGTTTGTGTTTTGGGATAAAAAGAAGCAAGAAGAAAAAAATAAAATAAAAAATAAAAAATGAGGAAGGGGTTGGTGTTGACGAGACAAAGAAAAAGGAGGGAAAAGGCGAAGGAAGAGTGGAGTTTGGTTTGGTTTGTTTTATTTACTTATTATTATTATTAATGTTTTAACAAGACAGTGCGTTTCAATGTACAACAAACCGATTAAAAAAAAGGTGTTTACTCAATTTAAATTAATTTTACCTTACCATAATAAACATTTAAAGACAATGCATTTTAAATTTTTAATATGTTAAAAATTCAGAGTGCCACAGTATTTGCCTAATAAAAGCCCTCAAAATAACCGATAAAGATTTCATTAGTGGTCTTGATAAGATTATTGATTACATTAATAGAAAATCGAAATTGGGAAAAACCAAAAAAGCAAATGTCATTGTCCATCTTGTTCAAATACAACCAGAACCTTCTTCGTCACTCTCTATTACATATACCAAAAACCCCTTCTCCCTCTTTCTCTTCATCTTCTTCTTCCCCTTTGACAAGAGTCAGAGTAAAATCATCACTCGTCACAAAAGCATTTTCATCATCATCAGAAATGGTGAAAGCTATTCGAGTTCATGAACTCGGTGGCCCTCAGGTAAAAAAATAATTATGTTTCTTTGTTGAATAATTATGTTACTTGTTCGCACGTGACTTGAATTGACAAGATCACGTGATGTGATGTAATATGGAATACAGGTTTTGAAATGGGAGGATGTGGAAATTGGAGAGCCTAAAGAAGGAGAAGTTCGTGTGAGGAACAAAGCTATTGGGGTTAATTTTATTGATGTTTATTTTCGTAAAGGAGTTTACAATGCTCCTTCTTTTCCCTTCACTCCAGGTGAACTCATTGTTTTCTACACTAAATTGTATTATTTTATTTACTTTATTAAACCAAAGAAAACTAGTAAATAGTCAATTTTAGTCCTTGAATTTGTATGGATTGATCGGTCCATTTAGTCTGTCGAATTTACAAATAGCAAATGATAAGTAATTCTATTTGAGGCGTGTCAGACACTAAATCTGTGTATCTCTTTCAACTATTGAATTCAAGTTCACCATACTGTCAAGTCTAGCCCCTTCCGCTAGACTCAATTCTCGTTGGTAGCAAATTATTCTTTTGAATTAAAAAAAATATCAATTTAGTCTCTCAATCTAAATATTTCTTTCGTAAAAATTTATCAAAACCAATAAAAGACATACATATTGACCGAGATAGTCTTTTGCTACATCAAAACAAGCAGAGAACCTTTAAAATTATAGGGCAATATTTGAAAAATGACTAAATTGATTTTTTTTTTTTCAATTTAAGGGACTAAATAGCTATTTCGCTAATCTGAAGAACTAAATTTACTGACCCTTACAATTTCAAGGAGTAAAATTTCTTTTTACTCCAAAGAAAATCATGTGAGTGTGTTTGGAATGATTAATTTACAGCTTATGTGCATTTATCTTATATTATAAGCACTTGCGTAAGTGTTTTGAGTGTGCTTATAAAAATACCTTTACGATAGTTTTCAGCAAATGGATTCAAGCAACTCGATGGCATCTGAATCCCAACCCTTTATCTTAACATAAAAGAACAACTTTTGTTTAACTTTGAAGCACTAAATACTTGTACTAATAAATATGTTTGAAGTCAATGACTCTTATTTACCCTTGTTATGTATCTGGTTTATTTGGAGCTAAGCAACCATTTTTGGCCTGTTTTGGATTAACTTTTACTTTTTAGTTTATCTGAACTTCTCAATTAAATTAAGTTTATTGGTTATCTTTTATAAAGAAGTCTCTTTAAGTTTGTACTTCTCTCTGGAGAAGTTAAATAAGAGAGCTTCTAAATAAGCTAAGATGGAGAAGTTAATTGCAATTTCTACAAGAAATTACAGTCTAAAAAACTCATTGTTAAGTTTATCCACACTGGCTCTTTATATACAAATGAACACATGCATTGATGAGGAATTTTTTTAACATTTCATTGTAATGTATATCCATCCCAAGATATCATATATTGAGTGAGTTATTTTCTCAATTTAATGTGGCAGGCATGGAGGCTGTTGGCATTGTGACTGCTGTGGGCGCTGGACCCACTGGTATACAGGTTGGAGACCTTGTAGGTTATGCCGGTCAACCAATGGGCTCATATGCTGAAGAGCAGATTCTTCCTGCAAATAGAGTAGTCCCTATCCCTTCCTCCATTGAACCAACTGTTGCAGCATCCATCTTGCTGAAGGGCATGACAGCTCAGGTTTTGCTCCGAAGTTGCTTCAAGGTTGGTTACACAATAAATTAATTTTTTGCTTAAATATGTTTTAGTCTCCCTATTTTGACTCTTTTACAATTTTGGTTCCTTCATTTTTAAATTCAAGAATTTGGTCTCTCAATTTTCAAATTGTCTGACATTTTCTCCATCAGCATTTGGTGTTAAATTTTAATGATTTGGAAAATGGGATATTTATGTGACAAATGAATTGATGACATGGAGAAAATTAGTATGTGAGGAAAAAGCAATTCATTTTAAAAACTGGGGTGCTAAAATCATGAATTTAGAAAGAAAGGACCAAAATCATGATTGAAACAAAATAGACGGACCAAAACTACATTAAAGCCATTAAATTTTTATGATCATATTTGAAGAAGCCTTTTTTGTTATTTATGTTAGCATTTGCTAATCTAGATTTTGTTTAGTAGTTTTGTTATCCATTTTGCTTTTCGCTTTGCAGGTTGAACCCGGTCATACAGTTCTTGTCCATGCCGCAGCTGGTGGAGTTGGATCCCTATTGTGTCAGTGGGCAAATGCTCTTGGTGCAACTGTTATAGGAACTGTATCCAATGAAGAGAAAGCAGCTCAAGCCAAGGAGGATGGCTGCCATCATGTGATATTATATAAAGAAGAGGATTTTGTGACCCGCGTGAATGAAATTACATCAGGCGATGGAGTTGAAGTTGTCTATGATTCTGTGGGAAAGGATACCTTTGAGGTAGTACTTGATCTATTCTATACTACTACATCCAAGTGAAAAAAATCAAATGGTTGAGTACTTGAATGGAAAAGCTAAATATTAAATTTGAGTATCCAAAATTCTCCCTGAATTTGACACGTATCAACTTAGTCCCTTGCTTTATCATAATTCAAAAATAGTCCCTCACGTTTCTCAACGTTAATCAACCTAGTGCATCTGTCAGTCCCGGTCAACTAACAAAATTAACCTTGCTAATTTGTCACGTTAAAATGTCACATAGACGAAATATTGGGGACTATTTTGAAACAATGTAATATTTTTCAACACTTGGTATAAACACATCACAAGACTTTATGGCTTTGTTTCTTCTCACACTCCTTCATTTCTTTCATACACTCTTTGCTTCTGGCAGTCATCTTCATTCATTAGTGCCAAGGAGGATAACACTACGATAAATGCCACAACTTTCACATTGTCATTTGCACCTAATATGACCAGCTCACAAAAATAAATATTCTCCAGGGGTTACAACAATTATACCCCTAGTATTAATGAAAAAGCAAACCCAATTATTGAACTCCACATAATTATAGTTTGCACTTGCTCCACAGCATGCCAAACTTTGTAGGAAGTGTAGTAGTCAGGGTTTACATTTATCACAGGAATCTCCCGTGTGCTAGTTCTTCAAATTAAGCCAAGGTTTATGACCCAAAACACTCAAGGAAGTTTGACATGCATGAAGAATGCACACATGACATTGAAAATGGGATGCTGAAAAAAAAGTATATAATAGAGAATATTGGGTCATAGTGAGTACACTACGATGTTAAATTGCAACAATAACAAAGCTTAGTTGCTTAAGTACACTTTTAACTTTACTTTTTCATTTTATTTTGTGTTAGCTAATATTTTAACTATAGTCTCATATGTTGCATAGCGTGTTACAACAACTATGCAATGTGTTATTCCATTATATTATGTACCACTAAAGTGTAGCAAGAGCTAGGTTACATTATAACACACCCAAGTATTAATTCCAAATAAGGGTTATTACTTATTTGTGGCCCAAAACATTCAAATCAATACTCCAAACTTACTCAAGAGAGAAGAAAGGAGACATCTAAAAGAGCAAGGCTATGCAAACACACAACTGTTGTCAAAGGAAGAAACATTGAAAGAGAGAGGTTGGAGAAAAGAGTAGTAAAGCTAATGCAACATCTCCTAAAATAGGAAAAGTAATAAGCATAAAATTGATAATGGGTTTAGTGATTCAAATTGTTCACTTCAGATGACTAACAAAAAAGGGGAGAATGTGAAAGGAATTAATGAAAGTGTGAGGAAGGACTAAGTTGATAAACGTCTGATAATTGATGAGGCTGGCGGAAGGACTAAGTTGATAAACGTCTGATAATTTGAGGGACTATTTTAGAATTAGGATAAAGTGAAGGACTAGAATGATGCAAGTGTCAAAAGTCAGGGACAAATTAGGGTATTTACTAATACTCAATTTGGTCCCTGAAATTGTAGGATTGTATCAATATAGTCCCTCACTTTACTAATATTCCAAAATAGTCCTGCAAATACTAATGTAGGGACGAACTTGTTAATATTTTGCAATTTTATGACTCATTTTGGAATATTGATAATATAGGGGACTAGGTTGATGCGGTTAAACAATTCTAGAGATCAACTGACCAAGTAGGGTATTTAAGTTTTAATATTGTCTTGCATAGCAGTTTCATTAAAAAGGTTTTTTTTTTTTTTTCTGATTCTTTATGTGCTCCTTCTGATATAATAATTGGGTATCTAGAAATGCAGTTAGGTTTATAATTCAGTTGATCCATTGTTCATTAATTAATTAATTAAACTAGCATCAACAATCACCAATTAGATCCTAGATACAGAACTTTGCATCCAAATCTACTTATGAACTCAGTTCTAATTGAACAATTCTATATTAATCTGTTATTTAATTTATAAATCAATTCAAATTGTTAACACATTTTGTTTCTCAATGAGTTTTTAAGACATGATAATGTGAAGGCGGATATTTGTATTTATCAAGATTAGCTTCAATTCTTAACATCAATTGGTAAATGTAAAGAGCAAAAATTGACAGGCTGATTTTAATCAATAGATTAGGGCCCTGATGTTCAAGGATTATTGTCAAATTAATAATGTAGAAGAAACTTAGCAGCTTACTAGTAAAAATTTCATGCTCTTGCACGGATCTGGGAAAAAATGGTGGGAAATTCTGTTGTGTCATTAGGGAAGACTTTTCTTAAGGCTCTGTTTGAATAGACAGCTTAATTAAGTGTTATACCATAAGCACTTATCATATAAATGTTTATGTATAAACTATTTCTAGAACAAAAGTTAAAAAAAGTCAAAACTGTTTTCATATAATCCATAAGCTGTTTTTATAAGCTATCTTGAAGAGTTTTTGAAATAAGCTAATAACATTTTATGGACATGTCTTAAGTTTTTTCCATAACCTTTCTTAAACAGTTTCACAAGTGTTTATATGCCAGTAGATAAGCTCAAATAAGTCAATTCAAGCAGGCACTTAGGAAAAAACTTTTCTTACTATGTATAGATTTTGTTGATAATATTCTATGATATTATGTACAGGGATCTTTGGCGTGCTTGAAGCGTCGAGGCTACATGGTCACTTTCGGGCAGTCATCCGGCACACCTGATCCAGTTCCATTGTCTTCCCTATCTGCAAAATCAGTGTACTTGACAAGGCCAACCCTATTTCAGTATGTTGTCACTCGCGACGAGTTATTGAAGTCTGCTGGAGAGGTGTTTGCTAATGTTGTTTCTGGTGTCTTGAAAGTGAGAGTAAATCATACTTATCCATTGTCTGAGGCAGCAAAAGCACATGAAGACTTGGAGAATCGGAAGACCTCTGGATCTGTTGTGTTGATACCATAAGGTTGTGTTGTATTTTGGTATTAAACACCAAGTACTAGTTATTACCTATTGAAAGGAACTGTTTTGTTTTTTTTATTAATAAAAGGCAATGTTTGATTTTGTGTTTAAATAATTAAGATTTTATTTATATACAATGTCAATATAATGGTCGCTTACACGGACAGTTAATTATATCATTGAAAATATTTGATTTTAACTATAATGATTTTTAAAATTATACATGCGAATGGTTGTGATTTGTTGACGGTATAAAATATTTTACATAAACAGTGTATGTCAATTAATCTCAAATAACTTTTTGGTTTAATTGCAGTTTTGATTTATCTATTTTTATTAATTCATGGAATTGACCTTCCTATTTTAAAAATTTACAGTTTTATTTCTCCTTCAGATTTTTAAACAAAAAATGACGATTTGAGATATTTTAAATGATGTGACATATGATTTCATGATATAAAACTATCTAGATGCACTAATTATTTATATGTCATTAATCAAATTACAAAAATGAAATTTTTTTAAGTTGGAAAGATAAGTTTTTAGAAGATTTTATTGTGATTTCATAGGTGTTAACTATTTTATATCAACATATCATATGTCATATTATTTAAAACATATTACATCGTTATTTTTTAATTAAAAAATTAGAATGAAATATTTAAATTTTCAAATTTGAAAATATGAAAATCAATTTTGTAAATTAGTAAAAATAAAAGAACTAAAACTGCAATATAAATGTCTAAAACTGCAATTAAATGTTATCATGGTCATGATATTCAATAGTATAATTTAAATCAATGGCTTTGTTTTTGCTCAAATTATACTCTTCAACCAGGTGACAAAGATGAGTCAACATATTGCACAGATTTAAGAAAAAGAAAATAACAGAAAATAGAGGTGTAATGTCACGACCGGAAAACCGAACTTGAAAACCGAACGTTGTGATCGACGTATAAGTTATACTTTTAGTTTGGCAAGTTTATCAATTAACTTAACAATTAAGTAATTTTCATAGTTTTAAATAACCATTTAAAAATATATATAATATTTTGAGATTTTGAAAGAGTATCTTATGTAACTTCAACGTTTTCAAATTTTAAAATCTTGTTTCAAATGTTTAATTCAGTCAATATTTCAAAAAGCGAATATAAATATTTAATACATTCTCAAATGAATTTCTAGCCTCAAAATAACTGTAAAATACATCACAACTCAACAGATACTTAACAGAAGGGTCATCGATCAAATAGGCATACCCAAAAATTGATCGAGACTTGAATCTATTAATAGCTTGCCTCAGCAGCCTGTGAATCTGGAAAAGAAAAAAAAGAAAAAAAACAATATGAAGGGGTAAGTCACAAAGATTTAGTAAGGAGAAGACAACCACTACCAACTATAAGGAAAACACAAAAAGGCACGATTAATTGTTTTACAATTTTGTGGCAATTATGTTAAATAACACTACCTAAAATATGGATAATTCTCAAATAAAATATATACATGATAAAATCATTAAATTTATAATTAATTTGTTTAGGTAAAAATATTTAAAATCCAATTCATAAAGTGAAATCACAATGAACAACCTTAAAAAAAAACATAAAAAATAAAACAAGTAAAAATATAGTTTCTTTTTGAAAACCAAGAGACGGTTTCATCTCATTGTATCCCTCTCCTCCTAAGGGTGACCTTTCCATTAGGGGTGACTTCATCTAACGAATAATCATCTCCTCTCAACCTCACAACGCATCATAACATATCAATTAGGGAGCTTACATCTCGTTGATAACCCTATCCTCTTAAGGATGACATATCTCATACGGTCGGCTCCATCTAACGGATAACTATGCCCAATGAAAACCATGTAACTAGGTGCACTTACCTCCGTCAACGATTTCATAATTATAATGATTTCCAAAAAAACACATATTTAAATATCATTTCTCATTTTATTGTAACTCGTGAAAAACATACTCAAATGTATATCAATTCAATATTTAAATAATTTATAACTCTTAAATAAGTGAAACTATAAACATATTATATAACAAAAACTAGGATGAAATCGAGAAGAAAAAAAATTCAAAGGTTGTGTTTCTCAATTTTCAAATAAATACTTTAACATAAAAAACATGTAAAATAACAATTGTAGCATAATAAAAAGGTGTGAAAATGATCGTCGTCTACTCACACCTATAGAGAATTGACTAAGTTTATTCTAAAACAACTCCCAGAATAGCCGGCAAGACTTCAACTAACAAATGTAAGTATAAAAAATATTCTCAATACTTTAAAAAAATTATTCTAAAGTTTAGCTAACTCTAAAAAACCATAAAAATCATTTAAAACTACTTTAAGCACCAAAATAAGATTGTTAAACAAAATTACATTTTTCTAAAGATTCATTATTATTACTAGAGTTGTGTATTTACCTCAAAAAAATCTCAATAAACACATTTTAAAGAATCGGTACTCTTCTTCTTCCTTAACTAACTTACTCTAACCCTAAAATCATAACCAAGAGCATATATAAGAATATGAAAAATTATACTTTTAGAGTTGTTAAATGTATTTTAAAGATCGAGGGTTTTTTTTTTACTTTAAAATCAAACAATTCGTTTCATGTAAATTTTCAATACATGACATGGCCTAGTGCTTTCCCACGCGGATGACTGGAAATTTGTGCTATCTTAGGGGTGACACAACTATATATGCTTCCTAGATTTTAAATAAAAAATATTTTATTTATTAGTGATAAATATTTATTTGTATATTTTTTATATTTAGTAATAATAAAGATTGATTTTTCATTTTTTAATATTTATTAATGATAAATTTGTATCCTGTATTTTTTATGTAATTGTAATAAATATTTGTTCCATGATTTGTTCTGCGTTTTTTAATATTTATCAATAACATATTTGTCCCATGATTTTCATGTTATTTTTACGAAACACACGTTGATTAAGGTATGCATTACCGTCTTTGTTATTATTTTTTCATATTCTAATTTATAACTCTAATATAATTAAATTCATTTTATATGCTAAATTATAAACAAGTGAATTACATTGAAAAAAACTTCCAATGAAAGCAAAATTAAAAAATTGGATTAAAACATTTTTATTTTATTTTAAAAATTTATCAAACACTTTAATTTTAGTTAATTAACTTTTCAGCTATAAGTATTCAATTATCAACTTCAGCTATCGACTAAGTTATAATTCAATTTAATTAAACTGAGAGTAAGAAGGAATATTACCATTGAGTCCATCTTTTTTTTGACTAAAACATTGAATCCATAAATAAAATAAGACTAAAAAAAATTGAAGTAAAAGCAAAAAGACTCAAATTGAAATGGACAGCGTTGTAATTTTACTAGCATTCTCTATTTTTAATTAGATAGTAGGTTTGTACTATTCTTTCATTAAAAAGAGCATCCTCAAAGTACTGACTATTAGATTCTGTACATGCAGTATATATTCTCCAACCAATTTGTACACATTGATTTGAATGAATTAGGAACCATCACGTTTGCAAGTTAGGAGGCAGAAACGCATAGACCTTATGGTGAGAAAATGATCTCATATTGAACCAAGAAGAAAGATAATTCAGAAAAACAATGGCTAAGAGTATTTATTGTTATAAATAAATATCCTGTCCTTGGTTTACAACTTGCAGCTTCTGGCACAAAGCTTGAACGTAATTTACCATGCATCAAACTCATATGTTACACATAAATGAATCATTCGGGCATGTTATTTTTTTTTAATATCATCAGTAAAAATAATAACTTGAAAAAAACTCAATTATACCCAAGAAATAATATCATATATAGTAGCAAATGCTCAATTATACAAATCCCTAAAAAGTGAAGAACAAGTAAAACTAGATGAGTGCTTGGATGCCTTGCTGATGCATCTCTCTCAGTCTCCACATTAGATAAATAGCATCCTCTCCATGATCTTCTTGGTCCATTTGTTGCAAAGCCCATTGATAAAATACAGTGTGGATTGTATCCTAGTATAAAAAATCATAATTTGTTAAAATAAGGCATGCAAGGTTGCAATCACTTCATGAAACTAGTATTACATACAAACCCTAAACTATGTTGTTGCACATGACATTGTATTGTATATTGAAGAAAAAAGAACAAACCGGCCCAGTGCACCAGGCTCCCACTTGGTGAGGATGCGAAAGGTGGATTTCCGTAGTCCTACTCTTTCATAGATTTAAACCCGTGACGACCTCAATGTCACAAGGCAGCAACCTTTCTGTTGCGCCAAGGCTTGCTCTCATGAACTTCTCACCCTAAAAAATTACTCTTTGGCCATATCACAAGGCAGCAATTTTTCCATTGGGCCAAGGTTTGCCCTCATGAACTTGACACCCTAAAAAATTACTCTGACCGTTTCACAGGGCAGCAACTTTTCGGTTGCACCATGGCTCACCCTCAAGAACTTGATACCATAAAAAATTACTATTTGACCGGCAAGCAAGAAAAAGCATCTTTTTGGTTGCGCCAAAGCTCACCCTCATGAACTTTACACCAAGATTAAGAGAAAATATGACAAATATTTGGAAAGTCACACAACATTTGAAATTTTCGAACCAGTAAGGATGTCAAAAAGTATCTAAACTTTACAAATTCTGATTTTGTTTAGGTAAGCACACAAAAAAACAGCATTTTCACACAGTAGAATTGAAATATGAACAGTAAAAACACATCATTCACCTTGCCTCCTTCTGTAATATCCCCATTCCTATCACGTACACAATAGATTTGCTGTGTTTGAAACTGAATTAATTGAACAAAACCATCAGGATAAGTTTTATTTCTACCGCATAAGAATAAATTTTGCAAGCTAGCAATGAACTTCTGGAAAGTAATATTTTATAATATACCACTAAAATAATGACCGGAGATGATTCCAACATCTTGGCTTCTCTTACATCGGCGTCGGATATATGCAGGATCTGTATATGGAGAGTTAAATGTTAAAAATAGAACTAGACATCATATTAGATACATAATTACAATCGTCCAAGTACCTTAATCAATCTTTAGAAATAATTGTTCCAAATTCATGAGAGGAGATTGAACAGGCTTTAACTAAGATAAATTCCAAAATATTACCAAAAAGTCTAGAATTGCATCATATATGAACAAGACTGAAATCTGACATTAGAAATATGCCTATCACATCTCATTTGCATGATAACTAATAAATTTAGTAGCGATGAAAACAACTATTGGAAAACAACTACAACTTGTAAAAGCATGAGATAAGAAAAACTATCTTAGATTGTGGTACAATATGGACAACTGGATCAAAATGTAGCTTGGAGCAAGCTCAACAAAATATTTGTGCATACCGCTATTATAGCTAAGTACATGATTTTTGCACATGAAAGTCATGCTACCTATATTATACATATCTAGTTCATCACAGAGGAATATTGGTTTTAGCAAACACTGAAATAAGTTTAATATGTTATATGGTACTATCTATCTATCAAGTATCAACCTGCAAAAAAATACAATGTAATGGAACAGAGAGCAATAAGAAAGATTGAAAAATAATTACAATCTGACCTTCTTATCAAAGAAGATACCATGACTTTTGTAAGCATCATGCTCTGCTTTACAACGTTCAATCAGCTGAGGGGCGCAGTACTTCTTCAGTGTTTCAACATCACCCTGTATGTTAATAAGTAAAAGCCAATTCATAAATCATAGATGCAGCTGCCCGAAAACCAAACAAATTCAGTGCAAAACTTATACTTAGTGCTTTATCCCTTGATATCAGATTTTGCATTTAACAAGTGACGTTGGTAATATTTTTAATAACTTTGACATCATTAACAAACTGATGACTGCCACTGAACTCTTTAAATCCATGAAAAGTAAATCATCAAAATATCATTTCACGCTAATGGAACCCACGTCAAACCAACATAAAACCATTTTTTTCCTATTTAAGGCTGTATTTGATAACAATACTTCCCTTTTTTTTCACTCAAATCATTCCTACCAAACACAGCAGTTAATCCAAAGTTTAACACTAAATTTCATTTTCCTTTCAAAATTACTATTAATAAAAAAGTGATCCCATTAGTTAGGACCAATGTTTAAAAAATCAAGAGTATACGCAAAATCGAGAGGGGGTTGAAACATCGTAGCACGGATCATAAGATCCTATCGTTACGGAAAATATATACTTATATATAAATATATATAATAATATACAAATGCATAAAAATTATCATAGGTGAATAAAATAACCTCTAACTCTAAATCACAAAATTAAACTAAGTTCACATAACCATATCATCTTCTGTCAAAAAAAGAAAAGAAAAACCATATACTCACAAGTTCATACAAGATTAAGGGGGTAAAGATTTAATTTATTTAATAGTGCCTTGGTATGTTTTTTCTGCAGTGGGATTTTGCCTTAAAGGCCCAAATGTATATTATTTTTATTTTTATTATTAACCAATAGGCATGATGATATGTGCGTTACAGCTGTGATATTGGGGGTTTAGTGAGGTGAGTTTTTCTCTGGTTGAGTTAACTTCAATATCAATACAATTCAGTTTTTCTATTCATATTCTGGGTCCTATATCACTAACCTTGATGTAAGCATTCAGCACTGGCTTTATTGCCTCCTGCACTTCCCCCACAAATTCTGGTAAGGAAAAAGAACTGGTTCATGTGATCAAAATAAAAGAAAATGATGTTAGCAAGTAAAATAATAAAATGTTACAACTAAGACAAAATAAAAGGAATAAGAACCTACGGATCCCGTTGACGTATTTCCTTATATGTAATTGCAGCATCTGTCTCTTGAAACATGGTATCATTGATACTGTAAAAGAAGTACGGTGAATCAGCATCTATGAAGCCATATACATAATATGACATGAGTACGATATGATACATCATAGATATGTTGATACAATATTATAAAAATACATATTTTGCAAGAATGTATAATATTTGTGAAGAGACGATATTTTATATTAATATATATCAGTATCAGTATACGACGATCACAATGTACAAAACAATGCTTGCAATCATTACAAAAAATCAGACACGTATCTTTCTTTTGTCTATATCAAAATATGTTATTTTCCTTGTAAGTATATTTCAAATGTATTTTTTTTCCCGTGATTATTGTTAGAATGTCACAAAAAGTATTGACTTGATTGGTTGATTCAATTGCTTACTATTTACTTTCTAATGCTAATGATATCATTTCCATCTATCATATTCTAATAATTACCAAGTATAGATTTCATCTAGAGACAACACGTCCGTTAATTCAAAAAATCCACCACCACCATCAAGTGGATCATATACATCTTCACTAATGTACAGCCATCACCATGTCTATACTTTCTTGTATCCTCAAAAGAATGAATAAAGGAGTAGGTACACCAATCCACACAACATAATGAAGAATAAGGCTGTACAAAAAACTTGAAGACAAGTTTTTGATGTTATATCAAAGTATTGAAGATGTATCCCAATAGAGTATCATCAGTCAACTTTTTCAAGGATACACATCAAGAATATTCATACACTTATCAGTACTAGATATGGGTATGAAACCGAAACTTTAGCAATTTTGGAGTATCCAGGCTTAATAGACTAGCACTGTAATTTGCACCATATATCACAGATATATTTAGATTATAACCAGATAAATGTTGCACCATACATATTTACAATAACCAGTCAGTTTGTAACTCTAAGAACAAGAAAACTGAGAGACATACTCCTGTATTTTGTGAATAAGAGGGTTGTCACTTGTGTCATATATTTCCCGCAAGTCCTCTACTATCTGCCAATTTCATTAGACATGTAAAATAACAAGCCAATAAAATGTGATTAAGAAGTTAAATAAAAAAAAATAATTATTTATCCACAATCATGGATTATCACACAGAACACCAACATTTTTAAGGGATCTCAAGCAACCTGCAGAATACATCATAATATAGAACAAATTGCAGGTTGATAAAAGAATTATATTATAGTAGAACAAAAAACTCAGGAGTAGAACATACCTCCTGACCCTTTGTCTTCACTGGGTCAGTATACTTAATGAATCGCTTGGATGCAGGATGGCTTCTCACCTAAATGATAATGTAGAGAAGAATTCTCAATGGAGAGATATTCCTTTTCTAAAGAAAATGGAGAGATATTGTAGACAATCCAATTACAAAAGAATTTACCTTATCTCTAATTACATCAAACTTCTTACTCCACCAAGATTGTTTAGAGGGAATAACAAAAAGATCAGTTTTTGTACTTGTTTCGCCACTAGGAGTGGAAGGAACACGCCGTCTCTTACTTGGGTTACTACTTAACTCCTCCTTTAGTATGTCATAACCTTTCTTGGTTAAGTCCACAAACTTTGTATCCTTTAATTTTTGGAATGAAGTAGACACACGTGGAGACGAAAAGGTTGACGTAAATTTGCCAAACAACGACTCTGAAGCATTACCAGACGCAGTCTGCTGGTTTTTCTCTTCATCGGGTGTTGTCTGACTTTCTTGTTTTGCCTCGGCTTCCTGTTTTGTTGAAGAATCAGTGGATCCTGAAGAGTCCTGCTTTCCTACCCTAAAAGTTTCTTTCACCTAATTTAAAATGAGTAATATCAGTAAGCCATCAATTGTGGATCACATTTTGCTGTAAGATTTGTAAATCAGACCTCCTCAGTTGCAGCTGAAATTTTCTCTTTAACATTGTGAGAAACCTACAAAAAGTATAATTACTAATCAAATTCCAAGAATCGTGTCAGGTTATTCACAATAGATTAGAGGGATCCCATTAAATTAAATAACAAGACAATATAGAAGAATCAAAAGTTTTAGATTAGTAACATACACAACTAGCAACCAAAGGTATAACTGCGTTATTAGTATCTTACGATACACGAAACTTGAATCCTGATTCAATATGATGAATGGTGAATTCTTGATTTAGTGTCATTTATCACAATCTGAACGTAATGCAACCAGCAACCTTTTTTGTCAACTTGGTATAGCCAACCACTTTTCTTTCGACGTTTAATTTTATGATTTGAATCTTGAATGTATATGATATATCAGCTTATAGTTTTTTGTTACTTAATTTTATTTATAAAAGTTATATTTTTATTAAGTACCTTACGATTCACAATGAGATGCGATTTAGGAAATGGGTCTTCTAATTCATGATTTGAATATTGATTTGATAACCATCTTAACTTGCTTCTAGATCAATGTAAAATTGTGTTAGAGGACTTTTCTACACAATATTAGACAATCACATGCTTATCCAATGGCTTTGCATACTAGTCATACTTTGTGGTTGTGTATACCTCACTTGTTTATCTTGCAATTTACCAAAAAGACTATTACAATCATTAATTTCAATAACCAATTTTGATGGTATCCTTTGATTTGATTTTCATTATACCTTCTTTGCAGCAGCTTCAGCTTCTGTCCATGCACCATCAACCTGTCTGTACAGCTGCTCAGTTTTCTGCTTCGTTCTGCATTCGCCAGTCAACCATCTCAGGCACTCCTTTTAAGTGTCAAGCAAGCCTTGACATACAATGGTATGTCTCAGCCTATTAATCAATAACTTCAAAAGGTTAATGTTACATTATGACACCCAAAACAAGACTTACTTTACTTTCAGGTCTTCTTTTACTCCTTTCAGTTCCTCTGCTTTTTCCTTCAGTTCCTTCACAGTCTGTTGGAATTCTTTGTTTCTACAACCATCAACGACAAGAATCAATTGAGAAAATAGAGCAGACAGCAAAATCTATAGGTGGGAAGAAACAAAAACCAAAAGATAATAAACAGGGCAAGCTTTTTTATGTCAGGGCATGAAAAATGTTAGATCTTTCCTTAGTTCATTCATTTGTTTAGGAAGATAATTTAAATACATAATCTCATTACTTAATTAAAGGATTCCCCTGTATACATGTAACATTCCTATTATCCTAATAAACACTCAGCAAGAAATAATAAGAACAAAATGAATGATAACATATATATACATTTATGGAAACAGTATCATTTCCTATTTTGTATATTCGAAATCCAAGTTGTTTAAAGTACAGAAAGTAACTAAAGTATTGATTTTATTTCTCTTTTTAAAAAAATTGCATGCAAAAGCAATACAGTAACAAATATGATCCCAACTAGGTCGGCACCACAACCATCATCTGCACCACACCAAAATTATACGAAAAAGAGGAAAAAGAATACAAAGAAGAAACATGGGGGCCTTGACCAAAACCATGCACAAAACATTATCTAAATCTAAAGTTAGTAAGACCTACCTTATTAACCTAGGAATTAAATCCTACCAATAGAACTGCTGAATAGTAGTCCCATATGAGGCGAACACACTTGTTGCCGTCATGGTAAATATGAGAAAATATATTTTGTTTCTCTTGAACCACGGGATCAGGACTAGTGTGAGAACATAAGATGAGATCATAAAAGACTGTCTACCCCAAAAGTTGAGATTTTTATTGGTTCAGTTATGAGTTAGATGTCTTGGCCCTATTTAGTGTTTCCAAATTATCTAGAGTAACCTCTTATCAGTAAAATATATATATATATATATATATATATATACACACACAGATTATGGTACTTCAATCATAACCGTGATAGTCCCACAAAAAGTTCAATCTCATGAATGAACTGTGAGTTGTGATCAATTTCAAAAAACTAGGATTTTTTCTCTAGTTTGATGAAACACAAGAAATGCGACTCTTATCATGTTAGTTTCGAGAAAATAACAAAGCTAGTCTCTTCCATGTTTTTTGGAAGAATAAAAAAAAACCACTTCAACATTTGGTGGATAAACACAAATGCATATTGTGTAGGTAGTTATATCCTAGCAAATGCAACCCCTAGCTAAGTGCACTGCAGGTGTTTTAACAGAGACAATTTGAGTGATCTGTGTACAAATTGTTGTTACTTATGATATGTGGAACCTATTGTTATAATTACATCCAGGAATGTGGTCTATTTAAGGGTAAATGTACGCTCTAAAATTTATATCATCGAGATTTTATTCTCGTTTGGTGTTTGTTCCACTAACTAAAAGATTGAGGTATGGTTGCTAAAAAGGAATCAACAATCTTCAATTATGTTTTGCAGGTCATATAATATGTTTGTTATGACAGCAAAAGGTTGTCCAACATGCATTCAATTGAACATGATAACTTGTGGCTTCTCTCATAAACATTCCTCGGGTCGTGGAAATGGGTTAGTGGACATTCAAGCAAAGATATGCTTATGTTCTGTACTGAGAAGTTATATCTCCCAACAGCTGCAGAGATTAGGAACAGAACAGGAGCGTGTTTTAAACTTTAATGCATTTTGAATTTGAAATACATAGATAGTAGTTTAATTTTAATAGAGTGCTATGTGGTCAGTAGCAGATAGCGTAGCGTAGCGGCCAACCTCCAAAACGCTATAGCGGTATAGCAGGTAGCGGTATGCCCGCTACGTCGAAGTCTAGGGAAACATTACAAGCAATTTATACCATACACATATAGAGCTTAAAAAATAGAAAAATATACCATACACATATAGAGCTTAAAAAATAGAAAAATGCTAACACTTAATACATATTCATTAGTCATAACTTTAAAGTTCATTGCTACTAATATTTCAAATATAATATAAAGCACAATAGAGGACTGTAAATGCAGAAACAAAAAAACAGAGCACAATAATGGGGTACTGTGAGAAAGCTTTGAGAAGAAAGCTCTGTTGGTAGAGATGAGAACAGAGCAGGGATCAGAAGACAGGTAGGAGTTGAAATCTCTGCTTTGAAAAGAAAGATATGTTGGTAGGAGAAGAAGGGTGATGAGAAGAAGCTTCAGAATATAGCTTTCGAATAGAAGGTCCCGTACAATTACTGAATGTCTATACCCTTTCTTAATTTATTTTTATACTTAAAAATAAACTAGAAAGAAAAAGACAAAAAAGAAATTAAAAAACCCTAAAACATTTTAAAAAGTGAGGGTATTTCTGACTTTCCATCCTTAAATTACTGTAGCGTTTCTTCCCTGCGTGTATTCATCTTCTCCCACCCGCGATTGCACCGCGAAGAACACCGCTACAGCCGCAACACCGTTTTGCATAGCGCAGGGCTGCCGCGACGCAAAGCAACGCTGCGATTGCGGCCACAACTGACTACATAGATAGAGTGCACACTAAACTACTAGATTATTCTGACAAAAAGACTATAATGTGTTCAAATATGATCTGTCACTGCTTACATCGGTAAATCATGTTAAAAAAGTACAAAATATATTACTCTAGTTATTATACCGACATTAGAATAAGTCTCCAGTATAGTGCTGCATAGGCGGCTCATTCTGACAACAGTGTAAGCATTAAATAAATTGATAGTTAGCAAGGGCAACATGAAGTTGAATCCTGAGGTAGAAGACATCGTTATATAATTATTACTACTCAATACACCTTTTATGTTATCATGTATATGGGCAGGATACATTGTACCTAACTAAATTTCTAAAGCTAAATACATTAATAGACTTATTTAATTAGTGAATATTTGCCTATCATGCATAAAAACCAGCTACGACACAAATACTTAGACATCACCTATGATGTACTAACTCAGACAAAGCACTGAAATGTAGATGTAATAATTTGAGAAAATATAAATGACTAAATATAACCACATGATTAGGTGTGCACATATCGAACACCAGACATGCTTTCAATATGAAGTGTCAATTATACGTAGGACACCACTAATGTAAAATATATAGGAAAACAAAAAAGGGAAACCAAGAAAAACCAAAGAAGATGAAGATGCATTTAAACATGGAAAAGGTACAAATGCGGGAACTTTTTGAATGCCTAATTAAAGTGCTAGCATATTAATTTTAAAAGGAATTTTGTTTCAAAGTAGATGTGTCTATTCTTACTGTAGTCGTGACCAAAGGGTGTCAAAGATATGTTGAAACGAAGAAAAGGTGCATATCTATATCAGTAGATTTGACTATACCCAAGAGTGTATATGATTCATAGAATTTAACATTTTATATACATAAATTACAATACTCTGTCTTCCAGGGTTAATAAGATCATTTGATTACTAAACCAAACTCATAAAATCTACTAACCATGCTATAAGAACTTTATGTAATTTCATAACTAAAAAAAATTAAATTTAAATTTAAACAAATTAAAACACTCGTTCTTCAAAGTACACAGGTTAATAAGATGATTTGATTTCTCAAACCAAGCTCAAACAATAAAATTTACTAACCTTGGTATCAGAACATAAACAAAATAATTTCATAATAATAATAATAATAACAAGTTGAAAATAAAACTAAAATTAAATGAAATTTATAAGAGATAGGATGCAAGGTATTCTTATACCTAACAGCTTCATCTTTAATCTTCTTAGAGAACTCGTTGAAGACACTGTATCCACGTCTATCAGCCGAAACCAAAAACAACCTCGTTTTCACACCCTATATAATACGAATAATAATACATTAATAATTAAAAAATTAAGAAGAAAACAAAAAAGAGGAAAATAATGAAAGGGAAAAGAGAGGAACTTGATGAGGAAGAAAAAGAGATCGCTGGGAAAGTAACAAATCACGAATCAGCTTTCTTGTAGTCATATTTCGAATTCAAATAACCGTTTATATCTCTCTGTAAATTTAATGTTTGTGTGAGGTGTGTATATGTTGGAATAGTGAGCGATTGAAGAAGAAGAAGAAGAAGAAGAAGAAGAAGAAGAAGAAGAAGAAGAAGAAGAAGAAGAAAGAAAAGGAAAGAGGGATTCAACAGGGTGGTGCAGCTTAGCTGCTGCTGCAAGTTATTCGAGCGAGCCTTTCAGAGAGATGTATGTGTTTTTTTTTTTTTTTGGCCTTTTTACATTTTGGGGCTAGGGTTCCATACTCACTCAGCCCAGTTTCAGTTTTTTTAACTTGCTCTCCAAGTTCATCAATTATTTTTGGTCAAAAAAAAAACAAATTCATTAATTATTTAGAATTTTTAAATAGGTCATAAATTCAAATAAAATTGTAATTAAGTTTTTTTTTTTATAAATAATAAAACTAGATTAAAAGTATTAGTGGTATGCTAATCTCCATGAATCTATTTTGTCATTTAAACCCCCATAAACACTACACAAACAATACTTAAAAAAAAAGTATCATTGTAGTTCTTCTTATCTTTAATCACATTGCATGTAACAAAAAATTATCAACCACATTCATCACTCTCCACACACAGGACATACAGCCAATCATAAATTATTTTTTTAATATTCTAAGAGAAAGAATAACCAAAGAAGATGTGACTAATTGATTCATCACTTCGAAAACAAAAAGTACAATTTGTACAATTTTTTATTAACAATTTATCGTCTCAACTCAATAAGGGCATCGCTAGTAGATATAGGATCCAACAACATTCTCAGCACAAAACAACTTTGGATGGAGTTTCCATCTACCAATTTTGGATGGAGTTTCCATCTACCAATTTTTTTGCAACGCCTTTGCTAAAATAGGATTACCACCAACAAGCTTTAAGAAGCAAAGATTAGTAGATGCAACAAAAAAGAAGTTCCCAATGAATTTTCTTTCTAAATCCACTTATCATTACCATCAGTTGAGGACACCACCTCCTGCAATAACACAAACTATTTACCTGAACTAATATAGTTTTTAATTGGATATCTGAACTAATATAATTTTTTTAAGTATTTGTTACAATATAATTTTTTAATTAGATCTTTCTATTTAATTATAGTTAATCAACAATTAATAAATACTGACATGAATTTTTATACAAATACGTCCTTTAACTGATTAAGAGTTTGTAAATAGATCCATAATCAAATGTAAACATATACAAATTGGTTTTTAGAAAACCAATTTGATATATTAAAACCACAACTAAGTCAAAATATAATTTAAACATATTTATATATCTAAACCACAATTTAGACAAAGTATAGTAGTGAACAGTGTCTCTTACAAAGCAAAATATAAGTATTTCATCCAAATCACAATCAAACAAAAAGCAAAGTTTGAAGCAAAAATTCATATTTCTCTTGTAGTACCTCTCGCCCTTTACTCTTTTTCAACAAACCCTTTCGTCGAATAACATTTAATCCATTCCAACATAGTTAGAATAGGTTTGTCTATTGCCTTGTAATTTAAGTCTTCTACAAGCATGGATTTTTCTTTTGATTTGGAAATTGAAGAGGAAAAGAGTAATTGAAAAACTTTGAAGTTGAGATTTTAACTATGAGAAAATGTGTTAAGCTTTAGTAATCTCAGAGTTTGTAGAAATGGTTTATTTGTTTTTTAAAATGATGAATTAATTCTTTGGATTTTAGAAAACTTGATGCAAAACAAAGTTTTGAGATTTTAAAATATAGAAACTTTGATTGATGTTTAAAGAGGAAAAGTGCTTGAACAAAATGTGCCCTAATTTATATTGGGAGGGTAATATCAAGACTGTTTAAGAGAAAACAACCCCTAGACCTACTTTTGTGTGAGGGTCGATTTGGTGTCTAAGGGTAGGTTTAGAGGTGTTAAATTCATAAGATGTTGATGTATGTTGCTTGGTGTTATATGATGTAGCAATTATGTGCTTATTTGAAAATATGTTTAAATTGATAAAGGTGTTTATGTTAACATTATTGATACTTGCTTGAATAATACATTGGTATTCATATATGAATTTATGATTTAACAATTTGGTGATTGCATAATATGATTGGTCTTGGTCAAACCTGTTTAATATGGTGTGGTGAAATCATGTATGACTTTGGTGGAACGTGTTCACGTTGAGGCAAAATCTCTTATGAAGTTTCAATGATAACAAACATTAATGATTAATTAATTAATTAAGAGATTTTGATAAATATTTTTATCTAATGTGTGTTTTTAAGTGACTTCATTAAGAGAGAAAATTCATACAAGATTAAGCACAAAAGAACAAAGTGGAATTCAAGAAGCACTCTCATAAAAGACTTCAGAATGTTCAGCACTAGAAGTTCATAATGTTTGGTCTTGAACATAAGATAATATGTTCACACTTATATAAAAAAATCAAAAGAACAAAGTCGTGTTCATGCACTGAATAGGTGAAAGAATCTTACTTAAATGAGCCATAAAAAATAAGAAGAATCTTACTTAAATGAGCCATAAAAAATAAGAAGAATCTTCAAGATTTTCACAAGATCATTTAAGTCAAAGAAGAATATTCACTTTAATAAGCTATAGAACTCATATGATTTGATAAATAAGCTATCAAATGAATAAATGAGAATTGAAGTCCAAGAAGATCACAACAGTCCAACTTGAATAAATTCAAACTGCAACTTTATGAACATCATAAAGTTGCAAGATTAGAAGGTTCTTATGAAAAGATAAAAAAAAGTGACTAAAAAGGTTGGTAATATATTGTACTTGCACTGTTCACGGTGTGAGAAGCCATCAACAGGGAAAAATGTGCATTGGCACATGTTTTCTCTCTCCGTTGCATTAAAAGAAAACTACTTAACAAACATTGTGAAGTCAACTTAAAGTTTAGAATGCTCATGAATCTTCCAGATCTTTATCTTTACAGGTTATCACGCATTGAAACTTGTGCCCAGCGGACACATAAATACCATTGTAACTTACTAAAGCTCACTCACAGGTTATATATATAACTCACTTATCACAAAAGTGCAGAAGTTTGATTAAAAGTTCATCTAACACACTCGAAGATCATCACAGATCATCAAATCTAAAGTATATACGAGTGCGAAGAACTATTTCAACCTAGTCAAGTTTTGAGAACTTGATGCAAAATCTAAATTCTATTTGTAAACCTTATGAAGTAATCTTTTAGGGTGTTAAAGAGATTCATATTTCAATTGTGATAGTTGGTTAGTCAAGAGTGACTAGGAAAAAGATTTGTAAGCCTGTTAGGGCTAAGAATATATAGTAGAGAAAGATTAGGTTGATTGAATTGTGTAAGTGCATAAATTGAGAAATTGTCTCAAACGTTTTAGTGGAAAATCTAACCAAAAGTGAGAATTGGATGTATCCCAAGTTTAGGTGAACTAATATAAATTATGTGTGCATTTCATATCTTTACTCTGTAGAGCCAAAAACACAAGAAAGGCGAAGGTTCGAATTGTGTTTTATTTTAAAACTTTTTCAACAAGACTAAACTATAGTGATGAAAACAATGATAAACTGAAAACAAAACAATATCACCCAATTTATCCTGGTTCACTACCAACACAATTGTTGCATTTAGTCCCTTAAACCCGAAGGTTTAAATCCACTAATTCACTAATTGAATTACACTTCCACTGAACACCTACTAGTCCAACTAACTATTTTCAAGTCTTCTCAACCTTTTAGCTTTGTACAGTCAAACTGTTGACGAATGCATTCACTATTGTGGTAGGTTACAAAAGAACAGGTTTAAGGGTTTTCTAAATAAATCACACAAGAGGGTGTTTACACTATTGTACTCTCAGAAAAAATTTCTCAGCACTTTAGATAAGAAAAAAGATAAAGAACAAGAGTGTAGAGACGATTGTATAATGCTTATTGTGGTATGTTGTTGCTTGTACTTTTCAATGAGAGTTGCATGTTCTTTTATAAAGATTTTTAGAATTTTTGGTCATTGTCCTGACTGCAAGAAATCGTTATATATCATGAAGTTTTGTATCAAATCTTTTGAGATTGATTCGTCATTAAACCTTGTTAAAAATATCCTTGAAATTGATTATGTGAATCTTGATATGGAGACAGAAGGAGCAGATGATATTATGATTAGAGTATGTTGCATAGACCTTCAGGGTTTTTAGTAGAGGATGCACAAAAGCTTTGTCTTCTTCAAAGTATTGACTTTTTAGAGTGTTAACTATTATTAGAGTCAGACGATCAAATCCTTGTTGTGATAATCAAAACATACAATCACTTGCTTGTCGAGGTTATTATAGACAGAGAAATCATATGGTTGTTATAATTATTAGAGCAAGACTAATCAGAAGATTGATTGTATTAGATAAAGTCACAAGAGGCGCGTTTTAGAGCGCGTTCACCAAATTTAGAATACAGAGAATATAGTGGAGTCTTGGTGTTCATTTAACATGAACCAAAAGATAAGAGGATGCAACATTAACTCTTATAAAATAACCTCATATGGAAACTGCACACTAAAACAAAACATTAGTGCATTAAATTGTTCCCACAAAATAATTTTGTTATTATCAAAACAAGTAACGGTCACAGTTCTTCAAACCAATTTGGTTCTAACGTACTCATCCTTTAAGTTATTCCCAAATGATACACACCCTAACTCACAATTTTATTTCTCTTATATACTAATCCTTCAGAACATTATGAAGTACTTATTTTCTTAATATTTCAAGTCAACATACTTCAGAGTTAACTTTAACATATAGGAAATAATTTTAAAAGAGTCAAAATTAAAACCCCCTTCCTTGTGACATTGAATTCTACTTATGTTCATGATTACATAAGTGATATGATTTTTTAAGCAGACAATAACAAATTGGCAGAAGAATATTTGGTGATGTGTTGTCAGGTGGAATTCATGATTTCCTTTAAGAAAATCCCTTATGATAGAGGCGATATTTCAAAATCATATGCAATACCATTTAAGCATTGCATTAAGACCTATTGGAAATTGTTGTGTCTGTAACCTAAACTAATTATGTGGATTATGTTTATTCATGTGATATGTGTGAATCTATTAGTGTTCACCTTATTCATGTGATATGCAATGGCCCTAAGTACCATTTGTAGCTTACTTTAGAGAGATGTAGTAATTGCGATGGTTGTTCCTACTTCTATTCTTGTCCTTATTCTTGTTCTGTAGTTGTAATGTTACTCCTACCATTCGGTGTTAGCAAGAAACCTTATTGTTGTATGAGTCATTCGGAAAATAAAGTGTCGTTTTGATCAGAAGGGGACATATAAGGGATGTGACATTGACTACATCGAGCTTATAGCTCTAACAATCTCAATGGTTGATTTGACGAGTTTTGAGAAGAATTAGTCAAAGTATTTAGTAGGGCATGAGACCCACTGTAACTAGTGGGGTTATTCAAGAAGTCCTTATTAACATTGAAGAGGCACTCAAAGTTAGTGTTGTTGCTAGTTTGTGATTAGCTTAGGTTGGGTGTGTGCATTTAGGGGTTTGATATTTTATGGCATATGTATTTTGTGGTCCTATTGTATTTTGAGTATATATATTCAAGTAATACTTTGGTGGTTTTGTATATGATACTTTAGTGTTTTGTGTATAATACTTTGGTGATAGGGCATTTTGGGGAGAATGCTTTTGTAGCATCTTTCTGCGCACTCATCTACCAAGATTTCCTCAAGGGTTTGAGTGTCCAGTCATGTGGGGACCATTACTTCTTTAGGAGACATTTCTAGAAGAATTACTACTAGAAAAAACATTTTTAGAGACCAATTTTTTGGTACCTAAATGAGGAAAATCGGTCACTAAATCCAATAGCAACCGATTTAGTGACCAATTTAAATCAGTAGCTAAACTGCTAGTCGCTAGCTATTGCGACAAAATCAATGATCGAATTTTCTGACCGATTTTGTGACTGAATTTTGTGACCGATTTTTTAGACTGAATTAGTGAGTAAAGTTTGAGACTGATTTAACAACCACTTTGAATTAATTTGATATATCATTAGCGACTGATTTAGAGACGTAAATTGTTCTTTTTATTAAATATTTGGTCACCAATTCAATCTCTAAATGTTACTGTTTTTTTTAATTCATTATTTTAATATCTAAAAGAACAATAAAAACAATTTTTTTATTTTATTTCAATATCTAAAAAGTTCATACACCAAAATCATTTAAAAGTATTAATTATTTCACCGTATATAACTAAAGAATATAATATATTTAAGTAATAGTTCTAAGTACTCAAAATAATACAGATAAAACTAAAATTATATTCTAGTTTGCCTTCACAATCTTGTACACATTACTAGTTACTAGTATACCTTCACACCAATAAAAATACACCCCATAAGATAAAAACCATTCAAAATAATAAAATAAACAAACTAACATAGCAATTATAAACACACAAAAAATGCCAAATACAATATTTATTTTATTCAATTTTAAAAATCCAAATAATTATTAAAAAAAAACTAACAAATATAATCAGTGGAAAACTGTCTCTATGTTGTACTGCAATGGTAGCACTAGTTCAGTAGCAAAGTAAACAAATATAATCAATGGAAAGCTGCAACTTCATCTTTGAAGTGTTTGAACAGATTCTCAATTCTCATAATAACACTATGATCTTCATTATCCTTAACTTGTACACTCACCTGAAAGAATGAAACAACTCTTAATTTCATATTGTGTATGTAACACCCCGTTTTTCAAAGCGAGGGTATATTTTTTTTTTTTAAAAGTAATTAAAAACGAACAAAGAAATAAATCAGGAAATGCTTTTGGATAAATAATTGAGTCATTATAATTTACGCAGCGGAAAAGTTTCTTCAATTATAAATCCAAAACATTTTTACATAAACATCAAATGGTACATGGAACCCATTCAAAGATGATATCAAACTGATAATATTTGTATAAGTACAGTTTTCCAAAACTAAAATACTCCAACCCAAAAAGAAGGACCCCTAGTCCCTATACATCATCCTAATCTGATCATCCTACCAAAAAGCTATACACCCTGAGTAATCTCCACGCGCCCCGTGAGATCCTCCTAACACAACAGCAGTCAAGCGTTCCCATCTCCATCCCTGTCCGTAGGGTACGAACCAGTAGGGCCGTCCTGACTCTCATCTGAGGGCAAAGCCCAGATTTCCACAATAGTGTAAGGGGTCACCAACCAGAAAATAACAGTTAACACATAGCAGTTAAGTTTTTGAATGCTCAAAACAACTTTTTAACTAAGCATGCATCTTAACAGGATTTTTAATGTGCGAAAAGTTCATACATTACATTGCCAATGAAAATGAAGGTAAAATGCAGTTCTCGATCTCCTAATTAACACATGATAAAACAAAACATGGATAGATTCATGAGCAATTAATCATACAACTAAAAATGAGGATTTCCACTGAGCCAATCGTTTGGGAAATCGATTGGGGTGAAGGTTTTTAATGAAAACAGAATCCTGGGCTGAATTCAATCGATTGGTAAATCGATTGATTGGTTCCTGAGCCCCTGGTTTCGAGCCAATCGATTTCCTAATCGATTTGGTGAGGGATTCTTAATGAAAACAGAATCCTGGGCTGAATTCAATCGATTGGTAAATCGATTGATTGGTTCCTGAGCCCCTGACTTAAGGCCTAATCGATTGGGCAATCGATTTCTTAACTGATTCCTTTGAAAATTGATTTCGAAATCGATTGGCTAATCGATTTGTGAATTGGCCAAGTCCCTGTTTACCCATCCAATCGATTGGGAAATCGATTTCCCTGATCAGTTTTCCAAAAATTCATGAATTAACCTAAGTCATTCCTAATCAAGTCCACAACCTAACACTTAGCAATTCCTACGCGATTACTACGACACACGAAGGTTCGATAACCATCATACTCACACACAATAAACAACACATAACACTTAACACCTTCATCTCAGTTATCACGATAAATCAAAATTCGAATCACTCAATCATAAACTCAAATCAAACATGACTCGCGTGCCAGGCACCCTAATGCAATGCGTATATGCCAAAATGCATGGACTCGGAATTCCAAACCAAAACCCTCCTCGAAGGGCCGTAAATCATAATTGTACCGCCTATCGCAGGCCAAAGTACCAATTACCGAGGTGCCACCTATCACGGGTCAGCACGATTTACTAAAATGCGTAAATCATAAACGTACCACCTATCACGGGTCAGTACAGTTTACCGAGGTGTCACCTATCACGGGTCAACACGATTTACTAAAAGAAAAAGCGGGAATCGTAAATGTACCACCTATCACGGGTCAGTACAGTTACCATGGTGTCACCTATCACGGGTCAACACGATTTACTAAAAGAAAAAGCGGAAATCGTAAATGTACCACCTATCACGGGTCAGTACAGTTACCATGGTGTCACCTATCACGGGTCAACACGATTTACTAAAAGAAAAAGCGGGAATCGTAAACGTACCGCCTATCACAGACCAGTACTGTTTACCTAGGTGCCACCTATCACGGGTCAGCACAATCCACCAAAAATGTAAATCGTAAATGTACCACCTATCACGGGTCAGTACAGTTACCATGGTGTCACCTATCACGGGTCAACACGATTTACTAAAAGAAAAAGCGGGAATCGTAAACGTACCGCCTATCACAGACCAGTACTGTTTACCTAGGTGCCACCTATCACGGGTCAGCACAATCCACCAAAAATGTAAATCGTAAATGTACCACCTATCACGGGTCAGTACAGTTTACCGAAGTGTCACCTATCACGGGTCAACACGATTTACTAAAATATAAATCGCAAACGTACAACCTATCACGGGTCCGTACAATTTACCAAGGTGCCACCTATCACGGGTCAGCACAATTCACCAAAAACGTAAATCGTAAATGTACCACCTATCACGGGTCAGTACAGTTTACCGAGGTGTCACCTATCACGGGTCAACACGATTTACCAAAAAGTAAATCGTAAACGTACCACCTATCACGGGTCAGTACAGTTTACCAAGGTGTCACCTATCACGGGTCAACACGAATTACTAAATAGTAAATCGTAAACGTACAACCTATCACGGGTCAGTACAGTTTACCGAGGTGTCACCTATCACGGGTCAACACGATTTACCAAAAAGTAAATCGTAAACGTACCACCTATCACGGGTCAGTACAGTTTACCAAGGTGTCACCTATCACGGGTCGACACAATTTACCAAATGAAATGCATGAGCATACACAGACTCCATTCACAACAATCGTTAAGCAAATGCAGATATTAAAAGATTCCCCATTTTTAATACCCATTTAACTTAAACGACTTTCAAACAACATTAATTAAATAAGTCATTAAGAGATTCCCCGTTCTTAATACCGATTTAACTTAATGATTTTCAAAACAAAACGTTAAGCAAACAGTCATATTAAGAGATTCCCCATTCTTAATATACTTTTGACTTAAACGATTTTCTCGCAAAACATTCAGTAAACGAGTCATTAAGAGATTCCCCATTCTTAATACTCATTTACCGAAACGATTTTCAAAAACGATAGTTAAGTAACCGAGACATTAAGAGATTCCCCATTCTCAACGCCCAGTTAACTTAAACATTTTCCTCAAATACACATTAAGTAAACCGAGGTATTAAAAGATTCCCCATTTTTAATACTCGTTTAACTCTAATGGTTTTCAAATTCCACAGAAACAAATTCAAACATACTTTCACATTCAAACCATAATTCACAACAACCACACCAATTAACAAACATCAAGTACGAACACACCGAATATACCGAACACAAATCACGCAACATAACACCCAGATACATCAAATTTCATTTACCACGAAACATTCATCACTATAAACAAAACCTAACTCTAAGGTTTTTACCCATAACGCACTAGTTTCGTTTTTCCCCAAATCGATACATTTAACCCTAACAAATTCCTTCCCACACAACTACAGATAAGTCCCTAATGCAAGCTAGAAGTTTGGAAGGAGCCCTTACCTCAACGTTAGCTTTAACGCGCGTTTCCGGTACCGCGAGTAATTCCGGTAAAATCTCCGCTCGCAACGCCGCTTCCAAATTAGTTCACTAGCACCGTAGCGTGGTGGTGAGCAACTTTCCCTTCTATCTCTTCGAGAAATGAGGTTTGGATCTAGGAGAAACGGAGGGGTTTGTGTTTGGATCTCAAAACCGTTTTTCTTCGTTTTCGAATCAAAGAGGAAGAATGGAGTTGCGAAAACCTTGATCTAACTCTCCCCTAACCTTGGGTTCCTATTTTCGAGTTCAAAGGAAGCAACGAAAACAAAAATGAACAACAATGGAGGAAGGGAGGTTTTGGCCGCGTGAGTAACAGAGAGGAAGAAGATGGAAAATTGGAAAAATTCTATTTTCCCTCCTTTCAATTTCTTTCCTTTGTTTTTCCTTTCTTCCCTTTTCCTTCTTTCCTTTATATACTCTTTTCTTTTCCTTTTCCTTCCTTCTAGTTTTCTTTCCTCTTTCCCCCCAAACAAACATATATAACTATAAAAATATAACTTAACAAATATCTCAAAAACTAGATGTTTGTTAAATTACCGTTTCGCTCGAAACGCATTAAATTCTCCGTAAATGATTCGTCGCAGTTAAATTCAATTTATTTATCGACGAGAAATTCTAATTGGCATCGAAATATCTTTTTGATTATAAAACTCCAAAATATTATTAACTTTGGCTTAAAAGCCTCCGAGCCAAAATCCAAAATATACCAAAAATACATAAAAGGTACTTTAAAATTATGGGTCTTACAGTGTATAAAAAGACTCAAAAGAAGCCACAACATTAAAAACACATGGGAGAAGTTACCATAGAAAAAGTTTCATGGGGAAGTTACCGTAGAAAAAGTTTATATAAAAACACATGTAACAGACTCAATATACAAATTGGTTCAGCCATTTGACGCTGCAGACAACCTCAGTATGTATCAGCTACATGGAGTAATTTGCAATTTGAAAAGCACGAAAAATGTTATCTAATGATATGGAGTATACATCATCACCCCAATCTAGTTGTGTACAATAGAATAAAGCCAGGAGTCAGAGCTATGTACCTGCATAGCATAAGCCTGTGATTTCTCGGCCAAAATGTTGAGAATGTTGAGAGGAAGCTCAAACAAGTTATGCCAGAACTCCCTTTATGTTTGCCTCTAAGTCACAGGTGCTAAGCAATTACAAAGAGTAATCAGAGGTGAAAAAACATTTGTGCAAAATGGTAAAGCTTAACTTAGTAGTTTTATTACCTTCAAGCTTTGAAAAGGATTGAAGCCTCAAAGCTTTGAAAAGTTTATATAAAAACACATGTAACAGACTCAATATACAAATTGGTTCAGCCATTTGACGCTGCAGACAACCTCAGTAGGTATCAGCTACATGGAGTAATTTGCAATTTGAAAAGCACGAAAAATGTTATCTAATGATATGGAGTATACATCATCACCCCAATCTAGTTGTGTACAATAGAATAAAGCCAGGAGTCAGAGCTATGTACCTGCATAGCATAAGCCTGTGATTTCTCGGCCAAAATGTTGAGAATGTTGAGAGGAAGCTCAAACAAGTTATGCCAGAACTCCCTTTATGTTTGCCTCTAAGTCACAGGTGCTAAGCAATTACAAAGAGTAATCAGAGGTGAAAAAACATTTGTGCAAAATGGTAAAGCTTAACTTAGTAGTTTTATTACCTTCAAGCTTTGAAAAGGATTGAAGCCTCCGAGCTCCAATGTCACAATAACACCATATCTAACCAAAGTCAAAATACAGTCAGTAACAAACTAAAATACAGTCAACAATTGAACTAATCTGATAGTCGAGATATATACTCTAAAGTCTAAATTGTTAGATTAATCCTATAATGATGTTTGGTTGCAGATTTAGTGACGAAAAGTTTCTAGGTTCAAAATTACAGTCTCTATTTCGGCCGCTAGTGTGACTGAAAATATTCAATTTCTAAATCGGTCACTATAGGCGAAAATTCTAGTAGTGAAAAAGAATACATCACCACTCAAAAAACAAGAATAAGAAAATAAGGAATATTCTTTTAGATCAAAGTACTTTAGCCTTCATTCACTAAAGGACAAGCAATGTCCCAAAAAGCAAGAAAGAGAAATGACCTAAAGGGATGTGCTATAAAAAAGACAAGGTTGTAATGTTTAGGAGGGGGCATACATAGAAAAATAATTATGGCCTAATAATACTAAGAATACTAAGAGTAGTCTCCAGTTCCATTAACCTCATTTTTAACATATCATTTTCACCTTATTTATCTCATCAATTCAAGATCAATGGAGCTCTTATTCAACAAACGATGTAAGGATACTATTTAGGACTACAAAGTAGAGTCTTCTACTGGTGTAGTAGCTTTCATTGTTATAACAACTTATTTAAACTCTATTCTAGGTTGATGTTAGTTTGTAAAATAGTTCTTGTAATGACATTGCTTAATATTTTTCTTGTTCCTAAGTTAAATATGAGCTAAACTACTTTTTATTAGGGAGATGATATGATTTTTCAATTTTGTTTTAATTTTATTTCAATGGTTTAGTTTGATCACATAATATTTGTGTTAACTTAGTGATTTAGAAATAGTCACCAGGTGAATTTGTTTGAAACATATGAATTTTATTATACATAGTTATTTAAGCCCGTAGGGTAAATAATTTTTTTTAATAGAAACATTGTCAAATCTACCAGAAAACTAAACATAAGTTTACCTTAGAGAAAATTATGTTGAAATTATTGAAAAATACCAAAATTTTGTCTCAACCACTATTATTGTAGCACTGTTGTAGCATAACATAACTAGAATATTATCTTTTGAATTATGAATTTTCTCCAACTACCATTAATTCCTTGAATTAGTGTTCTAATCCCACAACTATTATTTTACCGTACGTGAAAGCTCGAAATGTTTATTTCTTTTATTTTTACAAACAAACTTTGTTACTAGTGATTCTTGGTAAATTAATGCTAAAAAGGAGAGGGATGACACTTTGAAGAGTAAGGATGTAAATTTAACCAATGAGGAAAATGAGGGACTAGTTATGGTTCATCTAGAATATATCTATTAACTATCCATGCCAATTACATGATGAGTAACCAAGGGCGGAAGCGTACCTGTGGGAATTGCCATTGATGAAATCCTGGGATGATGATGATAGAGCCAATGGGTTGGGTGATCTTCCTCAGCAAAACACCCTGAAGACCTTGCTCTCTTGATGGGGATAGAGAGAACCAGAGAGTTTTCTCCTTTAGGGTTTTGAAACTGAATAGTCTTGTTATGTTTGCCTTAGAGATCATTACCCCTATATATAACTATTATTAGTTATATCCCAAATTGCAGTATTTCCAATTCAGCCCCTCATTAAATTAGAAACTGCTTGGTATCTACACTATTAATTTTCATAACTATTATGCTCTTTAGCCATAAACTATTATATATTATTTGACCCCTAGTTTATTGGCTAATTATATAATGACCCTAACACACTTTATTAATTAATTACATATGGGACCCATAAATCTTACAATCTCCCATTGGTCACACATGTATCCTCAGGAGTGTGTTAGACTTTATGACGTCAAAAATGTCATTATAATTACCTTGAGTATAATCCAAATTGTCCCGTCCATTAATCATATCAGCACATGGAACCAAAGAGGCTTTCGTCATAATAAGCATAACTAAACCCATCAATGATCACCCATACTGACACAACTAAATGACATAGACCCATTATGAAAAGTGTAGCATGAAAATTACATGAAGTTGGTCAATGCATGTCAATTTTCAACTGGTCCTACTTTATCGAATGAGATCATACCATAACTTAAATGTACAAAGTAACCAAAAACTGAATACTTTAAACTTTATTTCTGATCAGAAAGTCCAAATACAATGTATTTGTACTTTACAATTAAACATAGAACATGAATTACATAATGGACGAAACTCCCACTAAAATCAAGATTCCTCAAACTGTAGCACACCCATGTGAGCAGTATGCTCATGAAAGACCTTGGGTGGTAGACCTTTAGTGAGTGGATCCGCAATCATGGAGTTTGTCCTTAAGTGTTCTATGGATATCTGTCCACTTTGTACCTTCTCTTTAACAACTAGGAACTTAATGTCAATGTGCTTTGACTTGGTTGAGCTCCTATTATTGTTAGAATACAGGACTGCTGATCTATTGTCACAATACAACTTGAGTGGTCTTTCAATCCCTTCAACTATTTGCAGCCCCGTGACAAAATTTCTCAGCCAAATGCCCTGGTCAGATGCCTCATGAATTGCTACGAATTCTGCTGCCATGGTTGATGAAGCAGTAAGACCTTGCTTGGCACTACGCCAAGAAACTGCTCCACCAGCTAACAGAAAGACATAGCCTGAAGTTGATCTTAAGCTGTCTTGGCATCCCGCAAAATCCGAGTCAGAGTACCCAGTGATCTCTAACTGGTCTGACCTCCTATATGTGAGCATGTAGTTTCTTGTTCTCTTCAAATATCTCATGACCCTCTTGGCTGCTTTCCAATGGTCAAGACCTGGATTGCTTAAATATCTGCCTAAAATCCCTACTATGAACGCTATGTCTGGACGCGTACATACTTGGGCATACATAAGACTCCCTACAGCTGAAGCATAAGGGATCTTTTGCATTTCTTGAATTTCCAAACTTCCCTTAGGGCACTGTTTGAGACTAAACTTGTCTCCCTTAGCAACTGGGGTGTCCCCTGGTTTGCAATCCTGTAACCCAAACCTTTTGAGAACCTTATCGATATAGCTCTTTTGTGACAATCCAAGAATACCTCGAGATCTGTCTCGGTGTATCTGAATTCCTAATACAAAAGAGGCGTCACCAAGATCTTTCATCTCAAAATGCTTTGATAGAAATTTCTTAGTTTCGTGCAACATGCCTATATCGTTAGTGGCAAGCAGTATGTCATCAACATACAAGACCAGGAAAATATGTCTGCTCCCACTGAACTTATGATACACACAATCATCAACTGTATTCATCTCAAAACCAAATGAGAGAATTACTTGATGAAATTTATGGTACCATTGACGAGAAGCTTGTTTTAGCCCATAAATGGATTTTCTTAGTTTGCACACCATATTCTTTGGGTCTCCCAACACAAAGTTTTCTGGCTGCACCATATAGATCGTCTCATCAATGTCGCCATTGAGAAAAGCTGTTTTTACATCCATTTGATGAAGCTCCAAATTAAAGTGAGCAACAAGAGCCATGATTATTCTTAAAGAGTCCTTCGATGAAACCGGAGAGAAAGTCTCTTTATAATCAATCCCTTCCTTTTGAGTATAACCCTTAGCTACAAGACGTGCCTTATATCTCTCCACATTACCATTGGAATCCCGCTTGGTTTTAAAAATCCATTTGCAACCAATGGGTTTCTTTCCTTCAGGTAATGGGATAAGTTCCCAAACTGAATTGTCTTGCATAGACTTGTACTCCTCATTCATTGCTTCGATCCACTTATCTGAACGAGAATCTTGCATGGCTTGATGAAAGTTGACTGGGTCGTCTTCCGTCATGCCAACATTTTCCTCTACCTCATTGATAAATACTACATAATCATCCGAAATAGCATTTTTCCTTTCTCTAGTGGATCTCCGCAATGGAGCTGGCTCTTGAGGCACTTGTTCTTGAGGATCTTGAATTTGATCTGGATTTTGTTCTTCCTGAACAACCAGATCATCTTGAGTTTGTTCAATAATGGGAAAGTCAATTGGTGGAAGAATCAGTTCTGGAATTGTTACCGATTCTTCCTCAAAGACAAAATCTTTAACCTTAATCTTCCCCCCAAACTCAATATCCTCAAAGAACGTTGCCGTTCCCGTCTCAAAAATTGTTCTCAAATTAGGATCATAAAATTTATAGCCCCTTGATTTTTCTGAGTACCCTATAAAATAGCTGCTAATTGTTCGGGGTTCAAATTTCTTTTCATTCGGCCTATAAGGCCTTGCCTCAGCTGGACATCCCCAAACATGAAGGTGCTTCAGACTAGGCTTACGCCCAATCCAAAGCTCATAAGGTGTTTTAGCCGCTGCCTTAGTTGGTACTCTATTAAGAATGTATGCTGCTGTTTTTAATGCCTCTCCCCAGAGTGACTCTGGCAAGGTGGAATGACAAATCATACTCCTTACCATATCCTTAAGAGTCCTGTTTCGTCTTTCAGCTACACCATTCATGCTGGGTGACCCCGGCATAGTGTATTGTGGGACGATTCCACATTCCTCTAGGTATTTGGCAAATGGTCCCGGACGTTGTTCACCTGAACCGTCATATCTGCCGTAGTATTCACCACCACGATCAGATTTGACCTTTTTAATTCTTTTATTAAGTTGATTCTCAACTTCTGCCTTAAAGGATTTGAACACGTCTATTGATTGGGACTTTTCGTGAATTAGGTAAAGGTAGGCATATCTAGAATAATCGTCTATGAATGATATAAAATATTGTTGACCATTCCAAGAAGGAGTTGGAAATGGCCCACAGATGTCCGTATGTATCAATTCTAAGACGTCTGTAGCTCTATATGCGCCTAATTTCTTATCTTTAGTCTGTTTTCCTTTAATGCATGCTACACAAACGTTAAAGTCTGTGAAGTCAATGGAATCTAAAATTCCATCTGACACAAGTCGTTCAACTCTATTTTTAGAGATGTGACCTAGACGCTTGTGCCAAAGCACCCCTGAATTGAAATTGTCAATTTTCCGCTTAGTACCACGTGATTCCACATTCAAGGTTTCATTATAGTTAGCCACAGTTTCCAACAAATAAAGATTATCATAACCAGAAAGTAAACCGGTTCCAACAACATTCGAATTTAAAGACAAAGTAAATTCTTTATTCCCGAATGAACAATAATATCCTGATTTGTCCAAATAAGAAATAGAGATCAAATTCCGTCTAAATGACGGTACAACAAAAGTGTCTTTTAAATCCAAATAATGACCGGAACTTAATAATAATCTAAATTTTCCTATGGCTTCAACTTCTACCTTCTTCCCATCTCCTACATAGATCCATCTTTCAGTATCACTAGGCTTTCGGAAGTTCAGGCAACCCTGCATTGAAACACTGATGTTAGTAGTTGCACCAGAGTCTAACCACCAAGTGTTTCTAGGTACTGAAGCTAAATTAACCTCAGAACAGACCAAAGACAGAATCATACCTTTCTTAACACGCCAAGCGTGATATTTGGCACAATCCTTCTTCACGTGTCCAGAACTCCTGCAGAAGAAGCAGTTGTTATCCTTAGTCTGCTTCTTTTGTTCTGGACCCTTAGCAGCAGCTTTGTTCTTGGGCTCCTCAATTCTTTTCCTTTTGCCCTTGTCTTTAGAGATGCTAGTAAAGTGAGCACTTTCAGTCCTATCTTGCTTCAGCCTGTCCTCTTCTTGCACACATAATGAAATGAGCTCATTAAGAGTCCATTTCTCCTTTTGACAATTATAAGTCACCTTAAACTGACTGAATTGCGAAGGAAGAGACAGCAATACTAAATGAATGAGTAAGTCATCTGACAACTCAAGCTTTAGACCTTTAAAGATACCCAGTGCACCATTGATGTCAAGTCTTTGGACAGTAACACCAACTGCTAGTGGTACTCTTGTTGCAACGATCAAATATTGACAATAAGACATGTCAAACAATAAACCTTCCTTTGGGCCGATTTACTGCTCACATGTATACCAAATAATTGTCACACATTTATCATCGCAGGTGTACCATGTAATTCTGCCAAATATTAACCTTCCTTTGGGCCGGTCAATACCCGCATGAATAAACATATACACAGCCATTTGACACTCTTCACGAGCAATTTAGACAAGAGAGGTCACTTTGGCGACGTCAAGTTTCAATTAACTCATTCAAAAATGTCAAACTTGACTTGAACATATATTTATTATATCCAAATAAAACAATATTTAAAAAATATTGTTCACTGATATAAACTTTATTTTATTAGTATTAAAAAAATATTGTTCACTAATATTGTTCAAAAAATAAAAAAAATAAAAAAAATGTCATAATAAGAAGCCTAAAACAGCACCCAAAAAAAAAAAAATTCCAGTTAAACTCGTTTTCCGATATAAACTTTATTTTATTAGTATTAAAAAAATATTGTTCACTAATATTGTTCAAAAAATAAAAAAAATAAAAAAAATGTCATAATAAGAAGCCTAAAACAGCACCCAAAAAAAAAAAAATTCCAGTTAAACTCGTTTTCCGCCGCTCCATCTGAAACACTAAATTATTCCCATTCGCTACGCAAAACATTTCCAAACCTGTCATTATTGTTATCAATAACTACAACAATAATCCTCTCAGATCCATTTGATAAACAACTATTCAGTAGCTTCAATTCAAGTTCAACTAACTCAAACTCGATTCAATTAAAAGTTTTCTTTCAATTTTTTTTTTTTTTGGCTTTAGGGATATTACTTTGCGCTCTGTGGGAATTGCGAAAGGTAAAGGTCAATGAAGTAACGGTGATTGGAAGGAATAGAGAAACAACCTAACCGACTGTGGGAATTAAAAAAAATAAACAAAGTATAAACTTTAAAAAAAAATTATTCTCACAGATTATTTTAATAAATAATTTTGCTTGATTAAAAATTATTTAAATAATTAGGCTTCATAAAAAAAATAATTCATTAAAATAATTCAAGCAAAAAATCTAGAATTATAAACATGGACAATAAGTTTGTAATTTGAAAATCCAAATTCCCAAATTTCAAACCCTAAGATTTCAATCATGTCAAAATTCCCAAATTGAATCCTAAAATAAAGACAATAACCGAATTTCATGATGAATTAAACATGGTAGGCTCTGATACCACTTATTAACTATCCATGCCAATTACATGATGAATAACCAAGGGCGGAAGCGTACCTATGGGAATTGCCATTGATGAAATCCTGGGATGATGATGATAGAGCCAATGGGTTGGGTGATCTTCCTTAGCAAAACACCCTGAAGACCTTGCTCTCTTGATGGGGATAGAGAGAACCAGAGAGTTTTCTCCTTTAGGGTTTTGAAACTGAATAGTCTTGTTATGTTTGCCTTGGGGACCATTACCCCTATATATAACTATTATTAGTTATATCCCAAATTGCAGTATTTCCAATTCAGCCCCTCATTAAATTAGAAACTGTCTGGTATCTACACTATTAATTTTCATAACTATTATGCTCTTTAGCCATAAACTATTATATATTATTTGACCCCTAGTTTATTGGCTAATTATATAATGACCCTAACACACTTTATTAATTAATTACATATGTGACCCATAAATCTTACAATATCATGCAAAAGGTGACAAGAAAAGAAAAGCAGAAATAGCATTTGGTAGTATCTAGTAGCAAAGCCAGATTTACACCTTAAGTACCACCTCATCCATTACTTCAAAGGTTGAAAAAGGCAACTTAATGAAAGATAAATGCACACTTGATCTATTGTAATTTGTCCTATGTAATTAATTAGTTCTCATGATGGACTGAAGTATGAGATTCAAGACTCCGTCTTACCCTTGGGAATTCAACGTTTCCAAGCACTGGTAGAGAAATGTAGAGAAGTGGAAGATATGAAAAACAAAAGGGCTAGCCGAGGAGGGAATTTTAATTCGGGAGGCCCTAGTCGGGTGAATTATCAGAACAAGGGAAAGCAAGTTGCTAAACCTTATAATCGACCCCAGAATAACAACGGTGGGCAGAGTCGCCCGGGGAACCAGAATTTCGGGAGGCAATTGGGGCAAGTGCTTCGATGTTTCCGATGTGGGAAAGAAGGACACTATGCTAGTGCTGGTACCGCTAACGTCCCCACCTGTCACAATTGTCGGAAGTCGGGGCACATGGCAAGGGATTGCACGGCTCCAAAGGTGGAACCAGTGGTGAATGTAGCTAGGGCTACCCGTCCTACTGCTAGAGGACGCATTTATTGTGTGAATGCTGAAGAGGGGAATCCATCTGGTAATCTGATTCAGCATGACTGTGAGATTGCAGGTAACACTCTAACTGCATTCTTTGATTCGGGGGCAACCCATTCCTTCATTGCTATGGATTGTGTGAACCGCTTGAAGTTATCTATGTCTGCTTTACCTTTTGATTTGGTTGTTTCCACACCTGCTAAGACCTTAACCGTAAATTCAGCATGTTTACATTGTCGAATGACTATACAGAATAAAGATTTCTTGGTTAATTTAATTTGTTTACCGCTACAATCACTCGAGGTCATCCTCGGTATGGATTGGATGTCTTATCATTATGTGATCTTGGATTGTGCTCGTAAATTGGTTCTTTTCCCCGAACCAGGAGTTGTTAAGTATTTAGCTGCTAACAAACTCCGAGTGTCGCTAAGCGAAGGGACTCATGAGTTTTTGTCTCTAGCAAATGTAGAGGCAAAGATAAATGTGGAAATAGAAGATGTGATACTTGTCAACGAGTATCGGGATGTATTTCCAACGGAAATTCCAGGATTGCCACCGGTAAGAGAAGTGGAATTCTTCATTGATTTGCACCCAGGAACGGGACCCATTTCAATGGCACCTTATCGAATGTCGCCATTGGAATTAAATGAGCTCAAAGGCCAAATTGAAGACTTGTTGGAGAAGAAATTCATCAGACCAAGTGTATCACCATGGGGAGCTCCAGTTTTGCTAGTTAAGAAGAAGGACGGAAGCTCGCGCCTATGTGTGGATTATAGACAGCTTAACAAGGCAACTATTAAGAATCGTTATCCTTTGCCACGAATCGATGATTTGATGGATCAATTGAGAGGGGCCGCGATATTTTCGAAGATTGACTTGAAGTCGGGTTACCATCAGATCCGAGTAAGGGAAGGAGACATTCAGAAAACAGCTTTCAGAACCCGCTACGGACATTATGAATACCTGGTTATGCCGTTTGGAGTTACCAATGCACCGGCAATTTTCATGGACTACATGAACAGGATCTTTAATTCGTTCCTTGATAAATTCGTGGTGGTATTCATTGATGATATATTGATTTATTCAAGGACTGAAGAAGAGCATGGAGAACATTTACGACAAGTTCTTGAGATTTTACGCGAGAAGCGATTGTATGCCAATCTGTCGAAGTGTGAATTTTGGCTAGAGAAAGTGAATTTCTTGGGACATGTGATAACCAAGGAAGGAATCGCTGTAGATCCGGCTAAGATTGAGGCGGTTCTTGCTTGGAAACAGCCTCAGACTGTCACTGACATACGGAGTTTTGTAGGACTGGCAGGGTACTACAGGAGGTTTATCGAAGGTTTTGCTAAGATTGTGGCTCCACTGACACAACTTACCAGAAAAGATCAACCGTTCGCATGGACGGAGAAGTGTGAAGAAAACTTCCAGTTACTAAAGAGAAAATTGACGACCTCACCTGTATTGGTATTACCGCAATCAGAAGAACCCTATGAAGTTTATTGTGATGCATCTCACCAAGGGTTAGGATGTGTTCTGATGCAACACAAGAAAGCTGTGGCTTATGCCTCGAGACAATTGAAGATTCACGAAAGGAACTATCCTACTCATGATTTGGAGCTTGCCGCGGTTGTTTTTGCATTAAAGATCTGGAGGCATTATTTATATGGGTGCACGTTCACGTGATGCATCTCACCAGGGGTTGGGATGTGTTCTGATGCAACACAAGAAAGCTGTGGCTTATGCCTCAAGACAATTGAAGATTCATGAGAGAAACTATCCTACCCATGATTTGGAGCTTGCCGCAGTTGTTTTCGCATTGAAGATCTGGAGGCACTATTTATATAGGTGCGCGTTCACCGTGTTTAGTGACCATAAAAGCTTGAAATATTTGTTCGATCAGAAGGAGTTGAACATGCGCCAGAGACTATGGATGGAGACTCTCAAGGATTTTGATTTCACACTGCAGTACCACCCTGGAAAGTCCAATGTAGTGGCTGATGCGTTGAGCAGAAGAAGTGTATTGGTGTCCTCACTAATTATGGCTAGACAACAAGAGTTGTGGGAAGCTTTTAGAGACCTGCACTTGAACGTAGAGTTTGCACCGGGAATTTTGAAATTCGGGATGATTAAAATCTCGAGTGGACTACTTGAAGACATTGCGAATTCTCAAGATGACGCCTTAATTCAAGAGAAGAGGAATCTAATAGTACAAGGGAAGACGACTGAGTTCAAGATTGGGGCAGATAATGTTTTGCGGTGTAATGGTAGGATTTGTGTACCAGAAATTACAGATATGCGGAAAACGATTTTAGAAGAGGCGCATAAGAGTAAGCTGAGTATTCATCCTGGAGCAACAAAGATGTATCAGGATTTGAGGCAGAATTATTGGTGGCCAGGAATGAAGAAACATGTGGCGGAATATGTATCCACTTGTCTAACTTGTCAGAAAGCGAAGGTGGAACATCAGCGACCTGCTGGGATGTTGCAACCTTTAGATATACCTGAATGGAAGTGGGACAGCATTTCCATGGATTTTATAACCGGATTACCAAAGACAAGGAGAAAGAATGATTCCATATGGGTGATAGTGGATCGACTAACTAAATCTGCTCACTTTTTGCCGGTAAGGACCACCTATAAGGTAGATCAGCTAACAGAGATCTACATTGCTGAAATTGTGAGGTTACACGGGGTACCATCAAGCATTGTGTCAGACCGTGATCCGAAGTTCACATCGCATTTTTGGGGAGCATTGCACGAAGCGTTGGGAACGAAGCTACGATTGAGTTCAGCTTACCATCCACAAACGGACGGACAGACTGAAAGGACGAATCAGTCCTTGGAAGATCTGTTGAGAGCATGTGTACTAGATGATAGGGGAAGCTGGGATGATGTACTTCCGTTGATTGAGTTCACTTACAACAATAGTTTCCACGCAAGTATTGGAATGGCACCATATGAAGCTTTATATGGGCGCAAGTGTCAAACGCCCTTGTGTTGGTATAAAGACGGTGAGAATATGATTGTCGGACCAGAGATGGTGCAACAGACCACAGCTAAAGTAAGGAAGATCAAGGAGAAAATGAAGACTTCACAAGATCGCCAGAAGAGTTACGCGGACAAGCGTCGCAGACTTTTGGAATTCGAACAGGGTGACCATGTATTTCTGAGAGTCACACCTACTACTGGAGTAGGTAGAGCCTTGAAATCGAAGAAGTTGACTCCGAAATTCATTGGACCATATCAGATTTCTGCACGAATTGGGCCGGTTGCTTATCGGATTGCATTACCTCCGATACTGTCCAATATCCATGACGTGTTTCATGTGTCGCAGTTGAGGAAATATCTCGCAGATCCATCTCACGTGATCGAACCAGACACAATCCAGCTAAAGGATAACCTGTCGTTCGAAGTACCACCCGTGAGAATTGATGACAGGAAGATTAAGCGGTTGAGGACCAAGGATGTTTCGTTGGTCAAGGTGATCTGGAACCCAATTACTGGAGATGCGACTTGGGAACTGGAGAGCAAGATGAGGGAACAACACCCAGAGTTATTTATCGATGCATAGTTTCGAGGACGAAACTAATTTTAGGGGGGGAGTAATGTAAGACCCATAATTTTAAAGTACCCTTTTATGTATTTTTGGTATATTTTGGATTTTGGCTCGGAGGCTTTTAAGCCAAAGTTAATAATATTTTGGAGTTTTATAATCAAAAAGATATTTCGATGCCAATTAGAATTTCTCGTCGATAAATAAATTGAATTTAACTGCGGAAAATACTTTACGGTTAATTTAAGGCGTTTCGGGTGAAACGGTAATTTAATAAATATCTAGATTTTGAGATATTTGTTAAGTTATATTTATTATATTTATATATGTTTGTTTGGAGGGAAAAAGAAAGGAAAACTAGAAGGAAGGAAAAGGAAAAGAAAATAGTATATAAAGGAAGGAAGGAAAAAGGAAGAAAGGAAAAACAAAGGAAAGAAAAAGAAAGGAAGGAAATTTCCAAATTTCCATCTCCTTCCTAATCTCTTAATATGACTGTTTGCTTAACGTTTTGTTTTGAAAATCATTAAGTTAAATCGGTATTAAGAACGGGGAATCTCTTAATGACTTATTTAATTAATGTTGTTTGAAAGTCGTTTCGGTAAATGAGTATTAAGAATGGGGAATCTCTTAATATGACTGTTTGCTTAACGTTTTGTTTTGAAAATCATTAAGTTAAATCGGTATTAAGAACGGGGAATCTCTTAATGACTTATTTAATTAATGTTGTTTGAAAGTCGTTTCGGTAAATGAGTATTAAGAATGGGGAATCTCTTAATGACTCGTTTACTGAATGTTTTGCGAGAAAATCGTTTAAGTCAAAAGTATATTAAGAATGGGGAATCTCTTAATATGACTGTTTGCTTAACGTTTTGTTTTGAAAATCATTAAGTTAAATCGGTATTAAGAACGGGGAATCTCTTAATGACTTATTTAATTAATGTTGTTTGAAAGTCGTTTAAGTAAATGGGTATTAAAAATGGGGAATCTTTTAATACCTCGGTTTACTTAATGTGTATTTGAGGAAAATGTTTAAGTTAACTGGGCGTTGAGAATGGGGAATCTCTTAATGTCTCGGTTACTTAACTATCGTTTTTGAAAATCGTTTCGGTAAATGAGTATTAAGAATGGGGAATCTCTTAATATGACTGTTTGCTTAACGTTTTGTTTTGAAAATCATTAAGTTAAATCGGTATTAAGAACGGGGAATCTCTTAATGACTTATTTAATTAATGTTGTTTGAAAGTCGTTTAAGTTAAATGGGTATTAAAAATGGGGAATCTTTTAATATCTGCATTTGCTTAACGATTGTTGTGAATGGAGTCTGTGTATGCTCATGCATTTCATTTGGTAAATTGTGTCGACCCGTGATAGGTGACACCTTGGTAAACTGTACTGACCCGTGATAGGTGGTACGTTTACGATTTACGTTTTTGGTGAATTGTGCTGACCCGTGATAGGTGGCACCTCGGTAAACAGTACTGGTCTGTGATAGGCGGTACGTTTACGATTCCCGCTTTTTCTTTTAGTAAATCGTGTTGACCCGTGATAGGTGACACCATGGTAACTGTACTGACCCGTGATAGGTGGTACATTTACGATTTACATTTTTGGTGGATTGTGCTGACCCGTGATAGGTGGCACCTCGGTAAACAGTATTGGTCTGTGATAGGCGGTACGTTTACGATTCCCGCTTTTTCTTTTAGTAAATCGTGTTGACCCGTGATAGGTGACACCATGGTAACTGTACTGACCCGTGATAGGTGGTACATTTACGATTCCCGCTTTTTCTTTTAGTAAATCGTGTTGACCCGTGATAGGTGACACCTCGGTAAACTGTACTGACCTGTGATAGGTGGTACATTTACGATTTCCGCTTTTTCTTTTAGTAAATCGTGTTGACCCGTGATAGGTGACACCTCGGTAAACTGTACTGACCCGTGATAGGTGGTACGTTTATGATTTACGCATTTTAGTAAATCGTGCTGACCCGTGATAGGTGGCACCTCGGTAATTGGTACTTTGGCCTGCGATAGGCGGTACAATTATGATTTACGGCCCTTCGAGGAGGGTTTTGGTTTGGAATTCCGAGTCCATGCATTTTGGCATATACGCATTGCATTAGGGTGCTTGGCACGCGAGTCGTGGTTGATTTGAGTTTTATGATTAAGTGATTTGAATTTGAGTCGTTGTGGTAATTGCGTTGAAAATGCTAAGTGTTATGTGTTGATTGTTGTGTGTAAGTATGATGGTTATCGAGATCCCAATTGCCGTGGTAATCGTGTAGGAATTGCTAAGTGTTAGGTTGTGAACTTGATTAGGAATGACTTGAGTAAATGCATGAATTTTTGGAAAAACGATCAGGGAAATCGATTTCCCAATCGATTGGATGAGTTGCAGGAAGTTCACCATTTTGACCTAATCGATTTGCCAATCGATTGTATAAATATATCTTTCAAAATCTTTTAAGAAATCGATTTGGAAATCGATTGGCAGAGAGGCAGGAACTCAGCAAAACTGCCAAAATCGATTTGGAAATCGATTTGGCAACACAGGGACTCATCAGAACTGACAAAATCGACTTAGAAATCGATTTGGTCATGCAGAAACTCAGCAGAACTGACCAAATCGATTTGGCAATCGATTGGCTCAGCAAAAGTCCTTATTTTGAGTTAGATAATCGATTTCTCAATTGATTTATCAATGCTTTGGTCAGTTATGTATTACTTGATGGTTTGAGAACTTCATTTTGAGTTCATTGTTAATTGGCAAGCATTATATGAACTTTTAGCATATGGAAAATCCTTTTAAGGTGCATGCTTAGTTGAAAAGTTATTTTGGGCATTTAAAAACTTAATTGTTATGTGTTAACTGTTATTTTTTTTGGTTGGTGACCCTTTACAATTATTGTGGAAATCTGGGCTTTGCCCTCAGATGAGAGTCAGGACGGTCCTACCGGTTCGTACCCTACGGACGGGAATGGAGATGGGAACGCGTGACTGCAGTTACGTTAGGAGGATCTCACGGGGCGCGTGGAGATACTCAGGGTGTATAGCTTTTTGGTAGGATGATCAGATTAGGATGATGTATAGGGACTAGGTGTCCTTCTTTTTGGATTGGAGTATTTTTTTAGTTTGGAAAACTGTACTTATACTAATATTGTCAGTTTGACTTTTTACTTGAATGGGTTCCATGTACCATTTGTTGTTGTGTAAATGTTTTGGATTTATAATTGGAGAAACTTTTCCGCTGTTTGTAAATTATAATGACTCAATTATTTTTCCAAAGGCATTTCCTGATTTAATTCTCTGTTTTATTTTAATTACTTTAAAAAAAAATATATACCCTCGCTTTGAAAAACGGGGTGTTACATGAAGTATCATTGAATACGTGATATTTTGGAAGCTAAGTTGTTGGAATTGGCTAAAGTTCATACTGATTATAATGATTCAGATATGATGACTAAAGCACTACCAAGAGAGAAGTTTGAAACTTGTTGTGATATCGTCGGTTTGACGATTATCTCCACATAGTTGTGAGGGGGAGATACGTTGGGTCTTAGGCTCCCTTCTATGTGGAGAAAAGCTCAAATATTGTAGTTCATGTGTCTCACTTATTTAAGTGGAGGGTGGTCTAATCAGGGTTATAAGAGAGAGAAGGAGACTAATTTGATAATAAAAGCAACCACCAAAAGATAAAAGAAAAAATTGTACTATCATTTTGGTTAACAAATTATGGAATGATTGTTTTATGATAGCAAAACTTGTTGCTCTCATCATTCACTTACAAAGAATTGTAGATGAAGATGAAAAATCTTATTTGGAATATATATATATGAGAAATTTTGTGAACAGACTAAGGGGTGCAAACACTTCTGAATTTTTTTATAAAAAAACTTTATGTGACCCTGCCAAGAAATGCAAGTATATCGTGATCAACATGAAAGTTTTCGTCGAGAAAGTTCTCTTACAAAAAAAAAGAATACAATAGACTTGGTAGGTACATATTTTAACTTTTATTTAAAACTTAATAGACATGCATTTTTTTGTTTTTGTTTTTTTTTTTATGGTCATAAGACATGCTGTATGTGCATGTTTTCTTGTTATACGAATTAATCTAATCAAATGTCATGCATGTAGATTGTATAATGTAAATTGGCATGTGTATATAGACTAAAATTTATTTTATTAATTTTTTTAATTATTAAAATTATATTTTTTATTAGATTAAATTTTTAAGATTAGAACATGGTCTCTGAAATCTTTAAGATAAACCAAATACACAAATTTTTGTAGAACAAATTATAATGTCTGGAGGGAATAATTTATAAAAAATTACAAAAGCAACTATAATAATTATAAAATAAAATAAAATTTTCAATCTAAATTCCAACTAAATTTCAACTATTAAGAATGTAAACTAAAATTTGATCTAATACCTCTTTCCAAATGTATTTTTGTAAATTTACAACTTAAAATTCTTACCTGCAATACAATATTATACTTTTTATTTATATATTAAAAATTTAAAATTTCAACCACCCCTAATATTTTGGTTGAAGATCCATCACTAACTAATTGATTCATCGCTTACAAAAAATTGAAAAACTTAGTACAGTTCTCAGTGGATAGACGATCCAATAATATTCTCCAAACAAAAATAATACTTTGAAATTATCAACTAAAATTTTTGCAATGCCTTTCCTAAAATAGGATCACTACCAACAAAAAGAAAATATAAGTTAATACAATATGAAAAGTTTTCAACGAATTTTCTTTCCAAATCCAAAATCTAATACAATATGAAAAGTTTTCAATGAATTTTCTTTCCAAATCCAAAATCCACTTGTAATTACCATGAAAGCACCACCTTATTATGTAATAACAAAAACAACTTTCCTAAACTAATATGATTTTTTAAGCTGAACGAATATAATTTGTTAAGTGGGTCTTTCTATTACATTATATTTAGCCAACAATTATTAAATATTGACATGTTATATTATATAAATAAGTCCCTTAACTAATTAAAATTTTGTAAATAGATCTCAAATCAAATTTGAACATATACAACTTGTCTTTATAAAAATAATAAAAAAACAATTTGATATATTCAAACCACGATTAAGTCAATATAGTTTAAACAAATTGATATATCTAAACCAGCAAAATTATAAGTATTCCATTCAAACCACAATTTTAAGTCTCTTGCCTTGTAATTTTAAGTGTTTTACGAGTATGAATTTTTCTTGTGATTTAGAAGTTAAAGAAGAAATAGTATTTAAAAAACTAAGAAGGTGAGCTTTTAACTATGAGAAGAAATGTTCAGCTTTAGTATTCTAATACTTAGAAATGTTTTACTTGGTTTTTGAAACTATGAATTGGTTCTTGGAATTTTAGAAAACTTGAAAGTTTTGAGATTTTGAAATTTAAAAACTTATGTTTAAAGAGGAAAAGAGTTTGAATGAAGTATGCCCTAATTTATGTTGGGAGAGCTATATCAAAAGAGTTTAAGAGAAAACAACCCCTAGACATTCTTGATTGGTGTTATATGATGCAGCAATTATGTCCCCTGTTGAGAAAGTGTTTAAATTGATAAAGGTGTTTATGCTCATATTTTTTATGCCTGTTTCAATAATACATTGGTGTTTATATGAATTGATAATTTAATAGTGTGGTGCATTCATAATGATAAGAACTTATGAAGGGCATGTTAGACCCAATCTTCAAGAATTGGAATTTTGTTTCAAGAATAGAGATGAAAGGTTGGGCGTGCTTCCCATTCTTGTTTTATTTTGGGACAAGCTTGGTAAGCAATTTGAAGAAGTTAGCTAGCATCAAAATAGTACCACAACAATTTGATAACCTTTAGAACGATATTTTTTAAACCTGAAGAGAAAGGAATTAATTGAGGAATGGAAAACTCATCACATAGATTTTTTCTCATGAAAGTTCTCAAAATATATAGAAGGTTCAAATAGGAAAATAAGGTTCATATTTAAGGAACATTGTAGAAGAATTTGTATCATGAGACCACCCAAGTTCAATTCAATGAAATCCAAACAAATCCCCCACATCAAATATGAACTTTTTAAAATTTTCAAATAGTAACAATAAGACATCAACATAAATAAATAGGAGATACGGAAGCATGGTCAAATATTTACATATTAATGTTCATACACACGCCATTATACTTCACCACAATAATTTAATGCAACTTCATGAATAACTCACCATTCATTTGTTTCATAGCTATGTCATTCTCATTCTCTCCAGTTGATACGACTTTGTCTTTACTTTTATCTATTTTTCAAAAACATAGAAACTCAAGGAAACTACACTAATTATTGGTATGATGCTATCTTATACTATTTTCAATTAAAACAAAAAGAAAAACTTAACAAAGCGTAATACTCCCATTTCAAAATATTTTGATTTATCGCCTCACCTATGCACAAATAACGATTAGCTCAGCTAGATCGTTCATAGGTAACAATTCATAACAATCACATTTTCAAAATCAATCAACCAAACATAGCAACTACTTGTCTAAAAAACAACCTAAAGTTCCATAACTAATCATCTTAACCGATGAATGGTTAACCACCACTTAACTATCATTCAATGTTACTACTAAGAGTTGCAAAATGAGTGCTAGTGTGGCTGACTACTCATCTCTAGTAAAGTCGTGAAAATTTAACTAATACTAAAATTATAAATTTACTTTAACTATCCTATGAGCACAAAATATTGGCCCCACCTTAATGTGAGCAACCAAACGAACAACAACAACACAAACAACCTTACAACAGTATCATCACTCTTCTCTGAGCATTTGAGAGCATTCTTGCAGTCAAACAACCAACATGTCACGACATCACTTTTTGCCTAAAAAAAATACACTAATAAACTAACAACCTAAGGATATTGAGAGATGTTAGATAATATGTTTAAGCATTCTTACAACTACCCCAAATTAAAACTATATCTCTTGTGAGTTGACGAAACCCTTGTATATGCTGAAACAACCTATATTTAGACACTAGCACAAAAATAAAAACATATTGGAGTTAGGACACTTCTAACACCAACATGCAAACCAAGACACAATGGAAACAATATGGGTTTGAATAATGCTAACCAAAACAACCTCCGAATGTCAAAATCGAAACCCTCACTTGTGCAAGAACTTTGAGAACACAAATGTATAGTTGACTTTGAGTCGGAATAGTGAGGTCATATATTTGCTAAGTCGAGTTTTGGGAAAGTAAACTAGCTCTCATTTTAGTTTTCTTGTTCGACAAGCAAGGTGTGTTGGGGTTTTATAAGATATGTAATTTATCTATAACAAGAATTAAGGCTTATTGTTTAATTATACTTTATGTTGTTTATTATTTTATTTGTTTACCGTTTTTATTGTCTGTTTGTAAAATTATTGCAAGTGTTTGACTTGCAAATTAATCCATGAAAAAAATTTCGAATGTTTCCTTATTGTTCAATGATTATGTAAATGTCTTGGCATTGTTAAAATTTGTAAAATAATTTTCTACTAAGTTTTTTGAAAACAGGCAAGATATACCCGCTGTTTAAATTTTGACGAACTCCGAATGACACCAAAATTTAACAGGGTGTTTTATATATCAACTATAATGAGAATTAGATCTCGTTATATTTTTCTAAGATAAGGAACAAAAATTTCGTCGGTTAAAAATTTATTCGTGAAATCTTGTAAAGCTTTAATTTGTAAATTTATTATAAAAAATTTAAGTTACCGATAAATTTATCCATAAGCGAAATGCGACTTATTTAATTACGAATTGAGACTGAACGAGATGATGTGACTTAAAGTTACAAAATATCTATATATTTTTCTAGGATATTAATATTTTATTGACTGGTTAATGAAAATAATTAGATATTTTTTTACTATGTAGTAAGACTTTGTAAGGACCAAAATGAGCCACTTCACTATCTCTGTTTGTGTGCTAAGAATTAGATGAGAAGTGATAGGTTAGTAAAATATTTTCAGCGACCAAGTTAAAATTATTCATAGGAGAATAATTTAATCGAATTATAGAGGATTATTATCGAAAAATATTTTAAGACATCACGCATTACTGATAAATTTATCTGTCAATTGAACTGCGACTAGAGTAGATATTTTTTCTAAAGTAGATCTAGAAGTGAGTGATGTGATTATGACTAAGTGTCATAAAGGATATTGTGACATTTTAGGATTAAATTTATGTGATTAATTTTTATGGCTAGAAATTTTTAGAGATTAATTTGGAATTGACATAGTAGATTAATTAAGGGAAGGAGAAAAAAAAAAAAAACATCTCCCCTCCCTATAAAAGCAATTCATGACCATCATCATCATTATCATCTTACTATTACTTTCTTTAATTCTTCAAAAACATTTTCTCTCATTTCTCTTCAAACTCAAATCTTCTCCTTCATTTTTGAGCAACTTAGAGGCCTCCAATTAGGGGTGGGAATAGGCCAGGCCGTCCGACAGGGGCCTATGGCCTGGCCTACTTATGGCCCGGCCTGGCCTGGCCTTTTTAATAAAAAGGCCAGACTCAGGCTGTTTTTAAAGCCTATTTAATTAAATAGGTCAGGCTCAGGCTTATAAAAAAGCCTATTAGGCCTGACAGGCCGGCCTGTATATATATATATATATATATTATTTACTTCATTCTCCGTTTTTTTTCTTTCTAATTTCCATTGCCCTATTGCACATCAGGTATGTAAGCAACATATTATTCATAAAAAGCAATATTATTTATTTGTTACCTTTATATTTTATAAAAATCAATACTAATTATTTGTTATCTTCATATATATTAGTAGTATATAAAACTTGAAAATCCTAATTGTTTATTATTAGTATTGAATACGAGTTTGTTTAAGATGATTTGTTTAGAGGTAATAATTTGAGTTTGTTTGAGAGTATTTGTTTAGAGGTAATAATTTGAGTTTGTTTGAGAGTATTTGTTTGACATATAATAATAGGTGCGTTTCAACGAAAAATTTATCTTTTAAACCAAAA
>NC_021165.2:46147685-46189941 GCF_000331145.2 Cicer arietinum
AGCATCACGTAGATTGATATATGTATAAGGACTAATTTTTTTTATTAGGGTCTAATTTTTACTTATATGTTTACTTTTCATGATGATTTAAAAGGTGTTTGCTAGAAAAATCATTAAAAATTGTATACAAAAAATTCCTTGATTACTTGATTTGTCAGTGCATGGTAGATTCCTTGATTTAGCCATAAAGTCATGCATATCTTGCTGAATATGTTCATTATTATTAATCAATATATTATAATATAATTCTGCATAATCTTTATAATCTATTGCATAATTTTTATAATTCTGCAGTAAAACAATTTTGTTGCCGTGATATTGAAATATGGGAATTGGAATTAAAAATCATTTTGTTTTTATTTAGAATTATTTCTTGAGTTTATCTACTTTGTATAATTATATAATTTATTTTATTTTATTTACTTTGTATTTATTACTTTTTAGTTAAGTGTCTAACATATATGTATTTTTTCTTTTATTTTTGAAGGTTGATAAACAAGAGATACAAATCACCTTCAAGATTTGATATCATTTTTTTGTCATTCATTGGACTTCGAATGTATTTTGTTGGGTGATATGTGTAACTGTTTATGAGGTTCATTTGATTTTATTTGTAATTTTTGAAGGACTTTTTAGAGTTTGTTAATTATGAATTCATTTTTTTTTTTTTATGGAAAGGTTGTTGCATTACAAACTTGTTAGTTATAATTTTATTACATTTGATTATAATTTTTATTAGTTTTCCTTGTATATAAAGGCCTAATTTAGCCTATTTAAAACAAAAATATAAAATATAATATTTAAATATTTTAATGCGAATAAAGCTTTTAAATAGGCTTACAGGCTAGGCCATGATAGGCCGTAGGCCAGGCTCAGGCCGAAAAAAAAGCCTATGATAGGCCGTAGGCCAGACTTAGGCCTAAAAAATTCATCGTAGGCCAGGCTCAGGCCTTTCAAAGCCTGGCCTAGCCTGGCCTATTCCCACCCCTACCTCCAATCACAAAAACCCCAACTACAAAGTTGTTTCACTACTTGTGAGGATTGCAAAGAGCTAAGGATCACTAGTTGAGGTAGTCATTTCTTCCCTCTTTTCTCTCAAACCCGTAAGCATGCATATATAGGGGGAAATGATTTTTTTACTTTTTTTTTTATGTTTTGAACTTTAATCTTGCTTGTTTATCACTACTTACTTTGGTTGTTATTAATGTTTAGGAAGTCAAAGGAAATATTTTCAACTCTTTTTCTTTCAAAAATCAAAAACCCTAAGTAAGAGAGTAAAAGAAAAGTGTGTTTTTTTTTTTTTTTGCTTTGGTGCTTTGTTGATATTGAAAATAAAGGAGTTAATAACTTGAATAACAAAAACTTAAACCAATCCCCAAAAATTATAGTAAGACCAAATATGGTGTGTCATAATGTAAAAAGTTGATTTTTGTATGTGTTTGAGTAACGTAATGTGTTGCTTTTAAATAAATGAGTTTTAAGTGACAATAGAAGTTTTATTAGAGGGTTTAAGTTAGTAAAGTTAAGAAGACTTTTGCAAGTGTGTTTGGTTATGTATTTTTATAATTAAAATGATAACTAGATGTTAAGTTGTTTTGCGACCAAAGTGATATATTTATAAATAAATAAAACTCAAAGTTGTGAAATGATTTTAAAGTGAGTGATTGATAAAAAAGAAATTGATTAGTTTTCTTGAATAATGTAACCTTGAAATAAATTTTATAATTTCCTATGTTTATGTAGTTAGCTCCATGAGTCTTGAAAACGAATCGAGATTGTTGATACCGAGTTAACGGTGGGAAGAACTCTGAATATTTTATGTTTGTTGGGTTGAAATTTTTAAGGAAAAGAGATAGGAACAAGAAGGTCATGACAATTTTTTTTGAAATAAAGTGGTAAATTAATTGTTGTGGTTTGTTTTAATTCAAAAGTATTTGAGTAATTGAATTTTTTTGAATTTTAAAGAAGTTAGGAAAAAAATTCTCTTGTGATTTTTAATGGTGGTATAAATAAAAATTGGAAGTTGTGTAAAGTTTGAAACCATATGAGTTGTTGTCCTTAATTATTTAAGATGTTTTAAACTATATTTGGATTTGGAAAAAAAAATTGAAAGACTTTGATGAGTAGAATGGATATTAGCCAAGTCGTATATAGAAAAAAAGTTTAAAATTTTGTTTAAAGATTTGTTTTAAATTTACTTTGTTATTAAGATGTTAAAGATTTTATCCTTGGAGTTTTTGTGAAATTAAAGTTTCCACCTTTATAGATTGAACTAAAAAGTTTTACACATTGATGTTAAATTTTCAATTTGTATGAAGAGATTTAACTTTAAGAAACAAAGTTTCAAACTTCATGACTTTGAGAATAGTTCGTATATAAAAAATAATATATTAAGTTTATGAACAAAGTTTCAATCCTAAGTTTTGAAGTTAAAAGTTTTAAATTTTATAGTAAAGATGTGAATTTTATGCTAAAATTCGAGGTTGTAAAAGTATTTAGGTATTTTGAAAAACAATGATTGATTATAAATTTGGGTTTTGATATGTGATTTTATTAGAAATGAAGATTTTCGTTGGAGACTTAAAAGAATATTGCGAATTTGGAAAATATTTGGTGTTGATGTAAAAATGTGGTTTTTATGTTAACTTTTATATACAAAACATAACTAATAAAAATTAAGGTCTGAAAAATGTCAAATTGGAAGAATCATGATTTTGAATATTTAGAAAATTGAAACTCTTAGTATTTGAGTTTTTTTATAAGATTTCTTGATAAAAACTTGCTACTAGCTTTTCAAATATTAAAGTGTTGAAATTTATGAAGTTGATGGATGATTTAATCGAAATTTCAAATTGTGTGAGTATGTTTGTCTTTGATTGATTTTATTAAGAAAATATTTTGTTCTAAGTTGTTAAAGACAAATATTTGAGTTGAAGTTCAATAAGTTTGAAAAAATAATTTCAAGATCTTTAAAGTGTAATATAAGTGTTTTAAAATTCGCTTTAATCAAAGTACATAAACCGAAGTGTTTTTGAAGTTAGGGAACCTAAGAGAAAAGTCAAATCCGAATTGTGTTGAATAGTGGCCGAACCTAGGGTTCGGTTTAGAAACTTGTATCGATTGATTTAAGGTACAAGAAAATTGAGAGGTGTTGTTGGAATTGTCGGATAGGTTATGTTGGCATAGCGTAAGTTTCTTGTGTAATAAAACATTGTCGAGGTAATGACACTTTCTAACGATATTATATATGCTTGAATGCAAAGTGAGTTTGTATACATGTTCCTTGTGCTCGTGGTGAATAAATATGCACACGATTGTTTATGTATTTGATGTGATTACGTATTCATAATTGATAATAAATGTGTTATGAATTTTATTGATGGGAATATATGTTTTTAGTATACTCCGTGAAAAAATAGTAAAAAATATTAGTGTTTAATGAGTATTAAAAGATGAGTATTTAATAGCTGTATTTACATAATGATTGGTGTCAAAGAGTTAGAGTATGCTCATGCATTTCATAGTTAGTGGTGACCATGATGAGTCACAATGTTAGTGGTGACTGTGATGGATTATAGGGTGGTTCCATGAGTTGATTGATCCACCTCATCCTTACAGAAATTTTTGAGTCGTGTAGGTTTGTGATAGACTGCACTATAGTAAATCATGATGATCTGTGATAGGTGGTACCTTAGTAATTAGTAGTTATATGTGAGAGCCAAAACATTTATGATTTATGTCCCTCAAGTAGGGTGTGGAAATTATGAAATCATGTGCACTAGCATATAAGCATTGCATTAGAGTGTTTTGTCACACGAGTCATGTTTTTTATATGATGATATTTATATGCATGTTTGTTTATCAATTGATGTCATGTCGGGTTATGCTTTTGTGCTTTGTATTTTCATTTATATGTTGTTTTTAGATCGTGACCCTATACTATTATTGTGGACCGGGCTTATGCCCCAAGATCTTAGAGTTTTGAATGGTGCGAGAATTGCAACGACGTCGAAGACGTGACAAAGCGATGATTTTGGATTAGCGATCAGAAGCAGTGAGGCTTGATGCCACCCGTGGATCCTCAGTTCCCAATCATCATTAGTTAGAGTTCAAGATCAACTTAGGGTTTTAATTAAGGGTTTGATTTATTCTCCCTTCCTATTGCAATGTTTTTGTCGCAATTGAATTTATGTAACTGAAATAGTTGTGATATTTTTTGGTTCAATGTGAATTGTTCGATTGTAAGTAAGTTAGTTGTTTCAAAATCATTTTATATAATGCCACAATGATTCTAATCTTCATTTTTGAAAAACAATTTTACAATTAAATATTTTACATTGATTTAAATTATAGTACGATTATGGATATTTTAGCCTGAAGTGTTTAGTTGTGTTTTTTAATAAAAAATTACACTCTCACTATTAAAAATTGGGGTATTTAGTTATTTTAAAAAAAAAATTACACTCCCTTAGTGTCTTCAGTTCTAACATGCAAGCAATTCTTATGGAAAATAAGGTGTTATTGTTACTCATGAAATAATTTGCAACGAACTCTTGACGAAGGATGTTGAATAGATTTGAAACTTTTAAAATAGTTTTGAAAACTTTTTGAGTTGTACAATGGAAAAAAAAGATTTTGAAACATGTTGGACTCGCGTCCAAATGCTTATCGAAATTTGTATTAAAAAAGTCGATAATATTCAAATCGATAATCACAATAACAATGGAAATTAATCAAAAATACATAATTTGATTGAAGAATTTAACATTCTTTTTGGCTTCAATCAAATTGGTAGAGATCTCTAAAACAACACTTGATGAATCACAATTAACAGAAACACATAAAAATTAGAATTTTCAGTTTGAATCAAATCCAAGATGTTAAGAACAATGAAAATAAGATTTTCTATTCAACAATTGAAATCAAGACAAGATTCAAAAGTAAAAATTTATAATGTCTATATCTCTATCAATTATAACATAAAAAAAATTGCTACCAAACACCAATAATAACAAAATCAAATAAGAAAGTAAATTGCAGATATTAAAGATAGAAGGAAAGAGAGAATCACATGATGATTTATATTGGTTCTGAAGTGTAAATAATAGTCACAAAAAATGGGTGATTTGAATTGTGACAACTGACCCATGTAAAATTTTAATCATACACTTATTAAATACCCTTCTCAATTATGAACTTGGAAAAAACACTAGTTTGTTAGAGAATGTTTTTTTGATTAGAATGTTTTGACAAACACTAGGAATATAAATATACTGAAGCAAATGTACTCATGTGTGGGTATAGTGTGATTTGTGTATACTAAAAAAAAAAGTAGAGTTGGAGAGATCACACACATGTAGTATCCTGATCCATCCAATGTGGGCTACTATAGTCCTCAAAATTGTGAGATTTGTACTATAATTGTAGCATCCTACTTTTAGAGACATTATCTCGAAATACTATATTTAAAATACAATCCATATTTTTCATGAAAACATTCAAATTATCGCACAAGAAAACTCATTAGTTAATTAAAATTCCTCCAATATCTTAGTCAAATAATTGAATACTCAAGTTTTAGCAATTCAAAACATCGTACCAAAATAGAAAAATAATAATTGGTATAAACTAGAGTCTAACAAAGCGTCCAAATCCATTCAACCTTATCCTAAATCAACCTAGTTTAGGCACAAAGTTATCACCTTGAGTAACCATCCATTACTAATCAAAATACAAAAAAATGTTTTATCTCATAACATTACTCGTAAATCTGTAATTCACACAACACATATATTTTGAAGGATAAAACACCAACATAACCAATACATAAATGTTGCAACCCAATATCTGTTCACGTACGTGAATTGAGTTTTTGTAAGCAAACTCACTCTGACTGAAAACCTACGTGAACTGAGTTCATGTACATGAACCTACGTGAGGTGAACTCAGTTCATGTTGGTTTCATGTTGGTTTCTGGGCGACGTTAGTTTGCGTACGCAAATCAAGTTCACGTACGTGAACTCAGTTCACATAGGTGTATAGGCTTCTGTAAAAAAGTAGTTTCACCAAAACAGGAACAAGAACTATATATTGTAAATAAATAAAAAGGATTGATGCAAACCAGATGTAAATGAGAGGCAATGAGGATGATTGAAGATGTTAAAGTTGTTAAAAATCGAGGAAGAATGAGAATAGAGTGCGAGAGAAAAGGATGAATATGAGTGTGAGGTAGAACACGAAGATAGAAAGAGAGGTTAGGGTTGATGATGAAGATAAAATGAATGAGATGTTAGGGTTAAAAATGTTATAAATAAGTAATGGCATTTTAGGTGTTTCTTTTTTTATAAAAAATGAGGGGTGTGCGTAGAAAAAATGGGAGTGTGGGTAGCAAAATTGAAGATTTTATAAAAAAAATCTAATTTTTTTGTCTGTCCAACTATATGACATAATTGAACATTTGAATTTTATGTGTTGCTATTGATTACTCTTCATCATATGCATATTTTTCATTATTTTTAGTCTTATTTATCTTTTATTCATTAGTTAATTTAAGGAGTTATTTGATATATTTTCTTAATTTTATTTCTTTGATTTAATGAAATGCTTATGTTCTTATTTCCTTGATTAAGTAGATATTTTCCAGAGTTTTGCGTTGTTACTTTGTTTTAATACAGTGCTGAATTTTGGTGATAAATCAACATAATCTATGTAGAGTATTTCAACCATATATGGAGTTGTAGATGTTCAATTGGAGTCAAACCAAGTGCAAATGAAATCAAAGTTTCATAGCTACAACTTCAATAAAGACACCAGAATCCAATTCAGAATAAAAAAGGAGAACAATGCAGAAAACGTCAAGCAGAAGAAGATGTGCGCCTCAAGCGCAACAGCTGCGCTTGGGGTGCATTTCCATCCTTTTGAAAATGTCGAGGCGCGTCTGAAGCGCAAATTCCGCGTTTGGGGTGCGTGACACGCGGCTGAATATTTAAAAATGCGTTTTTCACTTTTTAGGGATCTTTTTTACTATTGGGAAGTTGAGAGACTTGTGCCCTAGCAGAGAAACTAAAAGACGGTCGTTTCTAACACCATTAGAACAGTTTTATCAAGAATCATTCATGAATTATCTCGTAATTCTTCTTTAATATCTATCTTTTCTATCTCTGTCATGAGTAGCTCAGCCCTATTTTTTAGGAATGAGTGTAACAAGATGAAACCCTTATTTTTCTAATTTGATTTCTAGTTATATGAATGAGTTTATTGATCAATGTTATTCTACCAGTAATAAAATTGATCATTTATAATAAGAAAAATGTCAGGGATGAGTTTCACTTCGAATCCAACCTTGGTGTCTAGTTTTACTGGTAGAATAACAATTTTATTACTGGTAGAATAAAATTGATCAATAAACTCATTCATATAACTAGAAATCAAATCAGAAAAATAAGGGTTTCATCTTGTTACAATCATCCATAACAAATAGGGTTTAGTTACTCATGACAGAGATAGAAAAGATAGTGTTGAATTCCAAACTGTGGCTGAGGATAAGTCATTTATTATTGATTATTCTGTAATTAATTTATTATATTATATAGGACAGCTGTAGTGAATATCAAGGGACCTTGCACAATTAATCCCTTCTATTTAATTCTGATCTATTTATTAGACTATGTAATGTTGTATTTAAACCAGATTTTGTAACCATTTTGATTCAAGAAATGGAAAGATCATTTTCTCAATAATTCACATGGTGTCAGAGCAAATCTGGTCCAAGTAAAAAATAAAAAAAACCATTATTCCATGGCTAAAGAGAGCAGTTCAATCATAAACCCAAACCCTAAAATGGCAGCTGGAACTTCCACAGTTACCAGTCTGACCGAAAACACCACTATACCCATCACTGGCTACAAACTAAATGGCCAAAACTACACCCAATGGGCAAGATCTATCTGGATCTTCCTTCAGGGAAAAGGGAAGGAAGATTACATCTCTAGGGATGCTAAAGAGCCAGAGAAAAAGGACCCCGATTACCCAAAGTGGAAGCTAGAGAACAACTTAGTCATGACATGGCTATTGAACTCAATGACCACTGAAGCAGGCGAAAACTTCATGTATTACAGCACTGCAGCTGAGATCTGGAGTGCTGCCAGGGAGACATACTCAAATACTGATAATACTTCCGCCATATTTGAGATCAAGAGTCTCCTCCATGAACTGCGACAAGGAGACACCACAGTCACTGATTACTACCATACCCTCACCTGTTATTGGCAACAACTAGATATCTATGAGGATATAGTATGGACATTTCCTGAAGACAACAAACAACACAAAAAACTGCTGGAGAAAGACCGAATATACCAGTTCCTCCTTGGTCTAACCAAGCATCTAGATGATGTAAGAGGAAGAATCCTTGGAACCAAACCTCTGCCCAACATCAGAGAAGTATTTTCATAAGTGAGAAGAGAAGAGAGTCGAAGGAAAGTCATGCTTGGAAGCACTTATCAAAGCTCCATTAATGAAGGTTCAGCCTTGGCTGTGAAAGGAAGCCACAAAAATTCTAGAGGATGGTGTGATCACTGCAAAAAATCAGGCCACAACAAAGAAACATGTTGGGTCATTCATGGAAAACCAGCAGATTGGAAACCATCTAGGAACAGGGACATTCGCGTCCATGCTGCCACATCAGAAGGGGGCAAAGTGTTGGCAGCCCCAGCACTTGAACCAAGTCCATTCAGCAAGGAACAAATGGAGATGTTACAAAAATTGCTACAACAATCCCTTCAAAACACTAGCACACACTCAGCTGCTGCCTTGGCCCAAAAAGGTAATTCTTCATGTGTGTATTTTGTTGACAAAGGAACATCTAACTCATGGACTGTAGACTTTGGAGCATCAGACCATATGATTGGGGGTATCACTTTATTTGATGAATATTCCCCATGCAATGACAAATCTATGGTACGAATAGCAGATGGCACAAAAACAAAAGTGGTTGGTAAATGCTCAATAATCATCTCCAAGGACATTACTCTTAACTCAGTTATTTATGTTCCAAAGTTGAATTGCAACCTTTTGTCCATAAGTAAATTGACTCAAGATCTAAATTGTTTCACTAAATACTTGCCTCACCTATGCGAATTTTAGGATCTGGATTCGGGGAGGAAGATTGGCAATGCTGAGGAATGTGCAGGTCTCTACTTCCTTCAAGCTAGTGAGTTCAAGAAGAGAAGAAATAATTCAGTCTATGTTGCTGCATGAAGTGGTGAAAACGAAGCTGTCATGTTATGGCATTATCGTTTAGGACATCCAAACTTTATGTACCTTGAAAAAATGTTTCCTTCTCTATTCAATCAAAATTCAAATTTATTTCAATGTGAAATATGTCAATTATCCAAACACTCACACGATCATTATCCTCCTCAATCTTATAAACCATCCCAACCTTTTTCATTAATCCATAGTGATGTTTGGGGATCTTCCCGTGTTAAGAACATAATTGGTTCAAAATGGTTTGTTACCTTTATACATGATCATACACGAGTTACATGGGTGTTCCTTATGAAAGAAAAATCTGAAGTGGGTGAAATCTTTGAGAACTTCAACAATATGATACAAACCCAATTTCAAACAAAAATCCAAGTCCTACGAACTGACAATGGCCGTGAATACTATCACCATTCCCTCAAATCTCACCTTCTCAAGTATGGAATAATTCACCAAACCAGCTGTGTGAACACACCACAACAAAATGGTATTGTCGAAAGGAAAAATAGGCACCTCATGGAGGTTACTAGGTCCCTTATGTTATCAACTAATGTACCAAATCATTTTTGGGGTGAAACTGTCCTTTCAGCATCATATTTAATTAACAGAATGCCTTCTAAAGCCCTCAAGTTCAAAACCCCTTGCCATACCCTTCTATCCATTTACCCACACATTAAAATCCTTTCATCCATTCCTCCCAAAGTCTTTGGATGCATTGCATTTGTTCACGACAACCAGCCTAACAAAGGAAAATTAGAGCCCAAATCCCTTAAATGCATATTCTTAGGATACCCACCAAATAAGAAGGGATACAGGTGCTACTGCCCCATAAGCAAAAAATTCTACCATTCCATGGATGTAACCTTCTTTGAAAATCAACCTTACTACTCCAAAGTTGGCCTTCAGGGGGAGAGAGAACAAAACATAGCAGAATTCCAACCTTGGGAAATGGAACAACATTTGCAACATGAAATGGAATAGAATTTGCAACATGAAATGGAACAAAATTTGCAGCAGCAGCAGAATTTGCAGCATCTTTTAGAAACAGAACAAACCTTCATGCAGTAGCAAGTTGTAGAACAAGATTGACCTTGTGACTGGAGAAACAGTAAAATCTGCAACCAAATCTGAGACAGAACCGGAAAAAGAATTACTGGTGTACACAAGGAAGAAGAAAACTCAAAGGGAGGAAGAAATCTGCACATCTCCAGGGCCAATCCAAAATTCTGAACCTAATACAGATTTAGAATTTCTACCAGGTAATATAGTTTTTGAGCCTAATGATATTTGCAGTCCAAATGAGAATGATCTTAACTTACCAATTGATGTGAGGAAAGCAATGAGGTCATGCACTCAACATCCAATTGGCAATTATGTATCTCATAGAAATCTATCACAAGAATACAGAGCCTTCATCACCATATTGGATAACATAAAACTTCCAAAAAATGTTCAAGAAGCTGCCCAACATGCTGAATGGAAGATTGTAGTGGAAGATGAAATTAAAACATTGGACAAGAATGGAACATGGAAATTTGTGGAGCTTCTAGAAGAAAAAAAAACCAGTTGGGTGTAAATGGATCTTCTCTATAAAGCACAATGCTGATGGGAGTGTGAATAAGTACAAAGCCCGCTTGGTGGCAAAGGGGTTCACCCAATCATATGGGGTAGACTATGAAGAAACATTTGCTCCAGTGGAAAAACTAAATTATGTTCGTGTCATTATCTCCTTAGCTGTAAATCTAGATTGGCCCTTACACCAACTAGACATCAAGAATGCTTTTCTAAATGGTGAACTCGAAGAAGAGGTATACATGAAAATACCAACTGGCCTAGAAACTCCACAAACAATTGGCAAGGTATGCAAGCTCCAGAAATCACTGTATGGTCTTAAGCAATCCCCACGGGCATGGTTTGAAAGACTAACGCGATTTGTTAAGGGTCACGGCTTTACTCAATGCCAAACCGACCATACAATGTTTGTCAAGCATTCTAGTGAAGCAAAGGTGGCAATATTTATTGTTTATGTGGATGACATCATAATCTCAGGCAATGATGACAAAGAGATAGAAGAACTCAAGAGATTTCTAGCTAAAGAATTTGAGGTCAAAGACCTTGGACACCTAAAATATTTTCTTGGGATGGAGATTTCTCGTTCCAAACATGGAATCTACGTATCCCAAAGAAAATATGTGCTAGACCTGTTGGAAGAAACAGGAATGTTAGGGTGCAAGCCAGCAGATACACCGATGGAACCTAACCTTAAATTGGCAGAACAAGAAGGAAGCCTCCAAGTTGATAAGGAGAGATACCAAAGATTGGTAGGAAAGCTAATTCACCTAACTCACACAAGACCGAATATTGGTTACTCGGTGAGTATGGTAAGTTGTTTCATGAATAAGCCAACTGAAGATCACATGAAAGTTGTGACTCGAATTTTGCAGTACCTCAAAAAGACATCTGGGAGAGGTCTTCACTTCAAAAAGGACCCAATTAGGAGTGTGAAAGTGTTCACATATGCAGATTGGGTTGGTTCGTTGACTGATCGCAAGTCAACAAGTGGGTATTGCACATATGTGTGGGGAAACTTGACTACATGGAGAAGTAAAAAACAGTCGGTGGTGGCAAGAAGTAGTGCAGAGGCTGAATTCAGAGCAATGGCTCATGACATTTGTGAGGGAATTTGGTTGCAGAGAATGCTTAAGGAATTAGGAGTACTAACAGATTCCTCCATGAGCCTCTGGTGCGACAATAAGGCAACCATCAATATTGCAAAAAATCCAGTCCACCATGATAGAGCGAAACATGTGGAGATAGATAGACATTTCATAAAAGAAAAGATAGATGGTGGAGTTATCAAGTTGGAATACATCCCTTCCAAGAACCAAATTGCAGACATATTGACCAAGGCCCTTCACAAATCTAATTTTGAGAACTTAAGGTCCAAGCTAGGCATGATTGACATCTACTGCCCAGCTTGAGGGGGAGTGTTGAATTCCAAATTGTGGTTGAGGATAAGTCATTTATTACTGATTATTCTGTAATTAATTTATTATATTATATAGGACAACTATAGTGAATATCAAGGGACCTTGTACAGATAATCCCTTCTATTTAATTCTGATCTATTTATTAGACTAGGTAATGTTGTATTTAAACCAAAATTTGTAACCATTTTGATTCAAGAAATGGAAAGTTCATTTTCTCAATAATTCACAGATAGATATTAGAGAAGAATTACAAGAAAGATTCATGAATAATTCTTGATAAAACTGCTCCAATGGTGTTAGAAACGGTCGTCTTTTAGTTTCTCTGCTAGGGCACAAGTGTCCCAATTTCCCAATAGTCAAAAAGATCCCTAAAAAGTGAGAGAGAAAAAAAAACGTGTTTTTAAACATTCAGCCACCTGTCACGTGCCCCAGGCACGGAATTTGCTCTTCAGGAGTGGCTCGGCAGATTCAAAAGGGTGGAAATGCGCCTGAGGCACAACTGTTGCGCTTTAGGTGTTTTTTTTGCATTTTTCTCCTCTTTTGAGTCTGAATTGGGTTAAGACGTATTCATAAAAGTTTTATATATGGAACTTAGCTTTCATATGCACTTTGTTTGATTTCAGTTGGACATCTATAACTCCAGATAAGGCTGAAATACTCTCTACATTGGTCATGTTGATTTCTCACCAAAATTCAGCACTGCATTAAAACAAAGTAACAACGCAAAACTCTGAAAAATATCTACTTGATCAAAGAAATAAGAACATAAACATTTCATTAAATCAAAGAAATTAAATTAAGAAAATATATCAAATAACTTCTAAATTAACTAATGAATAAAAGATAAATAAGACTAAAAACGATGAAAAATATGCATATGATGAAGAGTCATCAGCTCTTGCAGACCATAGTTTCCTACATCTGAAGTTTTTGATTTTGCAACATTAAAAGCAATTCCATTTGTATAGAAAAACAAGCAATATATGGTATCGTTCTTGCTCTTTCTTCTTTGTCACAAGCATCATTTATGCTTGTTTTCCTTGTATCTATCCCCAATATTTGTTCTACTTTTTTCTTGAACATTAAATCCAAGGGACCTTTTGTCTTCTTGGCAGCCGATAAAGGGGCCTCAAATGCCCTTTTTCACTTCAAATTCTCGTTATTTCAGCTACGTTATCATCAATTTACACTATCATCTCATTTAATATTTCATCTTTTAGAGCTTGTTTCTCAACATAATGTCTGCAAAAATAGTTTATAATTTGGTGGCATTTTCTGTAGCTTTTTACATCTCCCCTTATTCTTAACTGATGTTGTCTTGCTCTAAAATTCCTCCATTAATTTCAAGTTGACAGAAATCACATATCACTCGCTTCCTATTATGTGTCCTTTACAATGTTAAACTTCCATGCTAAGTCAACATTATCATCATATTTTACAAGTAACAATACTATTACTTTGTTCGGTTTCATATAATGTTGCCATGGCTGTTTGCAGAAGTAGAACAAGTGGAAAAAAAAAAGAAGAAGAAAGGAAGTAGAAAATAGAAGGAAGGAAGGAATAAAGTAACAAAAAAAAAAGAAAATAAAAATAGAAAGAAGTAAGGAAGTAAATAAGAAAAAAAAAACAGAAAAGTAAATGTGGTAAGAAAGTAGAAAAAACCAGAAGAAATAAGAGAACTTAGGTGGTTATCGTCACTAGACGGCGGTTCGATTAGGTGGTGTATGAATGGGTTATGAGAAAATGAGACATGCGAATTCGGCCAAGCCCGACGCCGCCACGCTCTAGCGTGATCTCGTCGGTAGTCATCGCGATTGACTATCTAGTTTTTAAGATGTTCAAGTATTTAACTTTAATTGATTTTATTTTAAAATAAAAATTCTTTAGGACCCATGAATCCAACCCCACATGTTTATAATCAGATTAATTTGGTTTGAATTTGATGTAAAAAAAGGTCGAAATCTCAACCCAACCGGATAAAAATAAATCAGTTCGAGTATCATTTTTGACAAAAAAATTGATCTAACACAACCTGTATACACCCTACAAATGTTCATATACTTTTCATGCACATATCCCAATAGTATTATTTTTTCTAGGGTGTTAAGTATCCTTTTTTTGGTTTTGATATATCTTATCCCTAACTATGTATTTTGTTCTATATTTTGTTTAGTTTCACAGCTTTCACGTGTTCCTTTGGGACCACAAGATCACATATATTTATATATTAGTATATTAGTATTTACATTCGTGCAACGTATAAGAAGAAATTTGTTTAATATTAATGTATTTGAAAAGTGAATCAAATAGTTAAAATTAGAAATAATGTGTCAATTATTTCAATCCAACTCTTCAATAATACTATCCTTTGTGTACTATGCTTCATATTATTATGTGCCATGAAAAAAGATACATTATAGCGTACTTTGCTTTGTAACAATATATAATTGAGTGATATTTTAAACAAAATTATTTTCTTTATCTTCAATATTAAAATACTTTTGAAATTAGAAATAGCGTGTCAATTATTTCGATCCAACTCTTCAATAATACTATTCTTTGTGTACTATGCTTCATATTATTATGTGCCATGAAAAAAGATACATTATAGTGTACTTTGCTTTGTAACAATATATAATTGAGTGATATTTTAAACAAAATTATTTTCTTTATCTTCAATATTAAAATACTTTTAAAAATAGAAAGTTTAGTATTTTAAATTATCAATAAATAAATGAATGAATAAATAAATAATTTATATAATGTATGATTGAAAGGTATAATGAAAAGTTTTTAGTTGTTATTCTCACCATAATTTTATTATTTAATTAAAATTTTAATAGATTTCTAGATATGAATAGTTTAGAAATTTAAATTAACAATAAATAAATGGTATTTTGAAGAAAAACATATTTATAATGTGATTTCTCCGTAATTTTTTTACATAATTTAAAATATTTTATATAAGTGGACTATATTACCCATTATATTATATTATATTAAAAAAAAAGTATATTATCCATTAGGCCACATGATCTACTTGTTATTAATTTAAATCATAAGTTAACAAACTCTTTTTTAGGCATATAAGTTATCAAACTTAAATAATACGAGCATCAAGCTTTATGTATACTTTAACAAACTCTTTTTCAGGCATATAAGTTATTAAACTTAAATAATACGAGCATCAAGCTTTATGTATACTTTCAATCTTATACACATTATATTGTGGGTTCAAGAAGGTAGTTGTTATTGATGTGATTATGCATTCATGATTGATAATATGGGTTGTTACATGATATGAATTTTATTGATGAGTATTTGTCTTGAGTATGTTAAATGAAAAGTATGAAAAATTATTAGTATTTAATGAGTATTAAAAGGGAAGTCTTTTATTAGTTGCATTTACATAATGATTGTTGTGAAAAGAGTTAGAGTATCCTCATGTATTTCATAGTTAGTGGTGATCATGTGGGACTACGGTGTTAGTGGTGACCGCGATGGGCCACGAGGTGGTTTCATGAGTTGATTGGTCTATCTTATCCTTACGAGGATTTTTTAGTCGTGCAGGTATGTCATAGACTGCACTATGGTAAATCGTGTTGATATGTGATAAGTGGTATCTCGGTATTGGTTTGTGATAGGCGATACATTTATGATTTACACTCCTTAAAGAGGGTTTGGAAATTTCAAAATCATGTTCACTGACATAAGCATTGCATTAAGGTGTTTGACACGCAAATCATATTTGTTAGGATATGATATATGTACATACATGCTTTGTTATTATTTGTTTATCTTCATGACATAATTGTTAAATGTTAATTGTTAATTTCAGTTGGTGATCTTTTACATTATTGTGGAAATTGGGTTTTGCCTTTATATGATACACGAATTCGTTCAACTTGACTGTTACCTTGACGACAGAATTGTCGTTAGACTTCCCTAATCGGCACTCGCCGACTTCTTGGGCATACGACCCTGTCTCAAGTAGGGCTACATATACAGGAAGAGTAGTGATGACAAGTAGGAGAGTTGAGGCAGTATTTCAAGTGGGCTCACACACGAGAGGATCGACTATCTTGTACCCTCGGGATTGATACTCGTGGTGAATGGAGTGTGGGCAGATGTAGAGGATGCTTCAATTAGAGGTGAGACAGAGGCTGCCATAGGTATGGTGACTCCAACTGTAGGAGCATGGGATGCAGTGCTTAGACCGAGGACTGGCGAGAAATGTAAGGGGCTGAAGCCAGCAGGAGAGGATGTTGTAAGACCGTTTAGGCTGGTCAGGGACCAGTGTTTTGTTGATGGATCACTAGTACCTTGGTTCGTGCCACCCCAGGTTGAGTTAGAGCTTCCACTTCTAGTGAATGATCCTCTACCAATTGTCTTTGAGGTAGTGAGTTGTTTGAGATTCTAGCGCCGCCAAAGTCACCTATCTCGTGGGCGGACTTGACCTTTGAGAATACTGATCCCACTATGGTTGATAAGGAGGAGGAAGTTACTTTGAGGAGAGATATTGCGTTAAAGGGAACTTGTGCAATGTATGGAGGTCACTGTTGTTACTATAGTTATTTGTGGATGATCATATTAGTTTTTTGTTGTATAGGGATTTAATGTCTCTCTTTTGGTGGTTGTACTTATTTTGTTTTGGGATGATTGTATCTATAACATACCTTGACAATTGACTTTTGTTTGGTGGGTTAATGTTCCATTTTTTTGACGCAGCCATGGGGGATAGCAATCTTGGAGCAGCACTTATGTGTAAGTGTCTGCCAAGAATACCCAGGGGTATGAGCGATGTCTTATAGGTTTAATAGCTGTATACTTAATTATTGTCCCAAAAACTATTTTAGTTTGTTCATATGTATGATGTAATTATTTATGACTATTGTTGTTTTGTGTTACTCATATTATTTAATTAAGTTGTTTTAAAAAAAAAATACATTCGCGTTGTTAAAAATCAGAATGTTACATTGTGGTATCAAAGCTTTGGTTAGACGTATGATTCTTCAAATTTGATATATATATGTAATTAATTTTTATTTTTATTATAATATTATCTTTAGTTAATTTGTTTATTTTGATGCGGTAGGAACACGAGGAGTCGATGCAAAGAGTTATTGAGACTATTATGAAGATGCAGGAGGAGAAAAAGCGAAAGTTTGAGAATATATTAAGGGAGGAGATATGTAATTCCCAACAATGAAAAATCGACTTTTCTATTCTTCTCAATATAATTATCAGCAGGAGTAAATGTTGCCACCTAAGTATAATTATCAACAACATATGCAACCACTACGACCTCCTCATTTGTCAACGTTCTTGTTTCAATATACTTCTTCTCAAGATCAACAAAGAGGATATTATCGACGGGATAGGACAACATCGTCGAATGATAATTATAATTGACCTAATTTGTATTGAATATTTGAATATCATTTAATATTTTTATTATATTTATCTTTATTTTCAAATTTATTTTTGTCTCCTTGATCATTTAAAAAAATTTAATTCAAATTTAAAATATATTAAATCTACTCTTGAGTTATTTAAATTTAAATTTTAAATAATTAAATAAAAGTTTTATTTTATTTTATTTTCATGAAAATGAAAATTTATTCAATTTTATATAAATTTGTTAAATTATAATGAAATGATTAAAAAAATTAATTTTATATAATAAATTTTAATAAATAAAATTATATAATTGGTAATTTTAATATAAATATAAAATAAAATAATTTAGATATTTGTTTAATTATGTGACTATTTGTGAGGGTCATTACGCTAGAAAATGGTCTAACCCCTTTAATTTATGTGAGCCAATGTCCAAGAAAATGAATAACACCTATAATATGTGAGACCTAGAGCTCTAAAAAATGATTGACACCTTTATTTATGCGAGGGCCAGATCCCAAATAAGATATCTTTAATCTGTGAGGGCCTGAACCTTAGGAAACAGTTTGATGGCTATATTCAGTGGGGGCCATTGCCCTGGGAAATGTACTTGTCATATGAAATTTGTGAGGGCCTTGGCACATTGGGAAGTGTGTCTAACGATTATATTCAGTTTACATTGAATATTCAAAGTCTCTCATCATCTATCAATTGAAGATCAATTGGAATATGAAGGAAAAAGTTTAATTTGCAATCTACCAACACTTCTTCAAGAAAGCACAAGTCAAAAAACTCTTTAAAATTGGAATATGAAGGAATATGTTAAATTCTTTTTGCTAATTTATTTAAAATTGGTTTTAGTTTTGTGACTTACTTAGAATAAAAGTAGTAGCAATCGGGTTAAGTGATCAAAGACATAAGTAAATTAAGAATTGCAGAATTAAAGGGAAACAATAATTTATCCTAGTTCACCACCAACTTGGTGCTACGTCTAGTCCCCTCACTCAAAAGGATTTAATACCCTTATTCAAAACTTGAATTACACAACACTTGACCCTACAAGCAAGTCTTCTCAAAACAACCTAACACCTACATACTTTTTGAGGAATGCAAACACCTTGACTCTACAAGCCAAGTCTTATCCACACAACCTAAAATCTACATATTTTTGAAGGCACACAACACATTGACCCTACAAGCCGAATCTTCTCAACACAACCTAAAAACCTACAGATTGCTTGAGGAACACGAAAGCCACTATCAGGTTGGGTTACAAGAGTTTGGAACAAATTGATTTGCTTATAATAAGTTGATTGTAACAATGACTCTGACACTAGAAAACACTTAGAAAACATTTCTTTTGAGCAAGTGTTTCTCTATACCTTAACCTTATGAACTCTAATGACTTATGAAATTTTGTGCTTGTAAGTTCTCAATCATATCTTTGCTAATAGTAAATGTATCTTCTTGCGAGTGTTTCTTTTTATAAACAATTATTGATCATAACTTCTGGTAAATAATTCATATCTTATTGTAGATTATGATCAATTCTTCTTGTAAATAATTCATATATTCTTGTAGATAAATCTTGGTCAAATCTTCTTGTAAATAATTCATTTCTTATTGTGATAAATCTTGATCAGATATTCTTGTAAATAATTCATATCTTATTGTAGATAAATGTTGATCAAATCTTCTAGTAAATAATTCATATCTTTTTGTGGTAAATTTTGATCAAATCTTCTTGTAAATAATTCATATCTTCTTGTGGTAAATCTTGATCAAATCTTCTAGTAAATAATTCATATCTTCTTGTGGTAAATCTTGATCAAATCTTCTTGTAAATAATTCATATCTTCTTGTGGTAAATCTTGACCAAATCTTCTAGTAAATAATTCATATCTTCTTAAAATCAAATCTTATTTTAGATTGTCTTCAAAAATACGAATCTTCTTTCATACTCTTGCTTGATTTGCGCTGGAATGGATTCAGGTTGTTTGTGGATCTTCACAATTTTTTGATTCAACTAAGTCTTCTTCTCATACCTAATTCTTTCAATTTCAGTAGTTGATTTTCCATCAGAGGCATTGACTTTCTTGTTCGAGTGGGATGATATGTTTCTAGAATAATGATAGTTAGAGTTAGAATTGCATGACTTAGAATTAGTGGCATTGAAAAAATCACCTTGTTGAAACTTCAGAGTTAGTGCAACATTAGAGGTTGCATATCAGAGGCAGCATTTTGAGTGTGTTACACCATTTTGATCAGCAAATTGTGAGCTTTGAATTTATGATTTGAACAATCTCTTCAGAGTTAATTATACTTTGATATGAACTTTTCAAATGCATGTTGGGTTTGTGATTATCAAAGGCATGAAAAGGCTTCAGAGGCATGCTTCAAATTCAGTCTTTAAATGCAGTCTTCAAACTCAGTTTTAGACCCAGTCTTCAGACCCATTATTCAGACCTAGACATCAGACCTAAACATCAGAGGCAATCTTTGTAACCTTCAGAAGCATGTTACTTTCAGAGGCATATGTTCATAGGCAGACACATATAATTTATGTTTCTTTGATCTCGTCCTTTAGTCATTTCCTTTGGTGACTTTCCTTCGATACCTTCCTCTGATTTTCTTCTCCCAATTTTTGCATGTTTAATGAAGCCATTAGTCCAAATTTGTTGTTCTCATAAAATATTGTTGTTAACATCAAAACTATAAGTGGAAAACTAAGTTGGTTCCAACATATGTTGTTTTCCAGCAAAACAATGAATGCAAGTTTATAAAGGCATATCTTTCAATGAAATGTGATTTTTCTTGTCAAGGATTTTGAGTCATTTCTCACTCAAGTGACCAAAGCACATATGCCATAAATCAGAAGATACATCTTCAAGTGCATTCATTTTTTCCTTGGATAACTTGACAAACATCCTGTAGAGAGAAGTAGAACTTTACTCATTTTCTACCACTAGAGACCTTTTGGTGATTTTACATATACCACCACCATCAAAGTAAGTGTGACAACTCTCAATATCCAAAGCTTTCACCAAAATTAAGTTAAGGTGAATATTTGGAACATGTCTAACATTCTTCAATTGAAACCTGCACCCAATTCCAATTTCAACCCAAACATTGCTAATACCAATAATTTTACATACGCCTCCATCTCTCATTTTTACTATGTTAAAATCAATATTGTAAGATGAGAAGAAATCACACATAGGAGTAACATGATATGAGGCTTTATAATCAATAATCAAAGTTGAATCTTCACATGCAAGTTTTATAGAATTATCATCACAAACAATGTAGACATCACTAACAAATGCAACTGCAGTTGTATCTTTATTATTTTTCTTCTCTTTGCCTTCATTTATTTCCCTTGGTTGATATATCTTGAGGAACATGCAATTTCTTTTTATGTAACCCAATTTTCAACAATTGTAGCATATCACTTCTTTTGTAGTCCTTTACTTGCTACAATTTTTTGAGTTATTGTGCCTATGGAAGTGTTTAGACTGACTTCTCCACGTTACTCTATAACTAATGCTTATGACTTTGAGGAAGAACCAATCAAACCACACTCCTTTCTCTAATTTTAAATTCAATATGTTATCTTTAATTATTGACATTTTCAATTTTCTACTTGAAGCTGAATTGGTCAATATCATAACAAGGACTTCCCAATTATAAGGCTTGGAACTCAACAATAACAACGCTTGCAGCTCATCATCTAATTTAATATATATCATTGTCAACTGATTCACTGTATATTAAAATACTCATACACTATACCATTGAATCCTCATTTTTGTGTTTCATGATCACCAACTTCCGAATCAAGAATATTTTATTTTGCACAGTCTTTCGTTCATACAACTCATAAGTAACAGCGTTTGCAAATCATCATTCAATTTAATATACATGGCAACCAACTAATTCAATGTATTCTAGAAAATACTCCCATGTTTTTCCATTGAATCTTCATCTTTGTATTTCATATTCACCCGCTTACAAACCAAAAATACTTTATTTTGCACATTATTTCGCTCATACAACACTTTTAATTTCTCCCATATTTTCTAAGCATTAGTTTCATCGATGCTATTGTCTCATCGACTCAATTGCCTAAGTTCTCACCACTATCTCATCTATGCCAATGTCTTTCTATTCTCTTTCTTCTAGTCACCATCAAGTTTATCTTTGGGTTTATGGGTATCCCCCTCAATATGATTATATAAATATTTGTTGTATAACATGCCTTCAATGAAGGTTTTCAAAGTGTATATTTAGTAGAGTTTATCTTAATCATATTCATACCGTTATTTTCCTCCTCCATTTAAATCCACTAAACAAACCAACCAAGATTTTCGATACCACTTTGTTGGGAAAAAACAGAGATAACAATCTCAATAATGCGAAACATTTTATCCTCACTTGTGCAAATAAATGACCAGACAAAAAATATACTTTTATAGAGCAATAATAATTGGTAGAAATAATAAATATCAGACACACCACAATTTGTAACATGGAAAACTGTAAACTACATGTTTTTGATGACGACAAGACCACCAACTATGGACAATGCAGCAAGATCAAAAAGAAGATCAAACCATCTTGAATAAGCTTCCAAATCCAAATAATAAATGATTAAATGTAAAGGTATATGATACAAATCAATAGTTCAAATACATGAGAACAATTCATATTTACATATGCATTTAACATGTTTTCGAAAATCAAAAACAACATTAACAAATCATTTAAAATCATATTTTTGACAATTTGCATAAGTGTATTCGAATACACCATGTTGTATTCAAATACAACTTAATTCAGAGGCAAAATGTTAAATGGTGTATTCGACTACACCCATCTGTAGTTGAATACAAGCTAAGTCAGTGGCCAAGTGTATTCGACTACACCCATATGTAGTCGAATACAAGTTAAGTCAGAGGCTAAAATACATTAATTTGTATTCGACTACACTGATGTATATTTAAATACAAGATGTAAAATTTGAATTTTTTGAACGTTACAAAGACGTGTATTCGAATACACATATACTGTATTCGAATACACCTGGAAACAATGCCTCTAGAACATTGTAATTTTTCATCAAACCTCTTGGATCAATGGCCACGAATCTGAAAGGATGTTTTATGGAGTATAAATACCCCATAACTTCAGATCAAAAATCAACCATCCTTGAATTAATTCATTAAACAACTTTGAACAAAATTCTGATTTTTCTAAGTACTTGCATTAGATTTTCATATCATTCTAAAAGTTCTCAAGTACTTGAATTACTATTGAGTTGTTTATCAATATACCACATCTTAGACTCATTCAAACCTTATTGTATCATTTGTACAAGTAAGATAGTGGTGTGCTATCTTAGAAGTATTGTTAGAAGTTTTGTAGCAAGAATCCCAGGGTGGGAATTGTACATTTTCTGACAAGTATTGGATTAATCTCTTGTGGTGTGCAAGAGGACTGGACGTACCCTTGGTTATAAGGGGAACCAGGATAAATCTTATCGTGTTCATTTACTTACTGCACTTGTTATTAAGCCTTGTTCTTAAACTCAGAAAATCCAATTACCATAGGTCAATAAAGTCTTCCCTTGACTTATTCTAGAACGATTAGGGTTTTTAACCTATTTTGTGCAACTAAGAGGTGTTTTGTGTCATTGGATTATCATTTAGGTCATTTTATGGGAAGCAGTAGAAAACGGTCCCTATGTTCCAACAATAGTTAATAATAATAAAGAAGAAGTTAAGATAAAAGGCTCATGGACAGATGATGACAAAATGAAAGTATTGTTTGATAAAAAGGCTAAGAATATATTACAATCTGCACTAGGAATGGATGAGTTTTTCCGCATATCTCACTGTAAAACAGCAAAAGAAATATGGGATACGTTGGAAGTAACTCACGAAGGCACCATTGAGGTAAAATGATCCAAACTCAACATACTATCACAAGAATATGAGTTATTTCGAATGCAGCCCAGAGAATCTATTCTAGATTTACAGAAAAGGTTCTCCCATTTAACCAATCATTTGACAGCACTCGGAAAAATCTTCACAAATGATGAACTAAATCTAAAAGTACTAAGGTCATTGACAAGGGCATGGCAACCAAAAGTTACAGCAATATCGGAAAAGAAAAGCCTATCCAAGATGTCTCTTTCTGCACTATTTGGAAAACTTCAAGAGCATGAAATCGAACTCGGAAGGCTAGAACAAAATGAAAGTCAAGAAAAGAAGAACAAAAATATTGCTTTAAAGACCGAATCAAGAGAACAAAGCAAAGATAATGATTCAGATGAAGATGAAAATATTATCCTTCTTGTTAAGAAATTTGGTAAATTTCTTAAAAACGATAGAACATTCAAAAAGAAAAGCTTCAAGAAGAAAGATAATTCTACATCAAATCAAAACTTCACTTGCTTCGAATGTGGAAAACAAGGACATATTAAAGCAGACTGCCCAAACCTTGCTAAGAAGAATGTCAACAGAAAGAAAGACTTCAAGAAAGCATACATAGCTTGGGAAGACAATGAAGTAAGTTCATCTTTAGAAACAGAAAGTGAAGAATGCGCCAATGTTGCATTAATGGCATCGCATCAATCAGTTGATGAAGAGGTTAGTAATATAGACTCTCCTCATTATAATAAGACTAATAATGAATTAATTATAGAATACAATGATGCTCAAAACACAATAAAAGAATTACTTATTGAATGTAAAAATCTGTGTAAACTAGTATCAACACAAAAGAAACAAATCTCAAGTTTACAAGAAAAAGTTGATATTATGGAGAAAAATTCTGAAAAACTAAAACAGAATTCTGCATGCAATAAATGTGAATCCCTCTCTTTCGAAATTGTTCAATTAAATAGAGTAATTGAACGATACGAAAAGGGACAATTAGGATTGGAAAATGTTCTAAACATGCAAAGATACTCAAATGACAAAAGTGGTCTTGGATATTCAAAATTTGATAAACCAAATTTGAACAAAACTATTTTTGTTAAAGCAAGTAGTCAATCTAATCAAGAAAAGATTATAGTTATGAAAAATGATGATCTTTATAATAAGAAAATTATTCAAAATAAATCTCATACATATGCTACTAATAGTAGATTTAATCCTACTTGTTCTTATTGTGGTCTTCATGGTCATACACCTAATACATGTCATATTAGAAACATTAGTGTTCCAAAAGGTCATTTCATATGGGTAAAGAAAGGTACTAACCATCAAGGACCCAAAGCACATTGGGTACCTAATAAAGTTTGATTTCAATTTTGTAGGTAAGCAAACAAAAGACTTCAAACATGTGGTACCTGGATAGTGGCTGCTCTAAACACATGACGGGTGATATAACAAAATTTTCAGCTTTAACACTTGAGTCAAAGGGACATGTAGTATATGGAGACAACAACAAAGGAAAAATTTTAGGCATTGGAAAAGTTGGTACAGCACCATCTCCCTCAATTGAAGATGTCTTATATGTTGAAGGTCTAAAACATAATCTCATAAGCATCAGCCAGCTTTGTGACAAAGGATACAAGATAGTTTTTAATAAAGATGAGTGCGTCATCCAAAATGAAGCTACAAATGAAACTCAGTTTGTTGGTAAGCGTTTCAAAAACATTTTCATACTTAATTTTGAAGATTTATCCTTGAAAATGAAATGTCTTTTGGTAAGCGACAATAATGATGCTTGGCTATGGCATAAGAGATTTGCTCATATTCACATGGATCATTTAAACAAATTGGTCAAGCATGATCTTGTTGTAGGCTTACCAAAAATAAAATTTATAAAGGATAAATTATGTGACGCTTGTCAAAAAGGCAAACAAACAAAAAGTTCTTTCAAACCTAAAAATGTCATTTCAACTTCTAGACCACTACAATTGATACATATGGATTTGTTTGGTCCATCAAGAACCAAAAGTCTTGGTGGAAACTCATATGGACTAGTTATTGTTGATGATTACTCAAGGTTCACTTGGACCTTATTTTTGGCAAATAAAAATGAAGCTTTTAAGGCATTTAAAAACTATGCCAAGCTAGTCCAAAATGAACAATCTGCCAAAATTGTATCAATTAGAAGTGATCATGGAAGGGAATTTCAAAATACTTCATTTGAAGAATTTTGTGAAGAAAATGGTATTTTTCACAATTTTTCTGCACCAAGAACACCACAACAAAATGGGGTCGTTGAGAGAAAGAATAGATCCTTAATAGAGCTTGCTAGAACTATGCTAAGCGACTCAAATCTACCAAAATACTTTTGGGCAGATGCTGTAAACACAGCATGCTATGTTTCCAACCGGGTAATTATTAGGCCAATTCTTAAGAAAACTCCATATGAACTTTACAAAGGTAGAAAACCCAATATCTCTCACTTTCACATTTTTGGATGTAAATGTTTTGTGTTAAATAATGGTAAAGACAACCTTGGAAAATTTGATGAAAAAGCTGATGAAGGTATATTTCTCGGTTACTCTTTATCTAGTAAAGCATTTAGAATCTTTAATAAAAGAACCTTATTAGTTGAAGAATCAATGCATGTAACCTTTGATGAAACTAACCCCATAAAAGAAGAAAATATTATTTCTTGTGATGATGATGATGTTTTTGAAAGTAATGATCCAAGCAAAGAACTTCAACAAGAAAGTGGAGTCAATATTGAAAGGCAAAGTGATGATCTTCCTAAAGAATGGAGAACCCATAGATATCACCCTATTGACAACATCATAGGTGATATAAATAAAGGAGTCACAACAAGGTTAAAATTGCAAGATGCTTGCTTAAACATGGCGTTTGTTTCTCAAATCGAACCCTCCAAAATTGGTGAAGCACTTAAAGATGATCAATGGATACTTGCCATGCAAGAAGAACTCAATCAATTCGAAAGAAGCCAAGTTTGGGAACTTGTTCCTAATCCTGGAAATAAACACATCATTGGTACAAAATGGGTGTTCAAAAATAAACTAGATGAGAATGGCATAGTTGTTCGCAACAAAGCTAGATTGGTTGCTCAAGGATACAATCAAGAGGAAGGGATAGACTTTGACGAAACATTTGCTCCGGTAGCAAGACTAGAAGCCATACGTCTACTATTAGCATATGCTTGCTCCATGAATTTTGAGTTATATCAAATGGACGTGAAAAGTGCATTTCTCAATGGGTACATAAATGAAGAAGTTTATGTCAAGCAGCCCCCTGGATTTGAAGATTCCAAAAATCCCTCACACGTTTACAAATTGAAAAAGGCTCTTTATGGTCTAAAACAAGCTCCAAGAGCTTGGTATGACAGATTAAGCACCTTTTTATGTGAACGAGGATTTGACAAAGGAGAAGTTGATAAAACGTTATTTGTCAAAAGAGAAAATGGTCACACATTATTGGTTCAAATTTATGTTGATGATATAATATTTGGATCAACCAACAAGGACATATGTGAAGAATTCTCTTCAATAATGCAAGGAGAATTCGAAATGTCCATGATGGGAAAATTAAACTATTTTCTTGGACTTCATATCAAGCAACTTGAGCACGGCATCTTCATCAATCAAGCCAAATATTGTAAAGAATTACTAAAGAAATTTGAAATGGAGAATTGCAAAGAAAGTACAACTCCAATGGGCTCCGGAACATATGTTGATAAAGATGCATCAGGAATTTCCATCGACATATCCAAATATCGAGGTATGATTGGATCATTATTATATCTAACGGCCAGCCGGCCAGATATCATGTTTAGTGTTTGTTTGTGTGCAAGATTTCAGGCAGATCCGAAAGAATCACATCTAGTAGCTGTTAAAAGAATTATGAAGTATCTGAAAGGAACAACAAATGTAGGCCTATGGTATCCTAAGGGTAGCATATGTAGCCTAGTAGGATACTCTGATTCGGATTATGCGGGATGCAAAACAGACCGTAAAAGCACCAGTGGCACATGTCATGTCTTAGGAAATGCCCTTGTTTCATGGTCTTGTAAAAAGCAAGCTTGTGTTGCACTTAGTACTGCTGAAGCTGAATATATTGCAGCAGGAAGCTGTTGTGCCCAGATTCTCTGGCTCAAACAGCAATTACATGACTATGGAGTTGATCTCGGATGCATTCCCTTAAGATGTGATAACACAAGCGCAATAAACATCTCAAAGAATCCAATCATGCACTCCAGAACTAAACACATCGATATCCGACATCATTTTCTACGGGATCATGTACTTAAAGGTAATGTTGAGGTAACATTTGTTGATACACACAATCAATTGGCCGATATTTTTACAAAACCGTTACCTAAAGACTCATTTTATAAAATCCGAAGAGAACTTGGTATTTTGAGTGAAAATGATCTTTAACCATTGCATGATATACATAGTTTGCCATATCTCTTATGTCTTATTGATTATTGCTTTTTGATATATGAATTTGTATTACATGATGCAATCTTCATAAAAAACTGAGTTTTTAAGCAAAACTGTGCTTATGTAGTCGAATACAAATGTCTGTATTCGAATACAAACTTTCCCAGATTTCCTGTATTCGAATACAAAGGATGTGTAGTCGAATACACGTTCCCAGAAAAATGTGTATTCGAATACAAGAAGGTGTAGTCGAATACACCTTCGCGTTTTTGCCCAGATATAAAAGCTGCTACACATAAGTTAGGGTTATTTCACTTGGTATTCGAATACAGCCCCAGTTTCTTCTCTCTTCTCTCCCAAACTCATCCATCCTCCTTCCACTTACTTACCGATTCACCCAACCTAACAAAATCCATTACTCTTTACTTCCTTCTTGTCATCCCTCTTCAAATCTCTCACAACTCTCACATTTTCTCTAAAACCCACTTTCACCAAAAATACCCCTTCTCACCATGGATGCCCGCAAACGAGGACCACGCACCAAACATGCAGCAGTAGGTCCCTCACGAAAACGCACCAAGAATCCTAACATCACGGATCTATCCCGGCTTCTACACACACTGGAGGAAATTGATCGTTTTCGCACTTTCTACTCGGATAAGCGACTTATTATCCCAAAATATGGTACTTTGGACTCTTTCTCTGACTTTAAATTTCCCGCGTTGGTTAAAGCACAACATGTTGAAGAGTTTATAGGCTACAAAGGTCCAGTTTATCCAGATTTGGTTAGGGTTTTTTATTGTAATCTCATACAAGAGGGAAAACTGCTAGTCTCGCGCGTTAAGGGTAAAGTTATTCGTTTAAATACCAAAACCATTGGAGAAATTCTGAATATTCCTTTTAATGGTGAACAATTTTGTCCAAACAATTTATGTGAATGGGGTGATATTTCTAAATATGATGCGTTAAGGGTAAAGTTATTCGTTTAAATACCAAAACCATTGGCGAAATTCTGAATATTCCTTTTAATGGTGAACAATTTTGTCCAAACAATTTATGTGAATGGGGTGATATTTCTAAGTATGATGCGTATGTCTCTCTCTGTCGGTTTGATCGCCGCACCATGGAACAAAAGAGAGCTCAGGCAGGTTCCAAATATGCCCAGCAACGGTATGGTGTGGGAAATCTTACTGTTGATTATTGGCTTCTACACTATTTCCTTAGCTACATTTTGGTTCCGAAGGCTGGAAATTACTCCCAAATTTCGGAGTTTGAACTGCAAATTATGAATTTCATGTTTGAAGGTCGTCAACTTAATTGGGCATTTTTTGTGAAATCTATCATGCTTGGATCTCGCGAAGCAATTGGCTTACCATATGCAAAGGAAGTTTCACGAATTTTGGAACACTTTGGTGTGGACTTTGCTGATGAGGTTATGTTTACTCCCACCAAAGAAAATCTGTTGGATTTAGGTGTCTTGCCTAGCATGAGGATCATATGGAATGATGAGCTTGAAGCCTTTGTGCATAAAGGTGATCATGGTCCACCTTCTGAAGATGCACCGGCGGACACTGCTGGACCATCCAACACTGCTGCTCAAGGAGATGAAGATGGCGAGGAAACTGCATCTGATGATGATTATATCTCCAATCAAATGATCATGACTCGCCTTGATTCTTTCCAAACCTTCTTCCAAACTCAATTCGACAAGTTGACCACCTCTATCGACACTCGCTTCACCACCATTGAAACTACTATTGCTCGCAATCATGACGCACTATCTCAAGACATTAGTCAATTATCAGACAAACTTGATCATTTCCACATTCCGACAGAAGTTGATTAAGTCTTTAATTTTGTACTAAGTTAACTTTTCGCATTCTGTATTACTGTGATATTTGCTTTATGAACTCCTTTGTCGTTTTATTTCTGGTGTATTTTGTATTACTCGTTTTGGGACTTGTTATGTATTCACTTCTATGATATTCTGACTTAATTTCCATTTCTGCTATTCTTGTTCCTTTATATGCCTTTTGTGTATGATTTTGCTCGAAACGTGTATGTCTCTTTTTCTTTTCTATTATTCTTCTTTTTGATCATGTCAAAAGGGGGAGAAAATTTGGTGTTGTTGTCGCATTTCAAACCTTGTAGGCACTCAAAAACAATTTTCAAATCATCACATACAACGGGGGAGTATGCACCTATTACGGGGGAGCAAAGATTTCAACATCACACTCTCTTCACAACAACATTTTGTCATAATCAAAAAGGGGGAGAATGTAAACTACATGTTTTTGATGACGACAAGACCACCAACTATGGACAATGCAGCAAGATCAAAAAGAAGATCAAACCATCTTGAATAAGCTTCCAAATCCAAATAATAAATGAGTAAATATAAAGGTATATGATACAAATCAATAGTTCAAATACATGAGAACAATTCATACTTACATATGCATTTAACATGTTTTCAAAAATCAAAAACAACATTAACAAATCATTTAAAATCATATTTTTGACAATTTGCATAAGTGTATTCGAATACACCATGTTGTATTCGAATACAACTTAAGTCAGAAGCAAAACTTTAAAAGGTGTATTCGACTACACGCATCTGTAGTCGACTACAAGCTAAGTCAGTGGCCAAGTGTATTCGACTACACCCATCTGTAGTCGAATACAAGCTAAGTCAGTGGCCAAGTGTATTCGACTACACCCATCTGTAGTCGAATACAAGCTAAGTCAGTGGCCAAGTGTATTCGACTACACCCATCTGTAGTCGAATACAAGCTAAGTCAGTGGCCAAGTGTATTCGACTACACCCATCTGTAGTCGACTACATGCTAAGTCAGTAGCCAAATGTATTCGACTACACTCATATGTAGTCGAATACAAGTTAAGTCAGAGGCTAAAATACATTAATCTGTATTCGACTACACTGATGTGTATTCGAATACAAGATGTAAAATTTGAATTTTTTGAACGTTACAAAGACGTGTATTCGAATACACATATACTGTATTCGAATACACCTGGAAACATTACAATTTTTCAGATCTGGAATGCCTCTAGAACATTGTAATTTTTCATCAAACCTCTTGGATCAATGGCCACGAATCTGAAAGGATGTTTTATGGAGTATAAATACCCCATAACTTCAGATCAAAAATTAACCATCCTTGAATTAATTCATAAAACAACTTTGAACAAAATTCTGATTTTTCTAAGTACTTGCATTAGATTTTCATATCATTCTAAAAAGTTCTCAAGTACTTGAATTACTATTGAGTTGTACTTCTATACTTACAAAAACTTCCCTCAAAGTGATAGAATAAAAACTACATGACTTAGTACAATAAAACTTTTCACAATAATAATTAATGGATACACAGAGTCTTCCTAGTAATACAAGGGAACATCAATCAACATATAGCCATCACCATAGGTGGGAACCAAACAATAACAAACAAACTTCCACAAAAGTGGATATTTCAAACTAACTTACATAGAAGGTAAAACTATTATCAATGCATATCAAAACAACAAACTCAATGACAGGAAAAATATACTAAAGTTGTAGACAAGCCACACACCCATCTACCACTGAAACTTGTTTTTTCTTCTTCTATCTGCCGAATTGCGCCACTTCAGTTTCTTCCTGCCTTTCAAAATTAGTGCTTCATTACTTTCAAAGTACGAATTTTAATTCCATCGTTACCACAATATGGCCTTATTCCATTCACCAATTACACACTCACACTTTTTTTTAATACTAATAATAATAATAATAATAATAATAATTATTATTATTATTATTATTATTATTATTATTATTATTATAATTATAATTATAATTATAATTATAATTATAATTATAATTATAATTATAATAATGAAACTAGTGAGCCCCATTAAAGGGGTGAAACCACCTAACAAAAGCATGGTCAATATCAATCATAATTCTAGTGTAGTGACCGAATGAAGGATCAAATATTGAATTGTTTGTTGTGTTGTCCATGCAAATAGGAACTCCCAAATTGCTAGCTATAATAAAAAGGATTTTAGGGCATTGAGATTCCTAAGCAAGGCTAGAAATTTGAATCCAAACTTTTGACGTGGCTTAATGTTGAATGGAATGATTAAAATCAAGAATCAACGTGAACAATTTTAGAAACCTAAAGTTGATATTCCATGTAGTTATTGATCTAACACTTTTAAATCTTCTACTTAGGGAAATGAGAACTCATATAAGTCTTTTCAAAGATATATGAATCCCCAAATGCCTAGGGATATTCATAATATTTGTAATTTAGTGTGCAAGACATCTATTTTGAGATGAGGTGCACCCTTAAGCCATATAATACGACCATGAAGGTCGTTTTTGTGGGTTTCCAATCGTGTTCATAGAGAAGTGAAATCACAATGAGCAGCGGTAAAAAAAAAATCATAGAAAATCAAACAAGTAAAAACATAATTGTTTTTTTTTTTTTTGAGAACCAAGAGATGATTTCATCTCATTGATAGTACTTTCCTCCTAATGGTGGCATTTCCTTTAGGGGTGGCTTCATCTAACAGATAGCTCTCTCATCTCAGTCCCGCAACGCATCATAACACATCAATTAGGGAGCTTACTTCTCGTTGATATCCCTCTCCTCCTAAGGGTGACACATCTCATAGGGGTGACTCCATCTAACAGGTAGCTCTCCCCAATCAAAATGATGTAACTAGGTGCACCTACCTCCGCCAACGATTTCATAATTATAACAACAATTTTCAAAACACATATTTAAAGATCATTTCTCATTTCATCGTAACTCATTGAAAATACATTCAAATGTATATCAATTTAATATTTAAATACTTTATAACTCATAAATAATTTAAACTATAAACATATTATATAACAAAGACTATGAACATTAATAAAGGATGAAATCGAGAAAAAAATTCAAAGATTGTGTTCTTCAATTTTTAAATAAATACATTAACACAAGTAAAATAATAATTATAGCATAATAAAAATATGTGACAATGATCGTCATCTACTCACAACTATGAAGAATAAGATTTGTTCTCCAACAGCTCATAGAGTAGCAGACAAGACCTCAGCTAACAAATTTGAGTATCAAAAATATTCTTTAAGACTTTAGAAAAACCATTCTAAAGTTTAACTAATTTTAGAAAACCATAAAAATCTTTTAAATATACTCTAAGCACCAAAATAAGATTACATTTTTCTAGAGATTCATTCTTAGCATTAGAGTTGTGTATTTACCTTAAATGGTTTCAATAAACACCTTGCAAAGAATAGGTACTCTTCTCATTCCTTAACTTACTAACTCTAACTCCAAAATTCTAACTAATAGCATTTGTAGGAGTATGAGAAGTTATACTTTTGGAGATGTTAAATTCATTTTTAAGGGCTTAGAGTTTATGTATACAAATTTGTTTTGTGAGGTGAGAAGAAGCGAAGCGAAAAAATAGAGGAAGAAAATGGGAGAGAGGTTGGTGTAGCCGAGAGTAAAGAAGGAGAGAAAGAGTTCTGGGTGAAAATGAAGATGATGTGGAAAATTTGAGTTAGGTTTATTTTATTTATTTATTAATATATTTTTTAATGAAACAGAGCGTTTTAGAGGTGTTGTGGATTCGAACTTTTGAAGCAATACACCAATAATCATGCCCCAATAATATCATTATTACACTCCAAAAAACATGTCAAAACTTATCATATTTAGAAAATAGTTTAAATTTATAGAAAAAATGTTTAAATTTTAATTAGAGAAAATTATGGTGATGATGTTACCTTTCATAACTTTCCTTCAAAATACCTTTTAATTATCTATTATATAGATATACATATAAAATATATAGATAAAATATATAGATATAATTAAAAAACAATTATACTTTATCTAAAAGTGGTTTTAATTAATTCAAATTTTTATTTGTAAGTTTGTTAACATATATTGTATGTGTTTGGATTAAGTTTGTAAATGTACTTTTGAGTAAATTTAATTTTACAAATATATTTGTAGTTAAAATTAAATTTTTTCTAATATAATTTATTTTCAATATTTTTTCTACAAATGCCATTGTATAAAATAATTTTTTTAAAATTATTTAATTAAGTATACTTTAAAAAGTTTATTTACTAAAAAAATGTATATTTTACTATAAAATTGTTTAAGTTTCCTATTATAAAATTACATTTAAAGTTACAAATTAAAAACATACTCGTATTGTTTAAGTTTGATAACTTATATGCTAAAAAGCACTTTATTAACTTATGATTTAAATTAATATATAACAAGAAGATGACGTGGCCTAATCAATAATATTACTTTTTTTCAATATAAATAATGGATAATATGCTCAATTTATAAAAAATAGTTTAAATTAGGTAAGAAAATTAAGGAGAAATTATATGTAAATACTTTCTATTTATTTAACTATTTATTGTTATCTGGAATTTCTAAATTATTCATATCTTAAAATCTTTTAAAATTTTAATTAGATGATAAAATTATGGTGAGATTAACGCATACAAACTTTTCATTAAAATACTCTTCAACCATATATTATATAAATTATTTATTGACATATATATATAAAACATAATTATGTTTTATTGACAGATAGATTACTATTCTTTCATAAGAAAATAAGATATATTTCTATCTTTCTTAACAAAAAACGGATCAACCGTTTTTTTTATTTGCATCATCACCGTTAAATTTCCACCATCCGCGTTATCTCAGCCGTCTATCCCGACCTTGCCTTCTTTCTATATATACTTTTCTCTCAATTTGTGTTTAACTCGTTTATGATGAATTAGATTTCTTGATTCTAATTTTTTCTAGCCCTAGTTCTTGATATCCGTTGCTCCGATTTCGATTTCTTCTACTCGTTCTTGATATCCTTTGCTCCGCTTGCTTGCTTCTTGATGGCTCGATTTCAGGGTTTTCTATTAAAGGAGATCCTTATGGATTTGCGTACTGATATGTTTCTTCTCAGATTGTTGATATCAAGAATTTCACAATTCTCCTGTCTCTTCTTGATTTTGTTCATCTTCGGTGTTGCAGGAGAGGTAATCTGTGAACACACGATTCCTTCTTGGTTCTATCTTCCTCTTGTTTGATCTTGATGTTTTGTATTCTTATTCTCTTATCCTTTATCATATAGGTTCTTGATTTTGTTCTTGCTGGTTTCTTTCATTGAGTTTGTTTTTCTTATTTGCATGATCTGCTGCTATTTTTGAGTTCGTTGGGAGTCTTGATGCGAGTTTTCTGTTTTTAGACGTTTTGCAAGACATGGTCATCATTCTATCGTTGAATTGTGTTAAGAAGAAGCCAAAATTGTGTCATTTCATATGGAGTACATGATCTTGCAAGTGGGATGGAAATTTGTTCCAATGATTCATAAGCTCTTGCAGGATGTGCCGAATACTTTTAGCTGTTGCTAGCTTTTAATTCGGCCATCTTTACTCAGAATCTTAACTCAGAATCTTAACTCAGAATCTTAACTCAGAATCTTTACATTTAAGTTTTTGATTTTTATTCTTACAGTGCAAAAGTTTACATGATTCTGGAAAATTTGGGAGAACATGGCGGGGGCTCTCTTTGTTCTGATGATATGCAACATGGTTTGCAGAATTATGCTACTCTTCTATCTTTTTTCTTGGTTTTTTGTGCATCTATTTGTCACTGCAAAATTTTCTGTATCTGTACCATCTGGTGTTTCATGGCTTGATGTGAATGCACCTTTTAGTTCACTCTCTGAAGTAGAAAAATTGGAGATGAGTGCCCTTCTGCTTTGTACAATTAATCTTCTGGGAACGAATTAACAAGGACACATGAACCATAATGTCATGCTGGCTGTTCATATATTTCATAGGCAACCACACTCCTCGATTCCTTTATGAAAGCTTAGGCGGTGAGATTATTAACTCCATTCAAATTTTGGAGATAATTGACCATTTTTTAGTCATATATTTCCTACTAATGTTTATTCAGGGTTGTTTATCTTTGGAGCACAGTTTGGCTGGGAAGAGATAATATTTCAATGTTTTGTTATTTGTGATTTGTGGTTGGTATACTCCTAAAAAGATACCGTCTTCGTTACAGAGGCAGAAGGACTCGTCTGTAGTTGGAAGAAGCAAAAATTGTCATTTCATACAAGAGTACATCATCTTGCAAATTGGATGGAATTTTGTTCCAATGATTCCTCGTCTATTTCCGGCTGTTTCGTATACTTTCTACTGCTGCTAGACTTTATATTTGGTCAGCTCTACGAACCATCTTCACATTTCATTCTTTGTTTGATACTCTACTTATACTTTTTTCAGTTCCTTTGAGATTTCTGTGTGGAAGTTACAGTTGAGATAGCCTATGATTGTGTGGTTTGCTATGGAAACCGTGGCATGAAGAAGTTCAGTTCGCATACCCTTCGGTAAAAGCAGTCATTTTTTTCTTTACATATCTAATATCTTATTGTTTTGGGATATTTGTCTTTTGATGGAGTGCTCTGCTGGTGTTGGATTTTTTATGTTTCTGTTTCAGCAAGATTATGTAGTATTTGAAGCATACAAGATTCTAGAACCTTTGCCCTCCCCGAGGATGTGGAATTCAGGATAACTTGGTTTGGCACTTTTTTGTATTGTCAATTTGCCATTCCTTTTGTTATCTTTTTTTTCTCTGTATTATTGTCAATTGTGATGTATAAAAATAAGAATAAGAGTAACGATAAAAATAATAATACCATTCATCAAGTTGTACAAGATCTTTGGTTTAGGGGTGCTGTCAAATTTTGTATAGGAGGACTAGAATCTACAATTGACTGTGTCATATTGTCAAAGTCGTTGTTCTTTCATTTGGTTGTCTCTACTTTTGACTAAGTTGTTCACGTTTTTGTCTTTTGATCATCTTGTGTGGGTATCACGAGGAGAATGTAGAGTGAAAGCCATGGCAGAGATTGTGTCATTTCGCCCAGTTGGTCGTTTTTAATTTTTTAATTTCTGGCTTTGATCAGAAGAAAAAAGAATATAATTGTGAGAATATTTTTCTGCAGCGCGATTTGTCAAACTAATAATGTTCTACACGGAGTATGCTTTGATGTTTGATTAGGTGATCTCTAGTAAATTCTTTTTGTTTTCCATAATTCTCTATCAACCAATTCTAAAAGCATATTTTGGTTGATTTGTTGTTTCCTTTTTGGTGTCGCAGGATAGTTAAATCTGTGAACATGTTATTCCTTTTGTTTCTATCTTGTTTTGTATGATCTTTCATGTATTGTATTTTGATTATTTTCTGTTTTCTTGATTCTGAGTTTTGATTTGGCTCTGGATTTCATCACCATACACGTGGAATTGAAATTTGAACTTTGTTTTTGCAGTATAGTTTGTTTCGACACATTAACATTCTGTGTAGAGTACCAAGCCTCAGTTTTAATTTGGTACCCTATACTATATTATTATAAATTATGTCCATTTCATTTCCTTTCGGTCAATTCCTATAAACCAGACCAGTTTTCTCGATTTACTCTTTTATGATTTCCACTGTTTCAGGTCAGATGAGTCTATTGGTGTGTGGTAAGAGTTGGTTGGTATAATTGAAAAGTTGAGCCTTAGGGGTTTTCTTAGTTCTTATCATTAATAATTCTTTTTTCTTACAAATGTTTGTTCTACATTTGAGTTTTTGATTTATATTCTTACAGTGCAAAAGTTTACATGATTCTGGAAAATTTGGGATAACGTGGTGGGGCTCTCTTTGTTCTGATGATATGCAACCTGGTTTGCAGAATTATGCTACTCTTCTATCTTTTTTCTTGGTTTTTTGTGCATCTATTTGTCACTGCAAAATTGGATGGAAATCTGTTCCTATGATTCCTTGTCTATTGCCGGCTGTTTCGTATACTTTCTACTGCTGCTAGACTTTATATTGGGTCAGCTCTACGAACCGTCTTCACATTTCATTCTTTGTTTGATTCTCAACTTATACCTTTTTCAGTTCCTTTGAGGTTTTTGTGTGGAAGTAACAGTTGAGATAGCCTATGATTGTGTGGTTTGCTATGGAAATTGTGGCATGAAAAAGTTCAGTTCACATACCCTTCGGTAAAGCAATCATTTTTTTCTTTACATATCTAATATCTTATTGTTTTGGGATATTTGTCTTATGATGGAGTGCCCTGCTGGTGTTGGATTTTTTGTGTTTCTGTTTCAGCAAGATTATGTAGTATTTGAAGCATACAAGATTCTAGAACCTTAGCCCTCCCCGAGGATGTGGAATTCAGGATAACTTGGTTTGGCACTTTATTGTACTGTCGACTTGCCATTCCTTTTGTTATCTTTTTTTAGTATATTATTGTATAAAAATAAGAATAAGAGTAAGGACAAAAATAATAATTGGTGTAGGGGTGCTGTCAAATTTTGTATAGGAGGACTAGAATCTACCATTGACTGTGTCATATTGTCAAAGTCGCTGTTCTTTCATTTGGTTGTCTCTACTTTTGACTAAATTGTTCACGTTTTTGTCTTTTGATCATATTGTGTGGGTATCACGAGGAGGATATTGAGTGAAAGCCATGGCAGAGATTATCAACATGAGAGCCTATGAATGTATCATTGGGTGATTTAGTGAGTGAATGTATCATTTGGATTTAGTGAGTGATTTTTCTCCTTGAATTTATTAATTCTGGAATGGGTATCCTGATATCGTAATTTGGTAATATTGATTGATGTGTTTTTTATTAAAAGTTTAAGGAGGGCTTTAGTAAATATGATTCTGAAATACATGTACATTTCTTTCAAAGATAATTTGAGACATGCATTCATCTGTTTACAGAAAGAGTTGAAGCTTAGTTCATCTAGAGCCTTTTTTGATACTTAATGCATGGATTAATTACAGATTTTGATCGTAAGGCATACTAATGAATCGTAAACTTAATTTTCTGCAGCTTGGTGTATGAAAATGACAACGTTCTTCATAGCATCGAGCCTTCAGTTTTGATTTTGTGATCCCTACTATATGGTTTCAGTATTTTCCGTATTGATTCAGAGATAATTTTTTTCTAATTGTTATTTCCCTGTTTGGTGTTGCTGGAGAAGTAATATTTGAGACACACAACTCCTTCTGGTTCTGGTTCTATTACAATTTTCCTTCTTTTTTAAATATCATCTCAAGTAAAGTTTTGGCTTTTGTCTTGTCCTTTGATTCGTAGGGCTTAGGACGTGTTGCTAGGAAGTTAAACACCTAAGTTAAGGATTTTTCCCCATGAAAAGTTAGGCTAGATATTAAATTAATAGTTTATAAAATATTGATATGATGTCTTGATGTCTTAAAATAAAAATGTATATTTTATGTTTGCCTTAAAGAATTTAACTATAATGTTTTGTTTTTATGAGTAATATGTTTGCCTTGATAAACTTAATTATAAAATTCGATTTTTATTATTATAACATGAATAGTATGTTTGTTGTCATAAACTTTGATGTAAAGTTGCAATTTTTTTGTTGTAAACATCCATGAGAATAAAACATTGATGTCTTATGTAATTAATATTTAACCTTGAATATCTTATCTTTGTGGTTGTGTAAATGGATGGTGACATGTACCTTTTGACCATCATTATCATTTAATGACATATCATATGCATCTTTGTGGACGCATGTGTGGCTGATTTAATTTTCCCTATTGGTATGAGTGACTTCTATGTGGCTGATTTAGTTTTTCTCATTGGTATGGGTGACTTCTATGTGGCTGGTTATATACGGATCATATACTTTTAGGAGCATGCATAACTTGCATATATTTTATTATTTTTATTTTGATCTAATTATTTGTTCTAAGGTGAGTTTCCATTTGATTTATTTAGATGCATTTTATGACTTTCGATACATTTTTTTGAATTATTATGTCATAAAATTTAGCGTTACATGTTATTGTTGTTATCGTTGTCTCTGTTACATTATTTTTATGAAACTATCAATTTTCAGTTGACTTGAATTGCAAATGTTTTAAAGAGACTATCATTTAATTCGGTATGATTATTAGTGTTAGAAATGAATTTTTATTTTAATTTATTTAGTTAAGATATTTTTTGATATTCTAAAAATATTTAATAAACTAATTTGAGTTTGATTTTATTTCTTAAATTAATTTTCTTAAGACAAATTTCATGTAGTTACGTTTTTTTTTTTTTTTAATTTATATTCATATACAATATTTTACTTATTTTATGAATGTTGTTTATATGCGGTAAGACTAAGAGTTAAGATAGTATATTGTTGTAATTATTTTACCATTAATATTATTATTTTATTTATTTATTTATTATTATTACTATTATTTGTTAACATTTAGATTATGACTTTACGTTAAAAGTTACAACAACAAAAAAGGACTAAGAATGATTTTCCCTTGTCAACAATCATCTAATATTTTTATTACTATAAAATAAATTTTCTTAATTACCTAAATTAAAATGTTTTCCGGTATTTATTATTACAATCTAAATGCTGCAAATTTTAATTGTAAACTTAAGTTTTATTTTTCAATTTTATCATGTTATTAATTTTAAAAGACTAGTTGGATTAAAAAAGATTACAAGAGTTGAAATGAATGGAAGACGTGACGATGTCTTCGTGCTGTACTAAAAGTCTGTTAATAGTCTTAATTTAAATAAAACTTAATATGATTATTATTAAATGAGTAGGAGGGGTTAATGACCCTGGGTGACTTATTTTCCAAGAAGGCTTTAATAAACTAATTTGAGTTTGATTTTATTTTTTAAATTAATTTTCTTAAGACAAATTTCATGTAGTTACGTTTTTTTTTTTTTTGAATTTATATTCATATACAATATTTTACTTATTTTATGAATGTTGTTTATATGCCGTAAGACTAAGAGTTAAGATAGTATATTGTTGTAATTATTTTACCATTAATATTATTTTATTTATTTATTTATTTATTATTATTATTACTATTATTTGTTAACATTTAGATTTTAACTTTACGTTAAAAGTTACAACAACAAAAAAGGACTAAGAATGATTTTCCCTTGTCAACAATCATCTAATATTTTTATTACTATAAAATAAATTTTCTTAATTACCTAAATTAAAATGTTTTCCGGTATTTATTATTACAATCTAAATGCTGCAAATTTTAATTGTAAACTTAAGTTTTATTTTTCAATTTTATCATGTTATTAATTTTAAAAGACTAGTTGGATTAAAAAAGATTACAAGAGTTGAAATGAATGGAAGACGTGACGATGTCTTCGTGCTGTACTAAAAGTCTGTTAATAGTCTTAATTTAAATAAAACTTAATATGATTATTATTAAATGAGTAGGAGGGGTTAATGACCCTGGGTGACTTATTTTCCAAGAAGGCTTTAATAAACTAATTTGAGTTTGATTTTATTTTTTAAATTAATTTTCTTAAGACAAATTTCATGTAGTTACGTTTTTTTTTTTTTTGAATTTATATTCATATACAATATTTTACTTATTTTATGAATGTTGTTTATATGCCGTAAGACTAAGAGTTAAGATAGTATATTGTTGTAATTATTTTACCATTAATATTATTTTATTTATTTATTTATTTATTATTATTATTACTATTATTTGTTAACATTTAGATTTTAACTTTACGTTAAAAGTTACAACAACAAAAAAGGACTAAGAATGATTTTCCCTTGTCAACAATCATCTAATATTTTTATTACTATAAAATAAATTTTCCCAATTACCTAAATTAAAATGTTTTCCGGTATTTATTATTACAATCTAAATGCTGCAAATTTTAATTGTAAACTTAAGTTTTATTTTTCAATTTTATCATGTTATTAATTTTAAAAGACTAGTTGGATTAAAAAAGATTACAAGAATTGAAATGAATGGAAGACGTGACGATGTCTTCGTGCTGTACTAAAAGTCTGTTAATAGTCTTAATTTAAATAAAACTTAATATGATTATTATTAAATGAGTAGGAGGGGTTAATGACCCTGGGTGACTTATTTTCCAAGAAGGCGATAATAATAACGTATTGTTACTATCTTCGGGAATTTATGTTACCTATTAAAAAGTCTATCAAACTTTATTTTATTTATGAGATAATTAAGTTACAATATCTATGTGTTACTAACAATGATAAATGCATCAAATTTATGAAATTTAACAAAATTAAATTAGTGGGTTTTAT
>NC_021165.2:46190441-46206540 GCF_000331145.2 Cicer arietinum
TGTTCTATTTTTGAAATTTTAAATTATTTTTTATAAACATATAATTCTAAATTTGCTATATTTGAATAATTGACATTCTCAGTTTTTTTGTCTCTTTTGTTTTTCTTTATGTGCTCAGTGGTTTACTTTAATTAATTCATGTGTTTATATTTTAGTCGAATTTTATAACACTATTGGGGATTTAAAATAATTTTACTTAATTTTTTGAGAAATGTGTCAATATGTGTATGCAACTTGTCCATTTGTTTTTCCTCTTAGTTTTGACGATGAAACTATTTTTAAGGGTAAAGTATTGTAACACCCCAATATTTTCATATGTATTATATATGTATCTTTTTAGTAATTTTCATATTTTATTATTTAATTAATAATTATTCTATGTGTAAATAAATTAAATTAAATTTTAGCACCCTCAATTTGAACTGAATAATTATACCATTTAATTGATTAGTTTCGATAATCATGAAATTGATGTGTTAGATATGTTTGTTTTATTTTGTCATGTGTGACTTGCAGTGATATTCTTGTCTTGTTTGATTTATTTTAGTTGATAAAAATATTAGTTGAATTATTTAATTAAATTAGAATTTATAGAAGTTATATTATTTGTTAGTTTTATTTTCGATCAAATAAGTATTCATTTTAGGAGATATTAGAGTTAGTAAAACTCAAGTGTTTTGAAAACGTTTTTGGTCCATCCATCTTTAAAAAAATAGAGACTTGAGTCATTCCTTCTACTCTGACAAGATTTTATGACAATGTTTCTTGACATAATGTAGACTTTATGTCCTCGTCTCAACCAATTAAAGAGGAGATAGTGTAGATTTTATGTCCTCGTCTCAACCAATTAAAGAGGAGATAATGTACATTAACTCATTCTTAACACCTTTAATTCATTCTTTAAAGGAAGATTATAAATTTAATTATGGCTTTTATCTTTTTGTGCAATTAAGAGAAGACAAAAAAAAAAAATTTCTTCCTTTATTATATCTCACGCCTTTCTCTCTCGTAATTCATAATTATAGTTTTATTTTAATTATCTACAAAAAGAATTTTAGGTAATTTTTGATCTCATAACTATTTTATTCCCATACATATTTTTGTTTTCTCCTAAATACCCAAATTTTCTCCATGAAAGGTTAGACTAGATATTAAATTAATAGTTTGTAAGATATTGATATGATGTCTTAATGTATTAAAAGAAAAATGTTGATTTTATATTTGCCTTAAAGAATTTAACTATAATGTTTTGTTTGTATGAGTAATATGTTTGCCTTGATAAACTTAATTATAAAATTTTGATTTTTATTATTATAACATGAGTAACATATTTGTTGTCATATATTTGATGTAAAGTTGCAATTTTTGTGTTTTCTAAGTGTACTTAATTATAAAGTTATTATTTTTATTATGATCTCATGACTAATATGTTTGTTAGAATGTTTTTAATTTAATGTTTTGATTTTTGTGTTATTTCATTTCCAAGTTTTGATACTTATGAATACTATATGAACCTTTGGGGGAATTGATGGAAAATTTTAATTTTTAATTGTGATAACATGATTAAGTTGATTTTTGTGATGTGTTTATTGGTAAACCTTGATTTGTATGCCTAAATGACTAATAATTGGATAAATTTTATAGTAGAAGAAATAAAGTTGATATTTGCATGTGTTCTTCGTTATTTGAGTTTTGATGTCTATCAATAACACGTCGCTAATCAAATTTTATAGTTTATAAAATAAAAGTTACGACTCTAAGAAATTTATTCACGTGTTTGTGTGTTATATATTTGAGATAGCAAAATTACTGATTCTTTATTGTAAGCATTCATGAGAATAAAACCTTTATGTCGTATCTGATTAAAATTTAATCTTGAATATTTTATCTTTGTGGTTGTCTAAGTGGCTGGTAATTTGTGTTTTAAATATTATTATCTTTGTGGTTGCTGAAGTGGCTGGTGATATGTACATTTTGAGCATCATTATCATTTCATGATATATCATATGCATCTTTGTGGACGTCTGTGTGGCTGGTTTAATTTTTTCCATTGGTATGAGTGACTTATGTGTGGACGCTTGTGTGGCTAGTTTAATTTTCTCCATTGATATAAGTGACTTCTGTGTGGCTGGTTATATCCAGATCATATATTTTTAGGAGCATGCATAACTTGAATACATTTTATTGTTATTTTTATTTTGATCTAATTATTTGTTCTGAAGTGAGTTGCTACTTGATTTATTTAGATGCATTTTGTGACTTTTGATACATCTTTGTGAATTATTAAAAAATTGATTTCTTTAAGTCTTTTATTACGAAAAGGTTTTATATTAATATTTTAATGTTGTTAAATATCTATTTGGTTTAGTTTTGTCGTGGAATGAATTTACCTCTTACACCAACATTTAGATACTAATGATATCGAAGAGTTGCATGAATGATGTTTGATTGGTGCACGTGTTTGAGAAAAAAGAGATTTTGACTTAAAAATATTGTTTGTATTGATAAAATCAAGTGATATATTTCTAAAGTTTATTTATGTTTCATCGTTAATTTTAAATAGAAATTCCGAGGTGAGGTTTTTCCGCTAAGAAAAATTTGAATCAACATTATTTTTATTTCACTTAAAGATAATTTACCCTATTTTTGGACTTAAGTGAATATTTTTCTAACAATTAGGAAATTATCCTTGCAAGAAAAAAATATATAATAATGATATCTAGTAAATCGCATTTTGTTCCTTTACAAAAATGATATTAAGTTATTTTCTAGCGAAATTTTTTTTGTTACAAAATTTACTACTCTTAAGAGAAAAAATTGTCGGTCTTAAAAGAAAACAAATATCTTTAAGTAATGTCTTGGATCAAAATCTGGGGCGTTATGTAACACCCCGAAATTTTAAAAGCGCGAGTCCAGTTTATTTAAAAGCAATTTAATAAAATCATACGTCGTAATACAAAACAACGAAAGTCATAAATAATTACATTATATATAAAAACAAACTAAAATAGTTTTGGGGACAATAATCTACAGTATACAAATAGAAAATACATCGAGACTATGAGACCTATCACACATTGCTTATACCCCTGGGGTATTCTCAGCAGACACTTGCACATAAGTATTGCTCTAAGAATACTACCTCCCATGATCACGTCAAAAAAATGGAACATGGACTCCACAAATTCCTTCTGACGTAATATCTCTCCTCGAAGTAATTTCCTCATCATCATCAGCCATAGAAGTAACTTCCTCCTCAAAGTATCCTTCCCGCCAGTCTCCGACCCAACCATTGTATCCCCAGCTCCAACGGTGGTCTCGGCCTCAACTCTAACTGAGACATCCTTTACATCTTCCCATGCTCCATTTATCTCGAGCACCAATCCTGAAGGTACCAGATAGTCGATCCTGTTGGAAGTGAGCTCAACGAGATATAGTGCCCCAACTCTCCTACTTGTCCTCACTACCTTCCCTGTATAAGTAGCCATGATTGAGATGGAGTCGTATACCCAAGCAGTCGACGAATGTCGGTCAAGGAAGTCTAACGTTGTTTTTGTCGTCAAGGTAACTGTCAGTGGAACGAATTCGGGTATTGTTGACACCTAATTTTGTCTGCTACTTTATGATTTTTAATGAATATAAAAAAATAATAAAAAAAAACTAATAATTGTTGGATTTTGATCCTTTGATTCCTAATTTTGACATAATTAATAATTCAACAATGTTCATACAATACATGATAAATCTAATATTTGAATTGAGCAAGATTTCAGGAACAACAATCAAATCCTACACACTTGGAATAGGTTGCTTGGAACACAAGAAATCAACAAAAAGTTGACTTTTGACTGAAGCAAATCGATTGGGAAATCGATTTCATAACAAGGGTGCAAGGATAAGTATATGTTTGTGATTGTATAATCGATTGGGAAATCGACTGACTGTAGCATCCCAGTTTTGAGGGTAATCGATTGACAAATCGATTATACAATTCACAAAGTAAAATTGATTGAAATAAATCGATTGGCAAATCGATTGGACAAGTCACAGTGGAACCCCAGTTTTAAGGGTAATCGATTGGCAAATCGATTACTTAAAAATCACTTGCAAAATAACTTTTCCTGTGACATACAAATCGATTGGACAATCTATGTTGTAATATTTCAATCAAGTTAAATTTGGTCGAAATCGATTGGGAAATCGATTGAACCAAATCCCAGGTAAGAACGTTTTCAGACAAATACATACAAATCGATTGGCACGTCGATTAGTATCAAAATAGCTGAGTCACTGACTTAAACACAATCGATTGGCAAATCGATTGACAGAACCTTTTGAAAACCCAGTGAACTCTGAGCGTGTGACCAAATCGATTTTAAGTATTTGTTAATCGATTATGAAGACTTAACAAATCGATTACGAAATCGATTCATATCAGTCTTAACATAATCACTGAGAAATGTTGTTTAAAGAATCGATTGGTAAATCGATTGGCTTATATAGTTTCAAGATTCAAGAAAAACAAGACACACGATAATCGATTGGCAAATCGATTAGACTGGTTTATCACTTTACGAAATCGATTGGTAAATCGATTGATTAATGTGTTTTTCAGAAACTATATAAACTGTCTTCAATCTGTCTTTCAATAACATGAATGATAATAACAATGATATCAATCTGAAATATACATTGAATATTCTTGATACACAATAACACTTGGTTAATACATTGAGATTACTTTTTCAGATCAAAAGAAAAAGAAGATAATCAACAATCAATTAGATAGCTGGAAAAGTGATCTTGAAAGACAAGGATTCTCATAAACAAATCTTTGAATATCCAGAATTGTGAGAAGCCACATTGACCAAGATTGAAGACTACTTTTTGTTCTTCCTGTATTCTGTTTGTAATAATTCTTTTAAACAAAAACGAAAGCGAGAAAAGCCAGCTAGAAACTGGTGACTACTTTCTTGGGTGAAGAGTGTTCAACAAGAAAGAGTCGTACTTTGATTCTGTGTTAGATTGCTGAGTATCTACAAGGATCAGAGGGTGATCAATAGGAAAGAGATCATTAAGATAGATAGGTTTCGGGGAGGAAACTGGACAATCTGTAATTGATTCTTTCTATTGGAGAAGAAAATCTGAAATCCGTTTGGATTTGCAGGACTGGATGTAGGTTGTCAAGTTGACAACTGAACCAGTATAAATTCTTGGTGCAATTTTCTCTAACCCTTAACTCCTTTGATTTACTATCTTGATATATCTGTATATGTGATTAAAATTAGATGCATATTAAACATATTCTGTGATAAGTAATATTGTTTAATCTGATAATTTGACTTGTATGCATCTTGATTAATCTCATATCAATCTAATAAAACTTGCTAATTTTGTATGCCACAATTTAATTTCCGCTGTGTGTATGAAATTGATTTAATTTCATAAAGAACTGATACATTCTGATATATTCCGCTTATTACGAGGTCATACATACCAACAATAATGATGAAAATAATAATAAAAATAAATTGTCAGATTTTTAGAAAATCATGGATTGTGTTTGGTTTCTATTTGACTCTGATTCCTTTCCATAAAATTTTACTATTTTCTAAATAAAATAAAAAATAAAAATAAATGTATTTAATTGAATTTATGGTAATAAAAATTATTATAATGGTCATCACTTGAATGAAAAGAAACCGTAAAGAAATAAATCAATGGTATTAAAAATCAGTATAATGGTGGTCAATTGAATAGAAAAGAAACCGAAAAAATGAATCAATGATAATAAGAATCAGTATAATTGTAGCCAATTAAATGAAAAGAAACCGATGGTAATTTATTGGCAATTATTCTCTTGTCTTTTGTAATCTACACCCAAAAAGTCTATGAATAGTCTACCACAATAGGACAACCGGGGACAGGAAAAAAATTCGGAGCACAATTGAGAGAAATTGGAAGCACAATTGAGAGCACAAAAATATAAAAGAGAAGAGAGAATAATAGAGAGAAAATAGAGAAGAAAGATTGGAACGAGCTAGTAATGAACCTTTCCAGTGCGGTAAACATTTATTTTCCTTTTTTCTTCTTGTCTATTTTTTTTTTTACATTATTATTGTTATAGAGTTTTTTTTTTTTTACTATTCTATGCACGTATGATATAAACAATAATTGTTTTTGGTTTCAGGATCAAGTTTTGGAATCAACTAATAAAAATCAATTTGATTGTTGTATAATCGATTATTTCTTTATCAAATTTGTGATCTCTCATCTATATTGTGTTTTATTTCTTGTTCGTTAGATCTTAAATTCTCTTATTATTACCGTCGTCGGTTCGCGCCACATATGCGTCGCCGACTCACATATCTACTCTTGAATTTTATCATTTACAGTTTATAAAAATCAAAAAGTAGTAAAAAATGTTTCTTTAAAATAAAACGATACACAAATCAATATACAACACATCACTCCTATTATTATCACCATTATGTTGTTAATTTATTTTGATATATGTATAAAAAGTAAAATTAATAATAAAATCGATCAACACATAAATATTTTCTACACAATAACTACGTGTGTTTTGATTTTAATAAAAAAATATTTTTTTCTTGTTTTATTAATTTAAATAATTTAATTTCTTGTTTTATTATTATTCTTTTTATGGTAAAAATAAATAAATAGTTTGTATATAATTAGTTATAGGATAACCGTTTTAACGGACGTTGTAAGGTGGTAATACTTCCCTACCCGTAATCGACTCCCGAATTCAAATTTTTAGTTCAAAAATCATTATTTTAGGTTTTATTCAATTTTTCCTTTAATAAAAAAAAATTGGTGGCGACTTCTTTTTTTGACGGACAAACCAGACGCGACAGCTGGCGACTTCACTAGGGATTTTTGAGAGTTAGGCCTAATCTAATTAATTATATATAATTATTTTATTATTTATTATTTTATTTATATTACCCCTATTGTTTTATTTATTTTCTTATCTTATGAATATAATTATATGTGTTTTGTCAATTTATTTTTATTGTGATGATTTATTTTATTTTATTTTATTTACACCTTAACACAATTCATACACTTATGAGTAGGCTCTATACCCGGGCTGAGTGCAAACCTAAGATAAGTTAGAGACTGTCTACTGATAATCTTCTGGATGTACATCCTGTTTGGTTGTCATGAAAGTCTTACCTAGAGTTGACCTTTTCTAGAATATTTTCATTTTAATAGTTTACCTATTAATTGGTTTAATATTTTAGAATTGAGTTGTGTGCTCTAGGAACCGATTCAGAACTATAGAGCCACCCATAGTAAAGGTTCACAATAAAAAGCCATCAATTAAGAAAAGAATCATGTAGGATACATGTATATATGAAGAAAAAAAATTTACTCTAGCTATATCCCAATGCATTGCATAATCATGCATGTTTCATCTTTTATTTTATTTTACAACATGTTTTTCTTCTTCTCTTCATTTTTTTTAGAAAAAGTGGTTGCATATTAAGAGGTAGTAAAATATTTCAATTAAATGCATAATCATTGCATTCACTTTCTTACATTCTCATAACATTTTCCTTCAAGAAACAAAAAAAGAAAAAAATGAAAAAAAAAGCAAAAAAAGAAAAAAAGAAAAAAAGAATCATGACACCCTTACCGAAAATGTTCTCGGACTAAAATCATGGATGAATTGAAACATACAAAGGTTATCTGGATCAACTAAAAGACCTTATGTCTATATCATGGATGAACATCAATAAGTCTAAAAAGATTATCTGAATCATGGATGAATACGTAGAACTCATGTTTACCCCTTGATTTCATAAGTCCAACAATTTTTACCTTTAGTCTAGGTCTACCTCAAGTAACTTGTCTACAAGATCTGAACTTGATACTAATGAGATTCATCTTCATCCTCCACCCCCTACTTCTAAGTCATGGACATACATTTTTGGCTTTTCGCCACAGGTAAACTTCTAGAAGTTGGGTCGTCTATGTTGAACTTTCATCATTATCGCTTACTACTTTAATGTCATGAAAAAATCCACCCATCTAAAGAAAAATATCAAATCTTGTATGAACATTCAACGACAATTGAAGAAAACCTCAACTAAACATTATGTTGAAAACATTGATGATATTGCATATACTTTCACACATTGATGCTTCAAAAAGTATTACATCTAAATGAAGACCGCTAGGTTGAAAATCCAAAAGAACGACATAGGCAAAAATTATGGTATAAAAAAATAATAAATACCCGCTAGGTTGAAAACCTGAAATGGAGACCTAGGCAAAAATTAGGGTATAAAAATAATTGTAATAAATACCCGTTAGGTTGAAAACCTGAAAGGGCGACCTATGCAAAAATTAGGGTACAAAAATAAGTAAATATAAACGAGGCAGAAAATCCAAAAGGACAACTTGGAAAAAGTGAAGATATAAAGTCGAATAAAGACCTGCTAGGTCAAAAACAAGAAGGGGCGACCTAGGTGAAAATGAATGAAGACCTTTTAGGTCAAAAACCAAGAAGGGCAACCTAGTTAAAAATTAGGGCAAAAAAAAAAAAAACAATAGAATGAATAAGTTATAAGGAAAATGTGCAAATAATATGGCTTACACAGGTCGAAGTTGAATCAATATATTCTGAAAGGTTGTGAAGATAAATTGAGACAAATCATATTCTCCAAAGTTGGTTAATAATGCTATTGAAATTATGGAATAATTTATTGGCACACTTCTTTTATGAAAAACTACTAACAGATGGGGTCATTTACCCATATGAGATCACCTTATCTTCTTATCTTTCTATGAATTCTTTTTTTTGTACCATAGATTTTTTTCATTAAATATCATTGTCTGAACCTTCCTTCATTACTTTCTTGTGTTTTAAATCTTTTTTGTCAAAATGCATTTTTATGATAATCATATATTGGGGCACAAAATATGTGAATGTCAAGAGTCCAAAACTAGTATGATGTCTTTACATGTAAGGCAGGGGCAACTAAAGATCAAGTCGATGATGTAAGAAAAAATCTCTTTAAAGATCAAAAGGACAATCACCACCATTTATTTGAAGTGATGCACATTTTTCATCCATGAATCAAGTATCATGTCTGTAAAGAGATGAAAGAAATAAAAAAAATTAAAAAAAAGTTGATCGAAAAGAAAAAGATGAAAATGAAGGGAAATGTTCATTCATTAAATGCATTCACGACATTTCATATTTAGTGGTTAAATTTAAAGTTGAGACACTAACCCACACCCTATTATTTAATATACGGGATATTGACCCGCATCCTCTAATTTAAGAGCAGGGATGACTGGCCCTCATCCTCTGATTTAAGAGATGGGATGACTGACCTTCAACCTCTAATTAAAGAACTAAGCCTCCCCCACAAAAGCTTGATTAATATATTTGCTGATAAATTCTGAGTCCCATAAGAAGCTATTACTGAAAAAATACTAAATGAAGTCCACGTCACTCAAAATATCACTTTTGACAAATTTAGAGGCATCGTAAATAACAACATAATTTCTATTTTTTTATTTATAATAAATTTATAATAAAACATATTTTACTAATCTGTATTTTAAACATAATATAAATATATTTATAATATCACATATTTTACTAATCTATATTTAAAATGTATAAAATACTAACTTGATGTCGGGTAGTGTCTGACTTGAAGCTTTCACAGAGCTGACAACTCTTCGAAGTAAACACAATATATCACCACTGTCAAAATAAAAATTCAATAATATAAATTAAATAAATAACTTCAAATCAAAAATAAAATTCAAAAACTAAATATATAATATAAACTTACCAAAATTCAAGATAGTAAAGAAAAAACTTGGAGAAATAATTTTTGTAGAGAGAAGGTGTAAAGAAAATTTAGATAGAAGGTTTAGAGAGACGATAGAAGTGAAAAATGATAAGAGTAGTGGAGGGATATTTATAGAAAATGGTTGATCCTTTGTGGTTGATCCTTTGGAGGGATATTTGTGACGGCTTTAACGGTCACAAATTAAGTCCTTTGTGGCGGCCTTTGCCGCCACAAAGTACAACGGATCTATTCTTTGGTGGCGGACCGGGCGGCCATAATTGGCTTGCATTTGTGGCGGCCTTTAACCTCACAAAGGGTTGATTTTGTGGCTGCAAAAGCCCTCACAAAACGCTCCAATTTCAGCTGAATTTTGTTTTGGCCGAAGCCCTCACAAAATGACAACGTTGTGATTTTTTGAGGGCTTAGACAACAACAAAATCCAGCTAAAATTTTAATTTTTTGTGAGGGCTTTTTCAGCCACAAATAAAGACCAATTTGAATTTTTGTATTTGTGAGGGCTTTTTCGGTCACTAATTTGTGAGGGTCTTTTTCGATCACAAAATATTTGTAGGTTGGCCACAAATGGGAGGATTTCTTGCAGTGATTGTTTTCACTATAAATAGCATTGATACAATCAACCCTAACAAACTCTAGCCGCCGAATCCAGTTACCATCTCACCCTCTCTGTGAAAACATTGTCTTCAACCTTTCTTCTTCCTCTCGAACCTTAGGCTTCATTCTTTCTTCTTCCTCTCAAATTTTAGGCTTCACAAAATAAATTAAAAAACACAACATTTTGACGACTACTATGATTTGGCAACCGATGTCGTCGTGCAACCTCTTTGATCCATGATGAGACTATCTGAAATTGCAAGATTAGGATAACCATCATCAAGGAAAAATTAATAATAACAATGTGTATCAATTGAGGAATATACAAATTGAAACCTGTTTGAGGTTGTCAATAACGTTTTTCCTTTTTTGTTCCTCTTGTGGAGAGGGAACGAGTCCTTCATCACCTATAAACTGCACACAACGGTTGCTAAAGAAAAGAAAGAAAGAAAAAAGTAATTGCAATAATAACTATAAAAGAATTACCTACCTAAAGGAGAGACATGGACCTCTGATTATTCATTGTGAAGAAGAGTGAGTGTGAAGGAGGAAGACAATACATAACGACACCACTTGGAATTGGGCGGTGAGAAATGGGCGCTTTCAAATCCAATTCCACACAAGTCTGCAAAGCCCTTTTTCTTTTTCTTTTTCTTTTTCTTTCTATTAAAGAAGGAAGGAAAATGCTAAACCCCAAAATAACTTCCACCACAACGAATACAAATATAAAAACAACGTTTCCTTTCGTCTCAATTTCTAAAACCGCAAGAGAAATAAAAGAATATCCTCTTTGTTTTCTCACAACAGTCCCCAAAAATTTCTTTCTTCACACATCTCCAAAGTTATCCTCCTTCTCATCTTTCCAAGGTTAGTTCTCTCTTTTCACTGTCATCAATTCATTTGTTTTCCTCATTTTTTGCCATTTTATTGCAATTTTGTTTTTGTTTGCATGAGTTTTCTGAGAATGGAAGGGATGAATGTTTGTTAAATACTTTGTCACTTGGCTAGAAAATCAGAAAATCCCTACAAGCATGATGACCAGACAAGCAAAAAACTGATAAAGCATGTGGGTGACGTATAACACTATAAGTTTTGTTTCTTCCGTTAACTGGTGACAACGTTTCATTGTTAAAATAATGAGAACAAAAGTGTGTTGTTTCATGATGTAGGTAAGATGAAAAAATTGAGCCCTCAACTCTAGCTTTATTTTTCACCGACCGTTTTGAATAACCCATGAACCTATAATATAAATGAGATGTACAATAAGCTCCATGTATATATATATATATGTATATTGAAAATCAAGTGTATGTATATGTATATATATATCACCTTTCAAATGGATACATCCATCTATACTGAACTGGTCCACCAAGCCTAGCTTCACTTGCAAGATGCACTCAGAGATGCTCCATGGAATCAAAAAACCCAGGAGGGAATACTTTCTCCAACTTACATAGAATCCTCGAAATGTCATTTTCCATCTTGATGAGATCTTTATCAATGATGGTTGAAGAACACAAATTCTTGAAATATTGACTCACTTCAATAAGTGGGTTCAATACATGTGTCGGTAAAGCACTAAAGGCAATAGGAAGTAAACACTATAAAAATATATGACAATCATGACTTTTCATCCCATGCATCCTCCCATTTTCTACATCAACACATCTTGCCAAATTAGAACAATAACCGCCAGGGGTCTTCAACTCTTTGATCCAACGATAAACAGATTTGGCTTCATCAGTAGATAAAGTGTAATTCGCACGAGGTTTTAGGGTCTTGCCGTTTTGTTCCACCAACAACAAATCTGGTCGTCTGCAATATATACCTATGTCTTTTCTGGCTTTGTCATTATCTTTTGTTTTTCCTTTCACATTCATCACAGTATTAAATATGTTGTCAAAGAAATTTTTCTCAATATGCATTACATCGAGATTATGTCTCAAAAGATTATCTTTCCAATACGGTAGATCCCAAAAAATACATCTTTTTGTCCAATTGTGCCATTGTCCATAACCTTGTGGTTTACAGGCCACACCATTAACAACATGTACCTTTGGCATATCTTTACCCTCGCTTATGAAAAACGGGGTGTTACAATTCTCATGATGCCACTTCATCTTTCCTGCAGTTTGCATTGATGCAAACATTCTCTACAATCTTGATACAATAGGTAGGTAAAACATTGCTTTCCTTGGAATTGATTTTCCCCTACTTACCCTTGAGTTATTCCTATGGTGATATCTTGGTTGATGATAAAACTTACATTCAACTAAGTTGGCATCATTTATACCAAATTCATTGTCATAATACAACATGCAACCTTTAACACAACAATCAATCCTCTTGACACCTAATTCTAGCTTTGACACTAACTGTTTAGCATCATAATAACATTGCGGCAAACCATCTCTAACAGGTGTGGCGTCTAGCATAATTTTAGTCATCAAATCTAAAGTTAAATCAGGAACATGAAATTGAGACTTTAGACCTAATAGTCTAATACACATTGATAACTTTGATTTTGGAGATCCTTCAAACAACAGTTTATTTGTCTATTTCAAAAGACCATAAAATCTCTGAGCTTTTTCATTCGGAAGTCCATCGGTATCGTCAAATTGATCTTCATTGAATGAAAAATTAACCCCAACAGCATCTGAAATCATATCATTCATCACCTCAAAGTGTTGATAGTTATAATAATCTACACCTAACACGTTAGTACTACTTGAAGGACCTATGTTATTATCCACACCTATACTAGTAGTAGACACCATCAGAGACTCTTCCCCATGATTAGTCCAAATCCAGTAGTTAGGCATAAATCCATCTACATATAAATGCTCTCTTATTTCATCTTCACTTTTAAACCGTCTACATCGACATAAACAACATGGACATCTCATCTCACTTCATCTTCGACAATTTTCCGCACTCTCGCAAAATTGACAAATTCTTCAACCTTGTTAACAAAACGTTGTTTAAGACCTTTCCTTCCAGGAAAATTTCTATCGTACACCTAACTACGGTCTATATCCATATATGTGTGTAAATATATATGTTTATTCTAAAAATTAAATAAATATATAAATTATGTGTGTGTGTGTGTGTATAATATATATACATATATCAATTTTTTATATATTAATTGCTATATTTTTCAAAAGCACTATATATAATTTTTGACATACTTTATATGTCAATTAGGGGAGCATTTGCAAACAATATAATAAATTATTATCAAGACAATAATTATATAAATTGAAATAAAATTTTAAATGATGTTTAATGAAATGTTTCATAAAATAACTCCTATATATATAAACAAAAATAGAGACTATTAAAGTATATAAATTTTTTGTACGAACTCAACTGCAACTCTTTTTAATAACTAACAACAAATATTAATATCATCAATTTTAATAATATTTTTTAAAAAAAGTTATATTAAAATCAATAAGTTTTACATGTTTCAAATTTTTATTTATCATATATTATGTAAACAACATAATTTCTATTTTTTTTTTATAAAAAATCTATAATAAAACACATTTTACTAATCTATATTTTAAACATAATATAAATATATTTATAATATCAAATATTTTACTAATTTATATTTAAAATGTATAAAATACTAACTTGATGTCGGGTAGTGTCATACTTGAAGCTTTCACAGATCTCACAACTCTTCTAAGTAAACACAATATATCACCACTGTCAAAATAAAAATTCAATAATATTAATTAAATAACTAACTTCAAATCAAATATAAAATTCAAAAACTAAATATATAATATAAACTTACCAAAATTCAAGATAGTAAAGAAAAAACTTAGAGAAATAATTTTTGTAGAGACAAGGTGGAGAGAAAATTAAGAAAGAAGGTTTAGAGAGAAGGTAGAAGTGAAAAATGATAAGAGTAGTGGAGGTATATTTATAGAAAATGGTTGATCCTTTGTGGCGGCCAAAGCAGCCACAAAAGCCAATGGTATAAAATCCTTTGTGGCGGCTTTAACGGTTACAAGTTAAGTCCGTTGTGGCGGCCTGGGCGGCTACAACGTGCAACGGAACTATGGGAATTTGTGGCGGCCTTTGCCACCACAAAGTGCAACGGATCTATTCTTTTGTGGCGGCCCGGGCGGCCATAAATGGCTTGCCTTCGTGGCGGCCTTTACCCTCACAAAGGGTTGATTTTGTGGCTGCAAAAGTCCTCACAAAAGACTCTCTCACCACAACAATGAGACAACTGAAAGGCGATGCAATTACTTGTGGTATTTGAAAGAAAGACAAGAGAGAGAACCAAAAGGGTGAATGTTCAATTGTTGTCATTCTAGTTCGATAAAAACCTAAAATTTAAATTAATCAGACCCAGGACTGGTCTGGCAACCCATTTTGTTGTGTTATTAAACCCATTCATTGTGGACTGTGTACTCTTTCGTACCACCATCGCGTACTTAAACCGAACTGAAGAGAGCCACATAAACTAAGGATTCACGTATGAGGGAGTGTTTCAAATTCTCAATTGTTCTTCATTTTGTTGTCACTTCAAAGAGGATATTCTTAAACATTAATATAGGTTGTGAGAAAACAAAGAGGATATTCTTTTATTTCTCTTGCGGTTTTAGAAATTGAGACGAAACGAAACACTATTTTTATATTTGTATTCGTTGTGGTGGAAGTTATTTTGGGGTTTAGCATTTTCCTTCCTTATTTGTTGGAAATAAAAAGAAAAAGCAAAAGGGCTTTGCATAATTGTGTGGAATTGGATTTGAATGCGCCAATTTCTCACCGCCCAATTCCAAGTGGTGTCGTTATGTATTGTCTTCCTCCTTCACATTCACTCTTCTTCACAATGGATAATCAAAGGTCCATGTCTCTCCTTTAGGTAGGTAATTCTTTTATATTTATTATTGCTATTAATTTTTTCTTTCTTTCTTTTCTTTAGCAACTGTTATGTGCAGTTTATAGGTGATGAAGGACTTGTTCCCTCTCCACAAGAGGAACATAAAAGGAAAAACGTTATTGACAACCTCAAACAGGTTTCAATTTGTATATTCCTCAATTGATATACATTGTTATTATTTATTTTCCCTTGATGATGATTTTCCTAATCTTGCAATTTCAGATAGTCTCATCATGGATCAAAGAGGTTGCACAGCGGCATCGGTTGCCAAAACACCACATTGCTCTTATTTCTGCCACCATATTGACTTATGGATCTTATGGCCTTCGAGTTCACACCTCAGTGTCTAACATTGATGCTTTGTGTGTTGCTCCTTTCTTTGCCTCCATTGCAGTAAGTCAATACCTATCATTTTCTTTTAAGCCTCTCTACTACTACTATTACTACTATTTATTTTTCTTCCTTTTTATGGATCAGGAAGACTTTTTTGTTCTGCTTCACCACATGCTCAAAACTAGACATGAAGTATCACAGATTCACTGTGTCAAGACTGCTAAAGTCCCTCTTATGCGCTTTAAAGTCCCTCTTATACACTTTAAATTAAAGGGCATAAGAGGGACTTTAAATCGCATAAACGAGACTTTAACAGTCTTGACACAGTGAATCTGTGATACTTCATGTCTAGTTTTGAGCATGTGGTGAAGCAGAACAAAAAAGTCTTCCTGATCCATAAAAA
>NC_021165.2:46206995-46208741 GCF_000331145.2 Cicer arietinum
AACAAATATTAATATCATCAATTTTAATAATATTTCTTAAAAAAATTTATATTAAAATCAATAAGTTTTACATGTGTTTCAAATTTTTATTTATCATATATTATGTAAACAACATAATTTCTGTTTTTTTTTTTTTATAAAAAATCTATAATAAAACATATTTTACTAATCTATATTTTAAACATAATATAAATATATTTATAATATCAAATATTTTACTAATCTATATTTAAAATGTATAAAATACAAACTTGATGTCGGGTAGTGTCTGACTTAAAGCTTTCACAGAGCTGACAACTCTTCTAAGTAACCACAATATATCACCACTGTCAAAATAAAAATTCAATAATATTAATTAAATAAATAACTTCAAATCAAATATAAAATTCAAAAACTAAATATATAATATAAACTTACCAAAATTATAGATAGTTAAGAAAAAACTTGGAGAAATAATTTTTGTAGAGACAAGGTGGAGAGAAAATTTAGAAAAAAGTTTAGAGAGAAGGTAGAAGTGAAAAATGATAAGAGTAGTGGAAGGATATTTATAGAAAATGGTTGATCCTTTGTGGCGGCCAAAGCAGCCACAAAAGCCAACGGTATAAAATCCTTTGTGGCGGCTTTAACGGTCACAAGTTAAGTCCATTGTGGCGGCCTGGGCGGCTACAACGTGCAACGAAACTATGGGAATTTGTGGCGGCCTTTGCCGCCACAAAGTGCAACGGATCTATTCTTTTGTGGCGGCCCGGGCGGCCATAAATGGCTTGCCTTCGTGGCGGCCTTTACCCTCACAAAGGGTTGATTTTGTGGCTGCAAAAGTCCTCACAAAAGGCTCCAATTTCAGAGGAATTTTTGGCGGCCTAAGCCCTCACAAAATGACAACGTTGTGATTTTGTGAGGGCTTAGACAGCCACAAAATCCAGCTAAAATTTTAATTTTTTGTGAGGGCTTTTTCAGCCACAAATAAAGACCAATTTGAATTTTTGTATTTGTGAGGGCTTTTTCGGTCACTAGTTTGTGAGGGTTTTTTTCGGCCACAAATGGGGGGATTTCTTGTAGTGATTATTTTCACTATAAATGGCATTTATACAATCAACCCTAACAAACCCTAGCCGCCGAATCCAGTTACCATCTCACCCTCTCTATGAAAACATCGTCTTCAACCTTTCTTCTTCCTCTCGAACCTTAGGCTTCATTCTTTCTTCTTCCTCTCAAATCTTAGGCTTTACAAAATAAATTAAAAACACAACATTTTGACGACTACTATGAGAATTCCTATTTTGAGTGAAAAGGTTCTCTCACCACAACAATGAGACAACTGAAAGGCGATGCAATTACTTGTGGTATTTTAAAGAAAGACAAGAGAGAGAACCAAAAGGGTGAATGTTCAATTGTTGTAATTCTAGTTCGATAAAAACCTAAAATTTAAATTAATCAGACCCAGGTCCGGTTTGGCAACTGATTTTGTTTTGTTATTAAACCCATTCATTGTGGACTGTGTACTCTTTTGTACCACCATCACGTACTTAAACCGAGCTGGTAACCTGCTTAAACCGAGTACCCGAGAACCGACTAAACCGAACTTTAACATGAGCAGAAGTGGGTGTTTAAATGGCACCTGCGGATTGGGCCGGTTGGTGATTTTGGACCTGAACCTGCCCAACCCGACCCGTTTTCCACCCCTAATGGTGACTACATGTAAGATCGAAGAGAGGCACATAAACTAAGGATTCACGTCTGAGGGAG
>NC_021165.2:46209241-46210410 GCF_000331145.2 Cicer arietinum
GTATGAATATTGTTGAATTATTAATTATGTCAAAATTAGGAATCAGAGGATCAAAATCCAACATGTTTTATTATAGATTTTTTATAAAAAAAATAGAAATTATGTTGTTTACATAATATATGATAAATAAAAATTTGAAACACATGTAAAACTTATTGATTTTAATATAATTTTTTTTAAGAAATATTATTAAAATTGATGATATTAATATTTGTTGTTAGTTGTTAAAAAGAGTTGTAGTTGAGTTCGTACAAAAAATTTATATATTTTAATAGTCTCTATTTTTGTTTATATATATAGGAGTTATTTTATGAAAAATTTCATTAAACATCATTTAAAATTTTATTTCAATTTATATAATTATAGTCTTGATAATAATTTATTATATTGTTTGCAAATGCTCCCCTAATTGACATATAAAGTATGTCAAAATTTATATATAATGCTTTTGAAAAATAAAGCAACTAATAGATAAAAAATCGATATATATATACACACACACACATAATTTATATATTTATTTAATTTTTAGAATAAACATATATATATGTACACACACATATATAGATATAGACCTTAGTTGGATGTACCATAGGAATTTCCCTGGAAGGAAAGGTCTTAAACAACATTTTGCTAACAAGGTTGCACAACGAAATCGGTTGCCAAAACACTACATTGCTCTTACTTCTGCCACAATAAAGACATCTGGATCTTATGGCCTTCGAGTTCACACTTTAGTGTCTGACATTGATGCTTTGTGTGTTGCTCATTTCTTTGCCTCCATTGCAGCAAGTCACTACCTATCATTTTTTTTTTAAGCCTCTCTACTACTACTAGTACTACTATTTATTTTTCTTCCTTTTTATGGCCAGGAAGACTTTTTTGTTCTGCTTCACCACATGCTCAAAACTAGACCTGAAGTATCACAGATTCACTGTGTCAAGACTGTTAAAGTCTCGTTTATGCGATTTAAAGTCCCTTTTATGCCCTTTAATTTAAAGTGTATAAGAGGGACTTTAAAGCGCATAAGAGGGACTTTAGCAGTCTTGACACAGTGAATCTGTGATACTTCATGTCTAGTTTTGAGCATGTGGTGAAGCAGAACAAAAAATTTTTCCTGGCCATAAGAAGGAAGAAAAAAAATAGTAGTACTAGTAGTAGTAGAGAGG
>NC_021165.2:46210838-46212141 GCF_000331145.2 Cicer arietinum
CGAATCCTTCATCACCTATAAACTGCACACAACGGCTGCTAAAGAAAAGAAAGAAAGAAAAAAGTAATAGCAATAATAACTATAAAAGAATTACCTACCTAAATGAGAGACATGGACCTCTGTTTATCCATTGTGAAGAAGAGTGAGTGTGAAGGAGGAAGACAATACATAACGACACCACTTGGAATTGGGCGGTGAGAAATTGGGGCTTTCAAATCCAATTCAACACAAGTCTGCAAAGCCCTTTTTCTTTTTCTTTTTCTTTCCAACAAAGAAGGAAGGAAAATGCTAAACCCCAAAATCACTTCCACCACAACGAACACAAATATAAAAACAGCATTTCGTTTCGTCTCAATTTCTAAAACCGCAAGACAAATAAAAGCATATCCTCTTTGTTTTCTCATAACATGTATTAATGTTTAAGAATATCCTCTTTGAAGTGACAACCAAATGAAGAACAATAGAGAATTTGAAACACTCCCTCAGACATGAATCCTTAGTTTATGTGCCTCTCTTCGATCTTACATGTAGTCACCTTTAGGGGTGGAAAACGGGTCGGGTTGGGCGGGTTCAGGTCCAAAATCACCAACCGGCCTAATCCGCAGGTGCCATTTTAACACCCACTTCTGCCCATGTCAAAGTTCGGTTTAGTCGGTTCTCGGGTACTCAGTTTAAGCAGGTTACCGGTTCGGTTTAAGTACGGGATGGTGGTACGAAAGAGTATACAGTCCACAATGAATGGGTTTAATAACACAACAAAATGGGTTGCCAGACCAGTCCTGGGTCTGATTAATTTAAATTTTAGGTTTTTATCGAACTAGAATGACAACAATTGAACATTCACCCTTTTGGTTCTCTCTCTTGTCTTTCTTTAAAATACCACAAGTAATTGCATCGCCTTTCAGTTGTCTCATTGTTGTGGTGAGAGAACCTTTTCAGTCAAAATAGGAATTCTCATAGTAGTCGTCAAAATGTTGTGTCTCTAATTTATTTTGTGAAGCCTAAGATTTGAGAGGAAGAAGAAAGAATGAAGCCTAAGGTTCGAGAGGAAGAAGAAAGGTTGAAGACGATGTTTTCACAGAGAGGGTGAGATGGTAACTGGATTCGGCGGCTAGGGTTTGTTAGCGTTGATTGTATCAATGCTATTTATAGTGAAAATAATCACTACAAGAAATCCCCCAATTTGTGGCCAACTTTACAAATATTTTGTGGCCGAAAAAAACCCTCACAAATTAGTGACCGAAAAAGCCCTCACAAATACAAAAATTCAAATTGGTCTTTATTTGTGGCTGAAAAAGCCCTC
>NC_021165.2:46212741-46224259 GCF_000331145.2 Cicer arietinum
TTTAAAATATAGATTAGTAAAATATGTTTTATTATAGATTTTTTATAAAAAAAAAATAGAAATTATGTTGTTTACATAATATATGATAAATAAAAATTTGAAACTTGTAAAACTTATTGATTTTAATATAACTTTTTTTAAAATATATTATTAAAATTGATGATATTAATATTTGTTGTTAGTTATTAAAAAGAGTTGCAGTTGAGTTCGTACAAAAAATTTATATACTTTAATAGTCTCTATTTTTGTTTATATATATAGGAGTTATTTTATGAAACATTTCATTAAACATCATTTAAAATTTTATTTCAATTTATATAATTATAGTCTTGATAATAATTTATTATATTGTTTGCAAATGCTCCCCTAATTGACATTTAAAGTATGTCAAAATTTATATATAATGCTTTTGAAAAATATAGCAACTAATATATAAAAAATTGATATATATATATATATATATATATATACACACACACACACATACACATAATTTATATATTTATTTAATTTTTAGAATAAACATATATATATATACACACATATATGGATATAGACCCTAGTTGGATGTACGATAGGAATTTTCCTAGAAGGAAAGGTCTTAAACAACGTCTTGTTAACAAGGTTGAAGACTTTTTCAATTTTGCGAGAGTGCGGAAAATTGTCGAAGATGAAGGGAGATGAGATGTCCATGTTGTTTATGTCGATGTAGACGATTTAAGAGTGAAGATGAAATAAGAGAGCATTTATATGTAGATGGATTTATGCCTAACTACTGGATTTGGACTAATCATGGGGAAGAGTTCTGATGGTGTCTAGTACAAGTATAGGTGTGGAGAATAACATAGGTCTTTCAAGTAGTACTAACGTGTTAGGTGTAGATTATTATAACTATCAACACTTTGAGGTGATAAATGATATGATTTCAGATGCTGTTGGGGTTAATTTGTCATTCAATGAAGATCAATTTGACGATACCGATGGACTTCCGAATGAAGAAGCTCAGAGATTTTATGGTCTTTTGAAAGAGACAAATAAACCGTTGTTTGAAGGATCTCCAAAATCAAAGTTATCAATGTGTATTAGACTATTAGGTCTAAAGTCTCAATTTCATGTTCCTGATTTAACTTTAGATTTGATGACTAAAATTATGCTAGACGCCACACCTGTTAGAGATGGTTTGCCGCAATGTTATTATGATGCTAAACAGTTAGTGTCAAAGTTAGAATTAGGTGTCAAGAGGATTGATTGTTGTGTTAAAGGTTGCATGTTGTATTATGACAATGAATTTGGTATAAATGATGCCAACTTAGTTGAATGTAAGTTTTATCATCAACCAAGATATCACCAAAGGAATAACTCAAGGGTAAGTAAGGGAAATCAATTCCAAGGAAAGCAATGTTTTACCTACCTATTGTATCAAGATTGTAGAGAATGTTTGCATCAATGCAAACTGCAGGAAAGATGAAGTGGCATCATGAGAATAGAAGAAATTCAGGTGACTTGCGACATCCATCTGATGGTCAGGCATGGAAACACTTTGATCAAATGCATCCTGATTTTACGTCAAATCCACGCAATGTAAGACTTGGATTATCCTCAGATGGATTTACGCCTTACATACAAGCATCATCTATTCCTTATTCTTGTTGGCCGATTATTGTTACTCCTTACAATCTTCCTCCTGATATGTGTATATCTAAACCTTATATATTGCAGACGACCAGATTTGTTGTTGGTGGAGCACAACGACAAGACTCTTAAACCTCGTGCGAATTACACTTTATCTACTGATGAAGCCAAATCTGTTTATCGGTTGATCAAAGAGTTGAAGACCCCTGACGGTTATTGTTCAAATTTGGCAAGATGTGTTGATGTAGAAAATGGGAGGATGCATGGGATGAAAATTCATGATTGTCATATATTTTTATAGTGTTTACTTCCTATTGCCTTTAGTGCTTTACCGACACATGTACTGAACCCACTTATTGAAGTGAGTCAATATTTCAAGAATTTGTGTTCTTCAACCATCATTGATAAAGATCTCATCAAGATGGAAAATGATATTTCGAGGATTCTATGTAAGTTGGAGAAAGTATTCCCTCCTGGGTTTTTTGATTCCATGGAGCATCTCTCAGTGCATCTTGCAAGTGAAGCTAGGCTTGGTGGACCAGTTCAGTATAGATGGATGTATCCATTTGAAAGGTGATATATATATATACATATACTTGATTTTCAATATACTTCAACTTATATATACATGGAGCTTATTGTACATCTCTTTGTATATTATAGGTTCATGGGTTATTCAAAACGGTCGGTGAAAAACAAAGCTAGAGTTGAGGGCTCAATTTGTTCATCTTACCTTCACCGTGAAACAACACACTTTTGTTCTCATTATTTTAACAATGAAACGTTGTCACCAGTTAACGGAAGAAACAAAACTTATATTGTTATACGTCACCCACATGCTTTATCAGTTTTTTGCTTGTCTGGTCATCATGCTTGTAGGGATTTTCCGAATTTCTAGCCAAGTGACAAAGTATTTAACAAACATTCATCCCTCCCATTCTCAGAAAACTCATGCAAACAAAAACAAAATTGCAATAAAATGGCAAAAATGAGGAAAACAAATAAATTGATGACAGTGAAAAGAGAGAACTAACCTTGAAAGATGAGAAGGAGGATAACTTTGGAGATGTGTGAAGGAAGAAACTTTTGGGGACTGTTGTGAAAAAACAAAGAGGATATTCTTTTATTTCTCTTGCGGTTTTAGAAATTGAGATGAAAGGAAACGTTGTTTTTATATTTGTATTCATTGTGGTGGAAGTTATTTTATGGTTTAGCATTTTCCTTCCTTCTTTGTTAGAAAGAAAAAGAAAAAGGGATTTGCAGACTTGGGTGGAATTGGATTTGAAAGCGCCAATTTCTCACTGCCCAATTCCAAGTGGTGTCGTTATGTATTGTCTTCCTCCTTCACACTCACTCTTCTTCACAATGAATAATCAGAGGTCCATGTCTCTCCTTTAGGTAGGTAATTCTTTTATAGTTATTATTGTTATTACTTTTTTTTTCTTTCTTTTCTTTAGCAACCGTTGTGTGCAGTTTATAGGTCATGAAGGACTCGTTCCCTCTCCACAAGAGGAACAAAAAAGGAAAAACATTATTAACAACCTCAAACAGGTTTCAATTTGTATATTCCTCAATTGATACACATTGTAATTATTTATTTTTCCTTGATGATGGTTATCCTAATCTTGCAATTTCAGATAGTCTCATCATGGATCAAAGAGGTTGCACGACGACATCGGTTGCCAAAACACCACATTGCTCTTACTTCTGCCACCATATTGACATATGGATCTTAAGGCCTTCGAGTTCACACCTTAGTGTCTGACGTTGATGCTTTGTGTGTTGCTCTTTTCTTTGCCTCCATTGCAGTAAGTCAATACCTATCATTTTCTTTTAAGCCTCTCTATTACTACTACTACTATTAATTTTTCTTCCTTTTTATGGACCAGGAAGACTTTTTTGTTCTACTTCACCACATGCTCAAAACTAGACCCGAAGTATCACATATTCACTGTGTCTAGACAGTTAAAGTCTCCTTTATGCGATTTAAAGTCCCTCATATGCCCTTTAATTTAAAGTGTATAAGAGGGACTTTAAAGCGCATAAGAGGGACTTTAGCAGTCTTGACACAGTGGAACTGTGATACTTCATTTCTAGTTTTGAGCATGTGGTGAAGCAGAACAAAAAAGTCTTCCCGATCCATGAAAAGGAAGAAAAATAAATAGTAGTAGTAGTAGTAGAGAGGCTTAAAAGAAAATGATAGGTATTGACTTACTGCAATGGAGGCAAAGAATGACGCAACACACAAAGCATCAATGTCAGACACTAAGGTGTGAACTAGAAGGCCATATGATCCATATGTCAATATGGTGGCAGAAGTAAGAGCAATGTGGTGTTTTGGCAACTGATGTCGTTGTGCAACCTCTTTGATCCATGATGAGACTATCTGAAATTGCCAGATTAGGAAAATCGTCATCAAGGGAAAATAAATAATAACAATGTATATCAATTGAAGAATATACAAATTGAAACATGTTTGAGGTTGTCAATAACGTTTTACCTTTTATGTTCCTCTTGTGCAGAGGGAACGAGTCCTTCATCGCCTATAAACTGCACACAACGGTTGCTAAAGAAAAGAAAGAAAGAAAAAAGTAATAGCAATAATAACTATAAAAGAGTTACCTACCTGAAGGAGAGACATGGGCCTCTGATTATCCATTGTGAAGAAGAGTGGGTGTAAAGGAGGAAGACAATACATAACGACGCCACTTGGGATTTGGCGATGAGAAATTGGCGCTTTCAAATCCAATTCCACACTAGTCTGCAAAGCCCTTTTTCTTTTTCTTTCCAACAAAGAAGGAAGGAAAATGCTAAACCCCAAAATAACTTCCACCACAATGAATACAAATATAAAAACAGTGTTTCGTTTCGTCTCAATTTCTAAAACCGCAAGAGAAATAAAAGAATATCCTCTTTGTTTTCTCACAACCTGTATTAACGTTTAAGAATATCCTCTTTGAAGTGACAACCAAATTAAGAACAATAGAGAATTTGAAACACTCCCTCAGACGTGAATCCTTAGTTTATGTGCCTCTCTTTGATCTTATATGTAGTCACCATTAGGGGTGGAAAATGGGTCGTGTTGGGCGGGTTCAGGTCCAAAATCACCAACCGGCCCAATCCGCAGGTGCCATTTAAATACCCACTTCCGCCCATGTCAAAGTTCAGTTTACTCAGTTCTCGGGTACTCGGTTTAAGCAGGTTGCCGGTTCGGTTTAAGTTCGCGATGGTGGTACGAAAGAGTACACAGTCCACAATGAATGGGTTTAATAACACAACAAAATGGGTTGCCAGACCAGACCTGGGTTTTTATCGAACTAGAATGACAACAATTGAACATTCACCCTTTTGGTTCTCTCTCTTGTCTTTCTTTAAAATACCACAAGTAATTGCATCGCCTTTCAGTTGTCTCATTGTTGTGGTGAGAGAACCTTTTTAGTCAAAATAGGAATAATCATAGTAGTCGTCAAAATGTTGTGTTTTTTAATTTATTTGTGAAGCCTAAGATTTGAGAGGAAGAAGAAAGAATGAAGCCTAAGGTTCGAGAGGAAGAAGAAAGGTTGCAGACGATGTTTTCACAGAGAGGGTGAGATGGTAACTGGATTCGACGGCTAGAGTTTGTTAGGGTTGATTGTATCAATGCTATTTACAGTGAAAACAATCACTACAAGAAATCCTCCCATTTGTGGCCAACCTTACAAATATTTTGTGACCGAAAAAGACCCTCACAAATTAGTGACTGAAAAAGCCCTCACAAATACAAAAATTCAAATTGGTCTTTATTTGTGGCTGAAAAAGTCCTCACAAAAAATTAAAATTTTAGCTGGATTTTGTGGTTGTCTAAGCCCTCAAAAAATCACAACATTGTCATTTTGTGAGGGCTTCGGCCGCCACAAAATTCTGCTGAAATTGGAGCGTTTTGTGAGGGCTTATGCAGCCACAAAATCAACCTTTTGTGAGGTTAAAGGCTGCCACAAAGGCAAGTCAATTATGGCTGCCTGGTCCGCCACCAAAGAATAGATCCGTTGCACTTTGTGGCGGCAAAGGCCACCACAAATTCCCATAGTTTCGTTGGACGTTGTGGCCACCCTGGCCGCCACAATGGACTTAATTTGTGACCGTTAATGTAAGACCCGTAATTTTAAAGTACCCTTTTATGTATTTTTGGTATATTTTGGATTTTGGCTCGGAGGCTTTTAAGCTAAAGTTAATAATATTTTGGAGTTTTCTAATCAAAAAGATATTTCGATGCCAATTAGAATTTCTCGTCGATAAATAAATTGAAATTAACTGCGGTAGATACCTTACGGTTAATTTAAGGCGTTTCAGGTGAAACGGTAATTTAATAAATATCTAGATTTTGAGATATTTGTTAAGTTATATTTATTATATTTGTATATGTTTGCTTGGAGGGAAAAAGAAAGGAAAACTAGAAGGAAGGAAAAGGAAAAGAAAATAGTATATAAAGGAAGGAAGGAAAAAGGAAGAAAGGAAAAGCAAAGGAAAGAAATAGAAAGGAAGGAAAACTTAAAATTTCCATCTCCTTCCTCAGGTTCACGTGAGCAAGAAAACCAAAAATTCCATCCTTCTCCATTTCTCGTTTTCGTTGCTTCCTTTTCTTCAAAACTAGTGACCCAAGGTTGGGTGTGAGTTAGATCAAGGTTTTCGTAACTCCACTCTTCCTCTTTGATCCGAAAACGAAGAAAAACGGTTTTGAGATCCAAACACAAACCCCTCCGTTTCTTCAAGATCCAAGCTTCTTTTCTCGAAGAGATAGAAGGGAAAGTTGCTCACCTCCGTGCTACGGTGCTAGTGCACTAATTTGGAAGCGGCGTTGCGAGCGGAGATTTTACCGGAATTTCTCGCGGAACCGGAAACACTCGATAAAGCTAACTTTGAGGTAAGGGCTCCTTCCAAACTTCTAGCTTGCATTAGGGACTTATCTGTAGTTGTGTGGGAAGGAAATTGTTAGGGTTAAATGTGTCGATTTGGGGAAAAACCAAACTAGTGCGTTATGGGTAAAAACCTTAGAGTTAGGTTTTGTTTATAGTGATGAATGTTTCGTGGTAAATGAATTTGAATGTCATTGCGTATGATATGGGTAAATGAAACTTGATGTTTGTTAATTGGTGTGGTTGTTGTGAATTATGGTTTGAATGTGAAAGTATGTTTGAATTTGTTTCTGTGGAATTTGAAAACCATTAGAGTTAAACGAGTATTAAAAATGGGGAATCTTTTAATACCTCGGTTTACTTAATGTGTATTTGAGGAAAATGTTTAAGTTAACTGGGCGTTGAGAATGGGGAATCTCTTAATGTCTCGGTTACTTAACTATCGTTTTTGAAAATCGTTTCGGTAAATGAGTATTAAGAATGGGGAATCTCTTAATGACTCGTTTACTGAATGTTTTGCGAGAAAACCGTTTAAGTCAAAAGTATATTAAGAATGGGGAATCTCTTAATATGACTGTTTGCTTAACGTTTTGTTTTGAAAATCATTAAGTTAAATCGGTATTAAGAACGGGGAATCTCTTAATGACTTATTTAATTAATGTTGTTTGAAAGTCGTTTAAGTTAAATGGGTATTAAAAATGGGGAATCTTTTAATATCTGCATTTGCTTAACGATTGTTGTGAATGGAGTCTGTGTATGCTCATGCATTTCATTTGGTAAATTGTGTCGACCCGTGATAGGTGACACCTTGGTAAACTGTACGGACCCGTGATAGGTTGTACGTTTGCGATTTACATTTTAGTAAATCGTGTTGACCCGTGATAGGTGACACCATGGTAACTGTACTGACCCGTGATAGGTGGTACATTTACGATTTACATTTTTGGTGAATTGTGCTGACCCGTGATAGGTGGCACCTTGGTAAACTGTACGGACCCGTGATAGGTTGTACGTTTGCGATTTATATTTTAGTAAATCGTGTTGACCCGTGATAGGTGACACCATGGTAACTGTACTGACCCGTGATAGGTGGTACATTTACGATTCCCGCTTTTTCTTTTAGTAAATCGTGTTGACCCGTGATAGGTGACACCTCGGTAAACTGTACTGACCCGTGATAGGTGGTACGTTTATGATTTACGCATTTTAGTAAATCGTGCTGACCCGTGATAGGTGGCACCTCGGTAATTGGTACTTTGGCCTGCGATAGGCGGTACAATTATGATTTACGGCCCTTCGAGGAGGGTTTTGGTTTGGAATTCCGAGTCCATGCATTTTGGCATATACGCATTGCATTAGGGTGCCTGGCACGCGAGTCATGTTTGATTTGAGTTTATGATTGAGTGATTCGAATTTTGATTTATCGTGATAACTGAGATGAAGGTGTTAAGTGCTATGTGTTGTGTATTGTGTGTGAGTATGATGGTTATCGAACCTTTGTGTGTCGTAGTAATCGCGTAGAAATTGCTAAGTGTTAAGTGGTGAACTTGATTAGGAATGACTTAGGTTAATTCATGAATTTTTGGAAAACTGATCAGGGAAATCGATTTCCCAATCGATTGGATGGGTAAACAGGGACTTGGCCAATTCACAAAATCGATTAGCCAATCGATTTTGTAAATCAGCCTTTTTAAAATCCCTTTCGAAATCGATTGCCCAATCGATTAGGCCTTAAGTCAGGGGCTCAGGAACCAATCAATCGATTTACCAATCGATTGAATTCAGCCCAGGATTCTGTTTTCATTAAGAATCCCTCACCAAATCGATTAGGAAATCGATTGGCTCGAAACCAGGGGCTCAGGAACCAATCAATCGATTTACCAATCGATTGAATTCAGCCCAGGATTCTGTTTTCATTAAAAATCTTCACCCCAATCGATTGCCCAATCGATTGGCTCAGTGAAAATCCTCATTTTTAGTTGTATGATTAATTGCTCATGAATCTATCCATGTTTTGTTTTATCATGTGTTAATTAGGAGATCGAGAACTGCATTTTACCTTCATTTTCATTGGCAATGTAATGTATGAACTTTTCGCACATTGAAAATCCTGTTAAGGTGCATGCTTAGTTAAAAAGTTGTTTTGAGCATTCAAAAACTTAATTGCTATGTGTTAACTGTTATTTTCTGGTTGGTGACCCTTTACACTATTGTGGAAATCTGGGCTTTGCCCTCAGATGAGAGTCAGGACGGCCCTACTGGTTCGTACCCTACGGACAGGGATGGAGATGGGAATGCTTGACTGCGGTTGTGTTAGGAGGATCTCACGGGGCGCGTGGAGATTACTCAGGGTGTATAGTTTTTGGTAGGATGATCAGATTAGGATGATGTATAGGGACTAGGGGTCCTTCTTTTTGGTTTGGAGTATTTTAGTTTTGGAAAACTGTACTTATACAAATATTATCAGTTTTATATCATCTTTGAATGGGTTCCATGTACCATTTGATGTTTATGTAGAAATGTTTTGGATTTGTAATTGGAGAAACTTTTCCGCTGCTTGTAAATTATAATGACTCAATTATTTATCCAAAAGCATTTCCTGATTTATTCTTTGTTCGTTTTAATTACTTTTAGAAAAAAAAAAATATACCCTCGCTTTGAAAAACGGGGTGTTACATTGTGGTATCAGAGCATAGGTTTAGTTTTCTTTGGGAGCTGTGGAACCTTGGTTATAGATTGTAGGTCGACCTATAAGTTAGGAGTTGTTATCTGATCATGTGTCGGTTTAGGTGACTTGAGTTGTCAAGTCCAATTTAATTGTGTGTTGTTAGTCGGACGTTAGTTTAGAATTATTTGAAGTAGTGTTAAAACTCTACTTGATGATGGTTCTTATAGGAAACCATGCCGCCCAGAAGGAATGACGCTCCGAGAGCCAACGCTAGGAATGACCAAATGGCGGAGGCTATGAACAACATGGCTGCTTCTGTCGCTGCACAGACCGCTGCCAAGACTCAACGGGATCTTGAAAAGAGGGGAAGAGAGATCCGTGCTGCAGAATCAAGAGGGTTGGAAGACTTCCGTCGTTACAATCCTCCTAAGTTCAAGGGGGATGAGGGTTCAGAGAAGGCGGATCAATGGATCCAAGAAGTGGAGAAAATCTTTGATATGATTAACTGCCAGGCTGGAGTGAAGGTCAGCTATGCCACGTATATGTTGCTAGGGGATGCTGAATACTGGTGGAGGAGTGCAAGGTTGTTGATGGGAGCAGCCCACGAGGAGGTGAACTGGGAATCGTTCAAAAGAAAGTTTTTAGACAAATACTTTCCGATGAGTACCAGGACTAAGTTGGGTGACGACTTTCTGAAACTAAAGGATCAACCATTTTCTATAAATATCCCTCCACTACTCTTATCATTTTTCACTTCTATCGTCTCTCTAAACCTTCTTTCTAAATTTTCTTTCCACCTTCTCTCTACAAAAATTATTTCTCCAAGTTTTTTCTTTACTATCTTGAATTTTCGTAAGTTTATATTATATATTTAGTTTTTGAATTTTATTTTTGATTTGAAGTTATTTATTTAATTTATATTATTGAATTTTTATTTTGACAGTGGTGATATATTGTGTTTACTTCGAAGAGTTGTCAGCTCTGTGAAAGCTTCAAGTCAGACACTACCCGACATCAAGTTAGTATTTTATACATTTTAAATATAGATTAGTAAAATATGTGATATTATAAATATATTTATATTATGTTTAAAATACAGATTAGTAAAATATGTTTTATTATAGATTTATTATTAAAAAAATAGAAATTATGTTGTTATTTATGATGCCTCTAAATTTGTCAAAAGTGATATCTTGAGTGACGTGGACTTCATTTAGTATTTTTTCAGTAATAGCTTCTTATGGGACTCAGAATTTATCAGCAAATATATTAATCAAGCTTTCGTGGGGGAGGCTTAGTTCTTAAATTAGAGGTTGAAGGTCAGTCATCCCATCTCTTAAATCATAGGATGAGGGCAAGTCATCCCTGCTCTTAAATTAGAGGATGCGGGTCAATTTCCCGTATATTAAATAATAGGGTGTGGGTTAGTGTCTCAACTTTAAATTTAACCACTAAATATGAAATGTCATGAATGCATTTAATGAATGAACATTTCCCTTCATTTTCATCTTTTTCTTTTCGATCAACTTTTTTTTAATTTTTTTTATTTCTTTCATCTCTTTACAGACATGATACTTGATTCATGGATGAAAAATGTGCATCACTTCAAATAAATGGTGGAGATTGTCATTTTGATCTTTAAAAAGATTTTTTCTTACATCATCGACTTGATCTTTAGTTGCCCTTGCCTTACATGTAAAGACATCATACTAGTTTTGGACTCTTGACATTCACATATTTTGTGCCCCAATATATGATTATCATAAAAATGCATTTTGACAAAAAATATTTAAAACACAAGAAAGTAATGAAGGAAGGTTCAGACAATGATATTTAATGAAAAAAATCTATGGTACAAAAAAAAGAATTCATAGAAAGATAAGAAGATAAGGTGATCTCATATGGGTAAATGACCCAATTTGTTAGTAGTTTTTCATAAAAGAAGTGTGCCAATAAATCATTCCATAATTTCAATAACATTATTAACCAACTTTGGAGAATATGATTTGCCTCAATTTATCTTCACAACCTTTCAGAATATATTGATTCAACTTCGATCTGTGTAAGCCATATTATTTGCACATTTTCCTTATAACTTCTTCATTCTATTGTTTTTTTGTTTGCCCTAATTTTTAACTAGGTTACCCTTCTTGGTTTTTGACCTAAAAGGTCTTCATTCATTTTCACCTAGGTCGCCCCTTCTTATTTTTGACCTAGCAGGTCTTTATTCGACTTTATATCTTCACTTTTTCCAAGTTGTCCTTTTGGATTTTCTGCCTCGTTGATATTTACTTATTTTTTGTACCCTAATTTTTGCCTAGGTCGC
>NC_021165.2:46225019-46232143 GCF_000331145.2 Cicer arietinum
TTTTTTTCTTGAAGGAAAATGTTATGAGAATGTAAGAAAGTGAATGCAATGATTATGCATTTAATTGAAATATTTTACTACCTCTTAATATGCAACCACTTTTTCTAAAAAAAATGAAGAGAAGAAGAAAAACATGTTGTAAAATAAAATAAAAGATGAAACATGCATGATTATGCAATGCATTATGATAAAAATGAGATATAGCTAGAGTAAATTTTTTTTTCTTCATATATAGATGTGTCCTACATGATTCTTTTCTTAATTGATGGCTTTTTATTGTGAACCTTTACAATGGGTAGCTCTATAGTTCTAAATCGGTTCCTAGAGCACACAACTCAATTCTAAAATATTAAACCAATTAATAGGTAAACTATTAAAATAAAAATATTCTAGAAAATGTCAACTCTAGGTAAGACTTTCATGACAACCAAACAGGATGTACATCCAGAAGATTATCATTACACAGTCTCTAACTTATCTTAGGTTTGCACTCAGCCCGGGTATAGAGTCTACTCATAAGTGTGTGAATCGTGTTAGGGTGTAAATAAAATAAAATAAAATAAAATAAATTATCACAATAAAAATAAATTGACAAAACACATATAATTATATTCATAAGATAAGAAAATAAATAAAAAATAGGGGTAATATAAATAAAATAATAAATAATAAATAAAAAAATAAATATATATAATTAATTAGATTAGGCTTAACTCTCAAAAATCCCTAGTGAAGTCGCCAGCTGTCGCGTCCGGTTTGTCCGTCAAAAAAAGAAGTCGCCACCAATTTTTTTTTATTAAAGGAAAAATTGAATAAAACCTAAAATAATGATTTTTGAACTAAAAATTTGAATTCGGGAGTCGATTACGGGTAGGAAAGTATTACCACCTTACAATGTCCGTTAAAACGGTTACCCTATAATTAATTATATACAAACTATTTATTTATTTTTACAATAAAAAGAATAATAATAAAACAAGAAATTAAATTATTTACATTAATAAAACAAGAAAAAAATATTTTTTTATTAATTTGGTTTGACAAGGGGAAGACCTTGCTCCTACGTATCCCCAAGTGCAATAGGGAAATCAAAACACACGTAGTTATTGTGTAGAAAATATTTATGTGTTGATCGATTTTATTATTAATTTTACTTTATATATATATATATATATATATATATATATATCAAAATAAATTAACAACATAATGGTGATAATAATAGGAGTGATGTGTTGTATATTGATTTGTGTATCGTTTTATTTTAAAGAAACATTTTTTACTACTTTTTGATTTTTATAAACTGTAAATGATAAAATTCAAGAGTAGATCTGTGAGTCGGCGACGCATATGTGGCGCGAACCGAAGACGGTAATAATAAGAGAATTTAAGATCTAACGAACAAGAAATAAAACACAATAAAGATGAGATATCACAAATTTGATAAAGAAATAATCGATTATACAACAATCAAATTGATTTTAATTAGTTGATTCCAAAACTTGATCCTGAAACCAAAAACAATTATTGTTTATATCATACATGCATAGAATAGTAAAAAAAAAACTCTATAACATTAATAATGTAAAAAAAAATAGACAAGAAGAAAAAAGAAAAATAAATGTTTACCGCACTGGAAAGGTTCATTACTAGCTCGTTTCAATATTTCTTCTCTATTTTCTCTCTATTATTCTCTCTTCTCTTTTATATTTTTGTGCTCACAATTGTGCTTCCAATTTCTCTCAATTGTGCTTCGAATTTTTTCTTGTCCCCGGTTGTCCTATTGTGGTAGACTATTTATAGATTTTTTGGGTGTAGATTACAAAATACAAGAGAATAATTGCCAATAAATTTTAGGGTTTAGGGTTTGAGAAAGTTAATAGAGGCCTTGAGACTCACTTTCGACGCCCATCGTCTGTCCGAACTCCGGTCATGCAAGGTAACATTATCATTAGTGAAAGTAATAATATATTCATGGGATCGAGTCAATCAACTAACTAAAAGTAAATATAAAGGGCATCCAGGTACATAGAGAACAAATGCAACTGAGATGGAAGGGATAATTTGGTCAGTGCCAACTCTTTGAGACTGGGTTTGAGTGTCATTATTACTAGTGACATGATCAGACGCACAAGAATCTAGAGAGAGGTAAACAAACGAGTTACCAGTGTGTGCAACCGAAGTAAGAGAACTAGAATTCAGATGAACAGTGTGTCCAAGCCAAATGCTTACCATGCAACTTCCAACAGCTATCAATAGTGTTTCCATGCCGACTACAATGCTCACATTTGGGACGAGGCTTAGGGCTGGATAATCCTCCACGAGAGTGACTTTTATTATGTCCTAGAGATGCAAGGGGAACAGTGTCACCCGGAGCTGAAGTAATAGAGTGCTCAACTAGATGTTTTGCTGGTACTTGAAGGAGGATTACTAAGGTAGTCGACATATCCGAAACAGTAAAAAAACCCCAAAATTTGATCACGAGTTGCAGAGTACTCCTAGGGTATGTTATAGAGTGCAAGGAGCATGAAAAATGAGTTGCATTGATCAAGCTCCTTCTTTTGTTAAATTGGATTACTTGCAGCAGGAGGGAGAAACTCATTAAAATCACGAAGTGCACTATGAATGGTGCCAACATATGAAGAAATAGAGCCATCTTTCATCTTCAAAGTAATGATATTCAACAAGCGGTGACAAACTCCATAGAGACATTGAGTGTCGTTAGTATAGAGTGCCTTTGCCTGACTCCAAACCGATTCACACTTGAAATGCGGACGAAAAATCGGTTTAACATCTGGATGAAATGTAGACTTAATGACACTACACAACTAAGCATCTATCTATTTCCATTTTGATATTTCAGTCTCAACCACCTTTTCAGGATTTTGAGTGAGATGATCCTTGTAACCTTTTCAAGATATGAAGAAATAGAGCCATTTATCGTCTTTGGAGTAAAGATATTCAGCAAGCGGTGACAAATTCCATAGAGACGTTGAGTGACGTTAGTATAGAGTGCCTTTGCCTGACTCCAAACCGATTCACACGTGAGATGCAGACATAAAATCAGTTTAACATCTGGATGAAGTGTAGACTTAATGACATTACACAACTGAGCATCTAATTGTTTACATTTTGATATTTCAGTCACAACCACCTTTTCAGGATTTTGAGTGAGATGGTTTAGATTGAGACGTCGTGGTTGGTAAAAAGTGTTAGAAAACACATCTAAACTAGGAAAACAGGGGTTGTTTAAACTAGAACAAGTATGTCTGTGACTTGAAACTAAAAACTAAGGGCAAATATAGAATTAGAAGGCTAAGGCAAGTGCCACTAAAGAAGTGACGTTGCGATTGGCTGTCGAACGTACCATTATGTGCGATGGTAAGCGGCGCGTGTGGATGCCTTGCCGATGACGCACATGGAGGGGTGGGCTGATCTGAGGTGTACGACGCTGCTGGAGTGGTTGTTCGTCGAAAAATATCGTCAGAGACAGCGACGACAGTGATGGGCAAAAAATTAAGGAATGGGCGTAACAAAGGCAGGGAGGGGGAAACCAGAGTTGAGAACACGATTTGCTAGAAGAAAAGAAATTTCACCAGAGATAATGGCCCACCGGGTAGTAGACGATTAGGGTTGTCTCTCAACGGGCTCTGGATACCATGTTTAATACGAAGAAAAATATTGAGAGACATGTTGAATAATCTGTGTGTTTCAACTACACAACGAAAGTTCTTTATATAAACTATGAGTATTAAACAAACATAATATATGAATACTAACAGACATGAATAATTATAGCCTATCTATTTTATTTACATACTAATATAATATTTTAACAGTCTTAAACAAGCTCCTAAGCAATGACATGAAAACTTTGATAATTTGATTTTATCGAATGAGTTTAAAGTGAATGAAAGTGACAAATATATTTACTACAAATCTTAAAATGACATTTGCACTATCATATGTCTCTATGTAGACGGTCTACTCATATTTTTTTCAAACTTTCATGTTGTAAATATTGTGAAATCATCGTTGTGTAACAACTTTGATATGAATGATCTCATAGAAACGAGTGCAATCCTTGGATTCAAAATTACTAGGTCAGAAAAGGGAATTTCTTTGGATCAATATCACTATGTTGGAAAGATCCTACAAAAATACAAATAATTTTACTGTAAACCTGCTTGCACGCCATATGATCTACATGCGAAATTTTTCAAGAACACTGGTAAAGGTGTTAGACAAATTGAATATGCGAGCATCATTGGCAATCTCATGTATGCCACTGACTATACTAGACTTGATATTGCCTATGTTGTAGGACTATTGTGCATGTTTACTAGTAGACTTAGTATGGAGAATTGACACGCTATCGAAAGACTCATGAGATACCTAAAAAGAACCATGAGTCTCGAATTACATTATCAAAGATTTCCTCGGTGTTAGACAAATTGAATATGCGAGCATCATTGGAAGCCTCATGTATGCCACTAACTGTACTAGACCCGATACTGCCTATGTTGTAGGACTATTGTATAGGTTTACCAGTAGACTTAGTATGGAGCATTGACACGCTACCGAAAGAGTCATGAGATACCTAAAAAGGACCATGAGTCTCATATTACATTATCAAAGATTTCTTTTCATCCTTGAAGGTTACAATGTTGCTGATTGAAACATTTTATCAGATGACTCCAAAGCAACCAGTGGCTATTTATTTTTTAGTATAGCTAGTGGTGTTGTATCTTGGAAATCGAAGAACAGACGATATTAGCTCAGTCCACTATGGAGTCTGAAATGATAGCACTTGCTACTGCTAGTGAAGAAACGAGTTGGTTGAGATGTTTGCCAGTTGAGATCCCTTTATGGAAACAACTATAACAGATGTGTTGATCCACTATGACAGTACCGTGACTATTGCGAAGATTGAGAATCATTATTACCAGGGTAATAAACGACAAAATTTTTGTAAGCACATCTTTGTTAGAGAGTTACGTTCTAAATGAGCTGTTATAGTGGATCATGAACACACTGATGAGAATTTAGTAGACCCTTTTATGAAAGGGTTAGCTAGAGAGGAAGTCCTAAATACATCCAAAAGGATAGGACTAATGCCTATAGAGTCACTCATGATGGTAAACCGACCTAAAAAACGGTAGATCCTAAGAATTAGGTTCAATGAATAATAACAAGCCGTGAAGTGATATGAGATGAACATGTTATTATAAATTAGAGAAGCATGACTCCTGGAGTGATGATAGGATGAGGTAATAGAAACACTTAATGAGATCAATACTCTTTCTGGAGTGGAGTACCAAGCTACATAAGTACTCTTGATAGACTCACCTATATCAATGTGGAAGTGGGGTTGTTTCCTATGGAATTTTGAGGCAGAATTCTTAGGACATTCACTATACTGGGATAAACGTACAAGGCCATTGATGGATGAGCTTTTAAGAAAAACCCTACGAAAAAATTGTGTGTGGGTTTGATGTCAGAGATAAAGTTCAAGACTACGAGTCACTCTTGTTGAATATGGATCTTACTTATTATGCAAAGGTTAAAGTCATGAGACACCTCTATTTATGCACGATCTTATTGAAGCGTTTAATGCTATTTCAGAAATACTTTTTTTTAAATTCAAGTGGGGGATTGTTGAAACATAGAGTATGTTAGTGTGTAAATTTAAAAATTGTTGAAGTTCCACATTGGACAAATCATATATATATATATATATATATAGGGAAACATCATGCCATTGGAGAAACAAAAATTAGGATTGCCGTTTGGCACCGCTGATCGATAACTATTCCAGAAAGTTTTCTCCATTTTTATCTGTATTTTAGTATGTTGTTTCATTCATTTAGCTAGTCAATTAAAATTTTTTTTTCTTCAGATTTTTAACCATCCCAATTCATCTCTAATATACCCAACTTCTCTGTTTATGAAATTCGTTATTTTGAACCGTTCTTCTTCACCGTAAGTCCGATTTGAGTGAAACCAACGTCAAAACGACCGTGTGAATGATGGCTATATTATACCATTATTATTTTCCAATTTAGGTAAGTTAACTTTATTCTATTTCGAAAATTGACCTTTTTAGAGTGTATTTTTATAATTTATTTTTGACGTTTACACATAAACTGTCAAGTTAGACCAATTGAAGGACAAGGAGTTAAAGACACATATGTTTTTTTCTTGCGGAGTTGTATCCGTGTGCAAAAGCGTCGGAAAGGTAAGGGGTGAGAGAGCGTTTGAATTCATGGGTATAATATATTGTGAGATGAACGGGAAAACCGTATTTCCCAACGATTCATCCGGGGGTCGCTACGCACGATGGTAGTCCTATTTAGTAATAATTGAATTAATATGACTAATTATGGTTTGTATAATTGAAATATGGATTAGTAACTTTTATTAGATTGTTGTCTGATTTAGATTCTACAATTATGTGGTATATGTGAAGAAAATTTAAGTTTTTATTTTTAATGTATTGAAAGTCTTATTTATGATATATGTGATAAAATTTAAATTTATGTGTGGCATATATGAAGGTTTTAATTTCTTTAGGTATGTAATGAAAGTTTAAATTTTTATGATATAACAAATTAAAGTTTTGATTTTTATGATACTTTTATAAATAAATGATTTATTGATATGTGTAGTGGAAGCTTGGATCTTTGTGATAGTTGTTTATGAATATATGATCTTCGTGATATATGTGGTGGAAGCTTTGATTTTTATAATGGTTGTTTAAGAATATTTGATTTTCTTGATAAGAACTTGTGATGTATGATTTAGTGATATTTAAATAAGGTGGTGATTTCGTATAAGTTATTTTTGGATCATTTGAATTAATCTTAATGGGCTATGTGAGAATGTTTGATTTTGATGATACATCATCATGTCATGTCATATGCATCTTAGTGGACTGTGTGAGAATATTTTATTTTGATAATGCACCATCATGTCATGGCATATGCATCTTTGTGGAAGTTGCTTTTGTGGCAGGTTTTCCCCTATTGGTATGGGTGATTTTCTGTGTCGAAGTTGCCTTTGTGGCAAGTTTATTTTCCCCATTGGTATGGGTGATTTTCTGTGTGAAAGTTGCCTTAGTGGCA
>NC_021165.2:46233093-46237515 GCF_000331145.2 Cicer arietinum
TTTAATAAGGTATTTTTTATCACTAAAAAATCATAATTCATGAATAATAGATGCATGCATGTCCTGTTTGTTATATTTCGTACCACATTTGTATATATTTAAAAAGATTTTCAACGTTCAACAATAATCTGTTTTCTTCAAAGCCAGCCATTGACCGTTCCATATATACCCTTGTGGACATATATATATATTTAAAAAGATTTTCAACGTTCAACAATAATCTGTTTTCTTCAAAGCCAGCCATTGACCGTTCCATATATACCCTTGTGGACATATATATATATTTAAAAAGATTTTCAACGTTCAACAATAATCTGTTTTCTTCAAAGCCAGCCATTGACCGTTTCATATATACCCTTGGGGACACGCAAGCGAACACAAACAAATAAACAATCATATAAATATATAATAAATTTTAGCATTGTATCCATATGTATAACGCTAGCTTTCACTTTCACATACTAACCAATATCTTCCTTACCTTCAAGAATCATGCAAAAGAGACACCAGAGCAGTATCATTGGCCCTCAGTATTGCATACCACATTTTGTAGACCTAACCCATTGTGAGAAAGGTGACGACATTAACTGATAACTTCACACTCACAGACATTAATGGTCACCGTCTCTTACTTGACGCCGCTCTATGATCACCGTCACAGACTGATAACTTCGCTCTATGATCACTGTCTCTTACTTGACGCCGCCGGAAAAACCGTCGTCTTGACACTACAACGAAAGGTCTTCTTTTTTATGGTGCTGTCAATTTTGATATCTTTTTGGCTAATTTTTAATCACATCAGTCTCCATTAAATAGTTTTATAGATTATTCTAATTATTTTTAAATTAGATTCTTTGAAAAAATATTTTCAAACTAAATTTATAACCTTTAAAATCTCAAAGATTGAATTAGCAATTTATTTTTTTTCCTTCAATTTTTTGTTCTGATTAAGTTTTGAATGATTCCATGTATTTGAATTATAGAACTTATAATTTCTACAATAAATTATAGTTGTTTTTCATTGATAAATTATGTAGTTTTATAAGAATTAAGATGACTGAGATTAACAACCACTTAAAGACCATAGATGTTAAGAATCATGGTTAAAAAAAAATTAAATAATTAAATAGAAAAATAAAACAAAATAATTATATGAATAATTATTTTTTTAATTAGAATATGATGCACTTTTAACTTAACAATTTCCACATAACCATAAGTAATTTTAACTACCTCTAATAATAGATACTTTATATCTATAAAATATCTTGAATTATAAAAGAATGAGTAAAATAATTTTCGTGAACTTACATTCAAAAAGTAAAATTGAGTAAACATTATTTTTGAACATATAGTTTTCACAACATAAAAGAAATATCTAAATTCCAAAATTTATTCATATAGGTAAAGACTCGACATGATCGATGGGAAGCATTTCGAGGTGAAAGCACAGAGCTAAAAGATTTGATATTTAGTGTAAAGCGATCATCAATCTAATTTTGTAATTTCTATTTTCCTATGTGCTTTGGTCCTTGACTCTTTTCATTGCAGTGTATGATGTTGGGGGAGTGATGATTACCATGGATTCTATACGAAGTGGCAATAGCATCATGGAACATGGTTGCAGCAATTAAGTGCTCACATTTATTCTTGGTATGAAAGATTCAATGAATAAATAAAATGGTTATTCATCTGCTTCAAAAGGCTTATATGGAACACAATGCATTGGCGTGTATGAATAAATAAAACAAAAATTAAATATGCTACTTCATATGTCTCTCTTTTTATTTTTTGCAACTCATATTTCTCTTTTTTCTTGTATTGTCAAAATATGTTTATGTTTAATATCCCTCAAATATAGGGATTCGGTTCGGTTATATAGGAGTACTAGTAGGGATTTAGTTATATATGAGTACTTATACGGATTTAGTTGTATATAAGTACTAGTATGGATTTAGTTATATATGAGTACTTATAAGATTTGGTTGTTTAGTAATCTAGTATAAATATATCCATGTATTACCAATATATTTAAGTTTCAATAAATATAATTTTATTCTAATTCTTGACACTTTTCTTTGTGCTTGCTGAAATTTTAGTGATCATCCATGATTTTAGGATAGTTAGCCAGAAACAATTTACAGAGATTATTTGTCAAAGTTTGGGACTTCAAGAACACAAAATCTTAACAAAGATTTTAATTCTTACTTATGCAAACTCATACAACTTATATTGCTGACATATATTTTTTATGAGGGCAGACATTAATTGTTTGCAATGCAAATTTTGTAGGTTTTTGTTTTGATTTCTTTATTGTTATAGCATCTTCTATGATATTTAGAAGAGACCCAACTAGCTTTGGCATAAGGATCGACAAACATCAATTTAAACATGAAAGGTAGTATATTTTGCGTTTTCATGATTAATCCTATGTCTTGACTTGATATAGTTCAAAGTTAGTACATTTATTTTAATGAGGTCATATGTTTTTGAAATTTTAGTGATCATCCATGATTTTAGGATAGTTAGCCAGAAACAATTTACAGGGATTATTTGTCAAAGTTTGGGGCTTCAAGAACACAATCTTAACAAAGATTTTAATTCTTACTTATGCAAACTCATACAACTTATATTGCTAACATATATTTTTTATGAGGGCAGACATTCAATGTTTGCAATGTAAATTTTGTAGTTTTTTGTTTGGATTTCTTTATTGTTATAGCATCTTCTATGATATTTAGAAGAGACCCAACTAGCTTTGGCATAAGGACTGACAAACATCAATTTAAACACGAAAGGTACTTCTTTTGTATATTTTGTGTTTTCATGATTAATCCTATGTCTTGACTTGATATAGTTCAAAGTTAGTACATTTATTTTAATGATCATACAGTTAGGTCATATGCTTTTGAACAAAAACACATTGTACATCATCAAGTTCCCTTCAAAGTACCTCCTTATTAATCCTTGTGGGAAATATAAAAGAAAGAGTTGGGAATAGTAGCATTTAATGGTTATGTTCATGCACTTTCAGGTTCATGTATAGTGTTTAGATTCATTTTTAGGAAGTTGCTCATGTACTTAGGGAGTTTCTATGCATTTATTTTGTCTCGAAAACATATCATGTAATTTTTTCATTAGTGTATATATCTATCAAATCTGTTGTGTGCTAATCACTTAAGCATTTCTCATATTCTTGTCTAAATCTTCATAATATAACTTCTTAACTTCGTATCTGAGCGGGTTCAATCCGACTATATCAATTTCGCTTCAAAGCTATTATAATACTAAGTCCAAGTTCACTTTCAAAACAAAAACTTAGCAGACAATGAACTTTGGTTTCTTGGTGCATGCATTCGCCAGTAGGGGAAGGATTAAAAATTAACAAACATTCATCCCTCCCATTCTCAGAAAACACATGCAAACAAAAACAAAATTACAATAAAATGGCAAAAATGAGGAAAACAAATGAATTGATGACAGTGAAGAGAGAGAACTAATCTTGAAAGATGAGAAGGAGGATAACTTTGGAGATGTGTGAAGGAAGAAACTTATGGGGACTGTTGTGAGAAAACAAAGAGGATATTCTTTTATTTCTCTTGCGATTTTAGAAATTGAGACGAAAAGAAACGCTGTTTTTATATTTGTATTCGTTGTGGTGGAAGTTATTTTGGGGTTTAGCATTTTCCTTCCTTCTTTGTTGGAAAGAAAAAGAAAAAGAAAAAAGGTTTTGCAGACTTGTGTGGAATTGGATTTGAAAGCGCCAATTTATCACTGCCCAATTCCAAGTGGTGTCGTTATGTATTGTCTTCCTCCTTTACACTCACTCTTCTTCATAATGGATAATCAAAGGTCCATGTCTCTCCTTTAGGTAGGTAATTCTTTTATAGTTATTATTGCTATTACTTTTTTCTTTCTTTCTTTTCTTTAGCAACCGTTGTGTGTAGTTTATAGGTGATGAAGGACTCGTTCCCTCTCCACAAGAGGAACAGAAAAGGAAAAACATTATTGACAACCTAAAACAGGTTTCAATTTGTATATTCCTCAATTGATATACATTGTTATTATTTATTTTTCCTTGATGATGGCCAAGTTTGTGGCCAAGTTTACAAATATTTTGTGGCCGAAAAAAACCCTCACAAATTAGTGACCGAAAAAGCCCTCACAAATACAAAAATTCAAATTGGTCTTTATTTGTGGCTGAAAAAGCCCTCACAAAAAATTAAAATTTTAGCAGGATTTTGTGGCTGTCTAAGCCCTCACAAAATCACAACGTTGTCATTTTGTGAGGGCTTAGGCCGCCAAAAAATTCAGCTAAAATTGGAGCCTTTTGTGAGGATTTTGCAGCCACAAAATCAACCCTTTGTGAGGGTAAAGGCCGCCACGAAGGCAAGCCATTTATGGCCGGCCGGGGCGCCCCAA
>NC_021165.2:46237716-46242369 GCF_000331145.2 Cicer arietinum
TAAACTAAGGATTCACGTCTGAGGGAGTGTTTCAAATTCTCTATTGTTCTTCATTTGGTTGTCACTTCAAAGAGGATATTCTTAAACATTAATACATGTTATGAGAAAACAAAGAGGATATTCTTTTATTTCTCTTGCGGTTTTAGAAATTGAGACGAAACGAAATGTTGTTTTTATATTTGTATTCGTTGTGGTGGAAGTTATTTTGGGGTTTAGCATTTTCCTTCCTTCTTTGTTGGAAAGAAAAAGAAAAAGAAAAAGGGCTTTGCAGACTTGTGTTGAATTGGATTTGAAAGCGCCAATTTCTCACCGCCCAATTCCAAGTGGTGTCGTTATGTATTGTCTTCCTCCTTCACACCCACTCTTCTTCACAATGGATAAACAGAGGTCCATGTCTCTCATTTAGGTAGGTAGTTCTTTTATAGTTATTATTGCTATTACTTTTTCTTTCTTTCTTTTCTTTAGCAGCTGTTGTGTGCAGTTTATAGGTGATGAAGGACTCGTTCCCTCTCCATAAGATGAATAGAAAAGGAAAATCGTTATTGACAAATGAGCTCAAAAGCCAAATTGAAGACTTGTTGGAGAAGAAATTCATCAGACCAAGTGTATCACCATGGGGAGCTCCAGTTTTGCTAGTTAAGAAGAAGGACGGAAACTCGCGCCTATGTGTGGATTATAGACAGCTTAACAAGGCAACTATTAAGAATCGTTATCCCTTGCCACGAATCGATGATTTGATGGATCAATTGAGAGGGGCCGCGATATTTTCGAAGAGGATATTCTTTTATTTGTCTTGCGGTTTTAGAAATTGAGACGAAACGAAATGCTGTTTTTATATTTGTATTCGTTGTGGTGGAAGGGATATATATATATATATATCACTTTAAATTAAAGGGCATAAAAGGGACTTTAAATCGCATAAACGAGACTTTAACAGTCTTGACACAGTGAATCTGTGATACTTCAGGTCTAGTTTTGAGCATGTGGTGAAGCAGAACAAAAAAGTTTTCCTGGCCATAAAAAGGAAGAAAAAAAATAGTAGTACTAGTAGTAGTAGAGAGGGTTAAGAGAAAATGATAGGTATTAACACACAGTGAATCTGTGATACTTCAGGTCTAGTTTTGAGCATGTGGTGAAGCAGAACAAAAAAGTTTTCCTGGCCATAAAAAGGAAGAAAAAAAATAGTAGTACTAGTAGTAGTAGAGAGGGTTAAGAGAAAATGATAGGTATTAACTTACTGCAATGGAGGCAAAGAAAGGAGCAACACACAAAGCATCAATGTTAGACACTGAGGTGTGAACTCGAAGGCCATAAGATCCATATGTCAATATGGTGGCAGAAATAAGAGCAATGTGGTGTTTTGGCAACTGATGCCGCTGTGCAACCTCTTTGTTCCATGATGACACTATCTGAAATTGCAAGATTTGGAAAATCATCATCCAGGGAAAATAAATAATAACAATGTATATCAATTGAGGAATATACAAATTGAAACATGTTTGAGGTTGTCAATAACGTTTTTCCTTTTCTATTCGACTTGTGGAGAGGGAACGAGTCCTTCATCACCTATAAACTGCACACAACAGCTGCTAAAGAAAAGAAAGAAAGAAAAAGTAATAGCAATAATAACTATAAAAGAACTACCTACCTAAATGAGAGACATGGTTCTGTTTATCCATTGTGAAGAAGAGTGGGTGTGAAGGAGGAAGACAATACATAACGACACCACTTGGAATTGGGCGGTGAGAAATTGGCGCTTTCAAATCCAATTCAACACAAGTCTGCAAAGCCCTTTTTCTTTTTCTTTTTCTTTCCAACAAAGAAGGAAGGAAAATGCTAAACCCCAAAGTCACTTCCACCACAACGAATACAAATATAAAAACAGCATTTCGTTTTGTCTCAATTTCTAAAACCGCAAGAGAAATAAAAGAATATTGTAACACCCCGTTTTTCAAAGCGAGGGTATATTTTTTTTTTTTTGAAAGAGATTAAAAGGAATTAAAATAAAACAAAGAATTAAATCAGGAAAATGCCTTTGGATAAATAATTGAGTCATTATAATTTACAAACAGCGGAAGAGTTTCTCCAATTATAAATCCAAAACATTTACACAACAACAAATGGTACATGGAACCCATTCAAGTAAAAAGTCAAACTGACAATATTAGTATAAGTACAGTTTTCCAAACTAAAAATACTCCAATCCAAAAAGAAGGACACCTAGTTCCTATACATCATCCTAATCTGATCATCCTACCAAAAAGCTATACACCCTGAGTATCTCCACGCGCCCCGTGAGATCCTCCTAATGTAACTGCAGACCAGACCTGGGTTTTTATCGAACTAGAATGACAACAATTGAACATTCACCCTTTTGGTTCTCTCTCTTGTCTTTCTTTAAAATACCACAAGTAATTGCATCGCCTTTCAGTTGTCTCATTGTTGTGGTGAGAGAACCTTTTCACTCAAAATAGGAATTCTCATAGTAGTCGTCAAAATGTTGTGTTTTTAATTTATTTTGAAAAGCCTAAGATTTGAGAGGAAGAAGAAAGAATGAAGCCTAAGGTTCGAGAGGAAGAAGGGGCCCGTACTGTTTTTCGAGGTGCCACCTATCACGGGTCTGCACAATTTACAAAAAAGCGAAAACCATAAACGTACTGCCTATCACGGGCCCGTACTGTTTTTCGAGGTGCCACCTATCACGGGTCTGCACAATTTACAAAAAAGCGAAAACCATAAACGTACTGCCTATCACGGGCCCGTACTGTTTTTCGAGGTGCCACCTATCACGGGTCTGCACAATTTACAAAAAAGCGAAAACCATAAACGTACTGCCTATCACGGGCCCGTACTGTTTTTCGAGGTGCCACCTATCACGGGTCTGCACAATTTACAAAAAAGCGAAAACCATAAACGTACTGCCTATCACGGGCCCGTACTGTTTTTCGAGGTGCCACCTATCACGGGTCTGCACAATTTACAAAAAAGCGAAAACCATAAACGTACTGCCTATCACGGGCCCGTACTGTTTTTCGAGGTGCCACCTATCACGGGTCTGCACAATTTACAAAAAAGCGAAAACCATAAACGTACTGCCTATCACGGGCCCGTACTGTTTTTCGAGGTGCCACCTATCACGGGTCTGCACAATTTACAAAAAAGCGAAAACCATAAACGTACTGCCTATCACGGGCCCGTACTGTTTTTCGAGGTGCCACCTATCACGGGTCTGCACAATTTACAAAAAAGCGAAAACCATAAACGTACTGCCTATCACGGGCCCGTACTGTTTTTCGAGGTGCCACCTATCACGGGTCTGCACAATTTACAAAAAAGCGAAAACCATAAACGTACTGCCTATCACGGGCCCGTACTGTTTTTCGAGGTGCCACCTATCACGGGTCTGCACAATTTACAAAAAAGCGAAAACCATAAACGTACTGCCTATCACGGGCCCGTACTGTTTTTCGAGGTGCCACCTATCACGGGTCTGCACAATTTACAAAAAAGCGAAAACCATAAACGTACTGCCTATCACGGGCCCGTATCGTTTATCGAGGTGCCACCTATCACGGGTCTGCACAATTTACAAAAAAGCGAAAACCATAAACGTACTGCCTATCACGGGCCCGTACCGTTTATCGAGGTGCCACCTATCACGGGTCTGCACGGTTTTCAAAAACGTAAATCATAAATGTACCGCCTATCACAGGCCAAAGTACTATTTATCAAGGTGCCACCTATCACGGGTCTGCACGATTTACAAAAAGGATGAAAATGCATGAACATATACCGACTTCATTCACAACAGACGTTAAGCAAATGCAGATATTAAAAGATTCCCCATTTTTAATACCCATTTAACTTAAACGACTTTCACAACAAACATTAAGTAACCAAGACATTAAGAGATTCCCCATTCTTAACGCCCAGTTAACTTAAACGATTTTCAAAACAACATTAAATAAATAAGTCATTAAGAGATTCCCCATTCTTAATACTGATTTATCTTAATGATTTTCAAAACAAAACGTTAAGCAAACAGACATATCAAGAGATTCCCCATTCTTAATATACTTTTGACTTAAACGATTTTCACACAAAATATTCAGTAAACAAGACATTAAGAGATTCCCCATTCTTAATACTCATTTACTGAAACGATTTTCCAAAAACAATAGTTAAGTAACCGAGACATTAAGAGATTCCCCATTCTCAATGCCCAGTTAACTTAAACATTTTCCTCAAACGCACATTAAGTAAACTGAGGTATTAAAAGATTCCCCATTTTTAATACTCGTTTAACTCTAATGGTTTTCAAATTCCACAGAACAAACTCAAACATACTCTCACATTCAAACCATATTTCACAACAAACACACCAATTAACAAACATCGAGTATGGACACGCCAAATACAACGAACACAATCAACACCACATAACACCCAGATACCTCAAATATCATTTACTCATAATCATACACAAAGACTTCAAATTCATTTACCACGAAACATTCATCAATATAAACAAAACCTAACTCTAAGGTTTTACCCATAACGAATTAGTTTCGTTTTTCCCCAAATCGATAGCTTAAACCCTAACAAATTCCTTCCCACACAACCACAGATAAGTCCCTAATGCAACTAGAAGTT
>NC_021165.2:46242869-46244237 GCF_000331145.2 Cicer arietinum
TAGTAGAGAGGCTTAAAAGAAAATGATAGGTAGTGACTTACTGCAATGGAGGCAAAGAAATGAACCACACACAAAGCATCAATGTCAGACACTAAGGTGTGAACTCGAAGGCCATAAGATCCATATGTCAATATGGTGGCAGAAGTAAGAGCAATGTAGTGTTTTGGAAACCGATTTCGTTGTGCAACCTCTTTGATCCATGATGAGACTATCTGAAAATGCAAGATTAGGAAAACCATCATCAAGGAAAAATAAATAATAACAATGTATATCAATTGAGGAATATACAAATTGAAACCTGTTTTAGGTTGTCAATAACGTTTTTCCTTTTCTGTTCCTCTTGTGGAGAGGGAACGAGTCCTTCATCACCTATAAACTACACACAACGGTTGCTAAAGAAAAGAAAGAAAGAAAAAAGTAATAGCAATAAAACTATAAAAGAATTACCTACCTAAAGGAGAGACATGGACCTTTGATTATCCATTATGAAGAAGAGTGAGTGTGAAGGAGGAAGACAATACATAACGACACCACTTGGAATTGGGCGATGATAAATTGGCGCTTTCAAATCCAATTCCACACAAGTCTGCAAAGCCCTTTTTCTTTTTCTTTTTCTTTCCAACAAAGAAGGAAGGAAAATGCTAAACCCCATAATAACTTCCACCACAACGAATACAAATATAAAAATAGCGTTTCTTTTCGTCTCAATTTTTAAAACCGCAAGAGAAATAAAAGAATATCCTCTTTGTTTTCTCACAGCATTCCCCAGAAGTTTCTTCCTTCACACATCTCCAAAGTTATCCTCCTTCTCATCTTTCAAGATTAGTTCTCTCTCTTCACTGTCATCATTTCATTTGTTTTCCTCATTTTTGCCATTTTATTGTAATTTTGTTTTTGTTTGCATGTGTTTTCTGAGAATGGGAGGGATGAATGTTTGTTAATTTTTAATCCTTCCCCTCCTGGCGAATGCTTGCACCAAGAAACCAAAGTTCATTGTCTACTAAGTTTTTGTTTGGACAGTGAACTTGGACTTAGTATTATAATAGCTTTGAAGCGAAAATGATATAGTCGGATTGAACCCGCTCAGATACGAAGTTGAGAAGTTATATTATGAAGATTTAAACAAGAATATGAGAAATGCTTAAGTGATTAGCACACAACAGATTTGATAGATATATACACTAATGAAAAAATTTCATGATATGTTTTTGAGACAAAATAAATGCATAGAAACTCCCTAAGTACATGAGCAACTTCCTAAAAATGAATCTAAACACTATACATGAACCTGAAAGTGCATGAACATAACCATTAAATGCTACTATTCCCAACTCTTTCTTTTATATTTCCCACAAGGATTAATAAGGA
>NC_021165.2:46245113-46247164 GCF_000331145.2 Cicer arietinum
AATGTCTGCCACTCATAAAAAATATATGTCGCAATATAAGTTGTATGAGTTTGCATAAGTAAGAATTAAAATCTTTGTTAAGATTTTGTGTTCTTGAAGCCCCAAACTTTGACAAATAATCTATGTAAATTGTTTCTGGCTAACTATCCTAAAATCATGGATGATCACTAAAATTTCAGCACGCACAAAGAAAAGTGTCAAGAATTAGAATAAAATTATATTTATTGAAACTTAAATATATTGGTAATACATGGATATATTTATACTAGATTACTAAACAACCAAATCTTATAAGTACTCATATATAACTAAATCCATACTAGTACTTATATATAACTAAATCCCTATAAGTACTCATATATAACTAAATTCCTACTAGTACTCCTATATAACCGAACCGAATCCCTATATTTGAGGGATATTAAACATAAACATATTTTGACAAAAAATATGACATAATATAAGCCATAAAGATAGAGTACTAGAAAAAAGAGAAATATGAGTTGCAAAAAATAAAAAGAGAGACATATGAAGTAGCATATTAAATTTTTGTTTTATTTATCCATACACGCCAATGCATTGTGTTCCATATAAGCCTTTTGAAGCAGATGAATAACCATTTTATTTATTCATTGAATCTTTCATACCAAGAATAAATGTGAGCACTTAATTGCTGCAACCATGTTCCATGATGCTATTGCCACTTCGTATAGAATCCAAGGTAATCATCACTCCCCCAACATCATACACTGCAATGAAAAGAGCCAAGGACCAAAGCACATAGGAAAATAGAAATTACAAAATTAGATTGATGATCGCTTTACACTAAATATCAAATCTTTTAGCTCTGTGCTTTCACCTCGAAATGCTTCCCATCGATCATGTCGAGTCTTTACCTATATGAATAAATTTTGGAATTTAGATATTTCTTTTTTGCTCTCTCCTTTTTTTTTTATGTTGTGAAAACTATAGGTACAAAAATAATGTTTACTCAATTTTACTTTTTGAATGTAAGTTCACGAAAATTATTTTACTCATTCTTTTATAATTCAAGATATTTTATAGATATAAAGTATCTATTATTAGAGGTAGTTAAAATTACTTATGGTTATGTGAAAATTGTTAAGTTAAAAGTGCATCATATTCTAATTAAAAAAAATAATTATTCATATAATTATTTTGTTTTATTTTTCTATTTAATTATTTAATTTTTTTTTAACCATAATTCTTAACATCTATCGTCTTTAAGTGGTTGTTAATCTCAGTCATCTTAATTTTTATAAAACTACATAATTTATCAATGAAAAAAAACTATAATTTATTGTAGAAATTATAAGTTCTATAATTCAAATACATGGAATCATTCAAAACTTAATCAGAACAAAAAATTGAAGGAAAAGAAATAAATTGCTAATTCAATCTTTGAGATTTTAAAGGTTATAAATTTAGTTTGAAAATATTTTTTCAAAGAATCTAATTTAAAAATAATTAGAATAATCAATAAAACTATTTAATGGAGACTGATGTGATTAAAAATTAGCCAAAAAGATATCAAAATTGACAGCACCATAAAAAAAGAAGACCTTACGTTGTAGTGTCAAGACGACGGTTTTTCCGGCGGCGTCAAGTAAGAGACGGTGATCATAGAGCGAAGTTATCAGTCTGTGACGGTGATCATAGAGCGGCGTCAAGTAAGAGACGGTGACCATTAATGTCTGTGACTGTGAAGTTATCAGTTAATGTCGTCACCTTTCTCACAATCGCTTAGGTCTACAAAATGTGGTATGCGATTCTGAGGGCCAATGATACTGCTCTGGTGTCTCTTTTGCATGATTCTTGAAGGTAAGGGAGATATTGGTTAGTATGTGAAAGTGAAAGCTTGCGTTATACATATGGATACAATGCTAAAATTTATTATATATTTATATGATTGTTTATTTGTTTGTGTTTGCTTGCGTGTCCACAAGGGTATATATGAAACGGTCAATGGCTGGCTTTGAAGAAAACAGATTATGGTTGAACGTTGAAAATCTTTTTAAATATATATATAT
>NC_021165.2:46247395-46251329 GCF_000331145.2 Cicer arietinum
GAAATTAGAATACACAGTCCTTTGAAAAGGGCAATTGAGAGTAAAACATCTATTTTATTTTTTATGCATAAATAAGTGCAAAACTTATTCCTACATTAAAAAAATATACAACATGATATTAATAATGACATAAATTACAAGGTGAAACAGGTGTTTGTTTTGAATAGTGTACAATAGGTTGACTGTAGATGAGATATTTAAAGAGTCTTTATTAAAGCTGAGAGTCAATGTCATATTTGAGTTGCTAAAAGATATTATAAAAATGATTAACATCTTGAAAGACGTGAGTACAAAGCCTGCAACAAAAGACCATTATAAATATTTTCTTCCTAAATTTATCATAAGTTGGGAGGACATTATGAATGAGTTTCTAAAGGGCTAAAGACTTAGTAGTGGGAATTATTCACTACTACAAAAGAATTCATTAACGGTTTACATTTTGTGGTGGTTGTGTACAACACATAGTCGTATCAAACACATCACTATATAACAAAGTATTTCAAGAAAAAATCATATTATAAAGTCAATATCTCATTATAACATCAAATCATCTAAGAAAAATTATTATCACATTAAATACAAATTAACCACAACCAAACAATCAAAAGACGATGCAATGTTGTACATGCTCCTAATAACTATATGATTCAGATATAATACCTGCCACTAAGGCAACTTTCACACATAAAATCACCCATACACATGGGGAAAATAAACCTGCCACAAAGGCAACTTCCACACAGAAAATCACCCATACCAATAGGGGAAAACCTGCCACAAAAGCAACTTCCACAAAGATGCATATGCCATGATATGATGGTGCATTATCAAAATAAAATATTATCACACAGTCCACTAAGATGCATATGACATGACATGATGATGTATCATCAAAATCAAACATTCTCACATAGCCCATTAAGATTAATTCAAATGATCCAAAAATAACTTATACGAAATCACCACCTTATTTAAATATCACTAAATCATACATCACAAGTTCTTATCAAGAAAATCAAATATTCTTAAACAACCATTATAAAAATCAAAGCTTCCACCACATATATCACGAAGATCATATATTCATAAACAACTATCACAAAGATCCAAGCTTTCACTACACATATCAATTAATCATTTATTTATAAAAGTATCATAAAAATAAAAACTTTAATTTGTTATATCATAAAAATTTAAACTTTCATTACATACCTAAAGAAACTAAAACCTTCATATATGCCACACATAAATTTAAATCTTATCACATATATCATAAATAAGACTTTCAATACATTAAAAATAAAAACTTAAATTTTCTTCACATATACCACACAATTGTAGAATCTAAATCAGACAACAATCTAATAAAAGTTTATAATCCATATTTCAATTATACAAACCATAATAAGTCATATTAATTCAATTATTACTAAATAGGACTACCACCGTGCGTAGCGACCCCTGGATGAATCGTTGGGAAATACGGTTTTCCCGTTCATCTCACAATATATTATACCCATGAATTCAAACGCTTTCTCACCCCTTACCTTTTCTGACGCTTTCGCACCCGGATACAACTCCGCAAGAAAAAAACATATGTTCTTTAACTCCTTGTCCTTCAATCAATCTAACTTGACAGTGTAAGATATATGTCTCCTTGACTATGATTTTGATATAACTTCCAAACATACAATGTATATGCATTATCTGATTAATCTAATAGTTTGGGTTGAGATGCATTTCAGGAAAGAATCAAACACTACACTTGGACAAATCTTGGATCTCAAGCAATCAAGCGAAAATTGATCATATCATACAAGGCTTGAAGATTATGTGTAAATTTGTCTATTCTTCATAGAGTTTATTAGTTAGATTCATCATTATGATTTCACACATCTAATATTTGCCAATTAAAACTAAAATCATAAAATAAGTGTGTTAATCAATCAATTGGTAAATCAATTGGTTAATCGATTTTCTGATTCATAGAACAAAGTTTTCACTGAGTTAATCGATTAGCAAATCGATTACTTAAATGTTTTTATCAGACTTGTGTTCTATGATTAAAAGAAATCGATTGGACAATCGATTGATATACTTTTCTTAAGTTACAAGCTTTCTACTAATCAATTAGTTAATCGATTGCATGAATGAATTAGTTCATCATTTATCAGAAACATATTGCATAATCGATTGGCACATCGATTTTTATTAAATATTTGAGTTACAAGGACAAATCAGTCGATTGGCAAATCGATTTGATTAAGTGTCTGAGTTATAGGGACAAACCAGTCGATTGGCAAATCGATTTGATTAAGTGTCTGAGTTACAGGGACAAATCAGTCGATTGGCAAATCGATTTGATTAAGTGTCTGAGTTACAGGGAGAAATTAGCCCATTGCCAAATCGATTATGTTAATCAGAGTGAATCGACTGAGTAATCGATTGTTTGACCTCGCATTTTAAACAAAACAATTATAATCGATTATTCAATCGACTCTAATATGAACTGAGTATTAGTTTCTGATATATGCATTAAAAAAATCGATTAGCAAATCGATTAGTTCATCTATTTCAAGAATTTCAAGAAAAACAAGAAACGTGAAATCGATTGATCTGGTAATACGCATTAAAAAAATCGATTAGCAAATCGATTAGTTCATCTATTTCAAGAATTTCAAGAAAAACAAGAAACGTGAAATCGATTGATCTGGTAATACGCATTAAAAAAATCGATTAGCAAATCGATTAGTTCATCTATTTCAAGAATTTCAAGAAAAACAAGAAACGTGAAATCGATTGATCTGGTAATACGCATTAAAAAAATCGATTAGCAAATCGATTAGTTCATCTATTTCAAGAATTTCAAGAAAAACAAGAAACGTGAAATCGATTGATCTGGTAATACGCATTAAAAAAATCGATTGAGAAATCGATTTGTCTGAAGTTTTTCTGAAACTATATAAACTGAATCAATCACAATTTTTATAAAAAAAAAACAGATAGAAAGAACTGAAAGAATATCATTAGCTTTTCAAAAAATACACTTTGAGAAAAATTATTGTAACTCACAAACATTATTGGCAAATACTTAATGTGGGAATTCATTGTGATTGAATCAAGTGTTTTAGTCTTTTTGAAAGAACCATCTTTGTAAAAGAAAGAGAGTGGAAATCCAGTATTGTGAAACTGGTGGTCATCTTTTAGAGTGTGTGTGATCATCTAAAAGAGATCTCAATCTGATCTTGCTAGAGCTTGGTGATTAGTTCTTAAGGATAGATTGGTTGTTGTTGTAGATTGATGTTGAGTTAGATGTATAGGCATTGAAGTGCTGGAAAGTCTGTAAACATACTCAAATCATTTCTAGTAAAGGCTGAAATCAGTAAGTGATTTCGGGACTGGATGTAGACTATCGAATAGATAGTTGAACCAGTATAAAAATCCCTGGTGCACATTTCTCTATCACTATACTCTTTATCTTGATAATACATGTGTTCTTGAATCTCAGTTTTGAATAAGTTTTGAATCTATTATTGTTAAATAGGAATTAATATTAAACAAGTTGGTTTTAATATTAAGTTCATCACTTAGGAAGGAATTGGATAATCTGTTTAATAATATTGTGTACAACTTCATAAGGATAGAGGCCATTCCACCAACAATTGGTATCAAAGCTTAATCTTTTAGACTATTTCTCAAAAAGAAAATGGCCTCTGCTGAATTCTTGGGCGAAGGTGCCTCTTTAGCTAGACCCCTGCCTTTAATGGGTCTGCTTATATGTACTGAAAAGAAAGAATGCTTATCTTTCTAGAGGAAAGTGGTCTTGACATATTAGATGCAGTAGAAAATGGTCCTTATGTGCCTAGACTTGCTGGTACTGAAGGATCATTAATCAAGAAACCAAGATCTGATTGGTCTGATGATGATAAGAAAA
>NC_021165.2:46251542-46252359 GCF_000331145.2 Cicer arietinum
TTAGATGCAGTAGAAAATGGTCCTTATGTTGCCTAGACTGCTGGTACTGATGGATCATTAATCAAGAAACCAATATCTGATTGGTCTGATGATGATAAGAAAAGAGTTGGCTATAATGCAAAAGCCAAAAATATAATAACCTCTGCTTTGAGTGCTGATGAGTTTTTCAGGGTATCAAATTGCAAACCCGCCAAAGAAATGTGGGATAGACTCCAAGAAACTCATGAAGGCACAACTGATGTCAAGAGGGCCAGAACTAACACTCTAATGCATGAATATGAACTCTTCAATATGAAGAAGGATGAGTCAATCAATGACTTGTAGACACGGTTCACTCATGTCATTAACAATCTGAATACTCTAGGGAAAGTAATTGACAATGAGCAACAAATAAACAAAGTAATGAGATGCTTGACAAGAGAATGGCAACCTAAGGTCACTGCAATAGCTGAATCAAAGGATCTTGGAAGCATGACCATTGCCACCCTCTTTGGCAAGCTTAGAGAACGTGAAATGGAGCTGCTACGGTTGAATGAGTCAGAGCAAACTGATCGGAAAAGGAAGGGACTATCTTTGAAAGCTCAAGCTCATAAATTAAAATCTGAACCAGAAACCTGTACTGATGATTCCGAAAGTGAAACTGATGAAGAACCTGAAATCGGAATGCTGGTCAGAAAGTTCAAGAAATTTCTGAAGAAGAAAGGAAACCAACCAAGGAAACCATCCAATTCAAGGACAAAAAGCTTCAGCAAGAATGAGACAAATGATAGCAAGGTGATAACCTGCTATGAATGTGGAAAATCAGGCCACATTAAAT
>NC_021165.2:46253231-46259971 GCF_000331145.2 Cicer arietinum
TGTTCTTCTTGGCAACCAAAAGAATGCAAATGAAAAATCTGGAATTGGCTATAGACCAAATAGGAATGCTCAAAAGACTCATAAATTTGTTGGATCAAAGCCAATTCATGATGTTTTCATTAAACCAACTCAAAGTACATCCTCTGCTTTTTCATTCCATTTTTGTTGCAAAAAGGGACATATATCTTTTGATTTTAAATTGAAAAAGCTTGCTGACAAGGGATGGAAACAAGTTTGGAGAGTAAAGAAACCTGTGATTGAGACTAACCCTCAAGGACCCAATCTAAATTGGGTACCTAAAACCAAAGTCTGAATTCTATTTTGCAGGTCTGCTTGACATCCAAAACTCACTCATGGTACCTAGACAGTGGATGTTCCAAGCATATGACTGGAGACAAATCAAAATTCATATCTCTGAATTTGAAAGACGGAGGATATGTAAAGTATGGTGACAACAACAAAGGCAAAATATTTGGTGTTGGAGACATATGGAGTGAATCAACAACGGTAATCAAGGATGTTCTCTATGTAAAAGGTTTGAAACACAACCTGCTTAGCATTAGTCAGCTTTGCGATAAAGGCTACCAGGTATATTTTACATCACATACTTGTACACTTGAGCACAAGGAAGAGATAGCATAAAATTGGTAGGTGAAAGGGTAAATAATATATACATGATTGATCTTGACTCTTTGCCTGCAAATAATGTTTGTTGTTTGTTATCTAAATCTGATGAAGATTGGTTGTGGCACAAGAGAATAGCTCACATACGTGTAAACCATCTTAACAAACTTGTTAGCAAACAACTAGAGCTAGGTCTTCCAAACAGAAAATTTACTAAGGACAAATTATGTGACTCTTGTGAGAAAAGTAAATTGGTCAAGTCCTATTTCCCACCAATAGACTTAGTACAAACTAATAGAGTTCTACAATTGATTCACATGGATCTATTTGGTCCCTCTCAAGTAAAAAGTTTTGGAGGAAATCTTTATGGCTATGTTTTAGTTGATGATTTCTCTAGATATACATGGACTTATTTTCTGTCTCACAAAAATGATGCCTTCTCAATTTTCAAAAAATTTGCAAATCAAGTTCCAAATGAGAAGAATCAGAAAATAGTTTCCATTAAGAGTAATCATGGTGGAGAATTTCAAAATGAATCTTTTGACAATTATTTTGATCAAAAAGGAATTCACCATATTTACTCAGCCCCAAGAACTCCACAACAGAATGGAGTTGTAGAAAGGAAGAATAGAGCTCTAGAAGAACTTGCTAGAACAATGTTTAATGACTCTAAGCTTCCAAAATACTTTTGGGCTGATGCAATAAACACAGCTACTCATGTGATAAATAGAGTTCTAATTAGGCCTATCCTTAGAAAAACACCCTATGAAATATACAAAGGTAGAATACCAAACATTGCCTATTTTAGAGTCTTTGGATGCAAGTGTTTTGTACTGAATAATGGAAAAGAGCATCTAGGGAAATTTGGCTCTAAGGAAGATGAGGGAATTTTTCTAGGATATTCACAATCTAGTAAGGCCTATATGATCTACAATAAAGGAACTAAAACTATAGAGGAATCTGTTCATGTAAAATTTGATGAAATGTTTACCAAAAACTTGAACAGTACCCCTCTTACAGTTGGTGATTCTCTTGATGAAATTGTAGAATCAGATCCAAAAGAACCAAATGAAACATTACCTCCAATTGACATTGATTATATAGAACCTATAAGGGAACATGACTTACCTAAGGAATGGAAATTCAACAAAAACCATCCTATTGACAACATCATAGGAGAAATTTCTAAAGGGATTGCTACTAGAAAATCCCTTAGACACTTCTGTAATTTCACAGCTTTTGTTTCTCAAGTAGAACCTAATAATATAAAAGAAGCTATCTTGGACAATGATTGGATAATTGCCATGCAAGAAGAGCTTAATCAATTTGAGAGAAACAAAGTATGGATCTTAGTTCCTAAACCAGAAAACAAACGTATTATTGGAACTAGAGGGGTGTTTAGGAATAAGATGGATGAGAATGGAGTAATAACAAGAAATAAGGCTAGACTAGTTGCTAAAGGCTACAACCAGGAGGAAGGTATTGATTATGATGAGACTTATGCTCCTGTAGCCAGATTAGAAGCAATTAGGATTTTGCTTGCTTATGCTTGTATCATGGATTTTAAATTGTATCAAATGGATGTAAAGAGTGCTTTTCTGAATGGAGATATCCAATAGGAGGTTTATGTTAGTCAAACTCCAGGATTTGAGGATCCTGCTTTTCCAAACCATGTTTATAAACTAACAAAATCTCTTTATGGATTGAAACAAGCTCCAAGAGCTTAGTATGAAAAACTCAGTAATTTCCTCATACAGCAAAATTTTTTTAGAGGAAATGTTGATAAAATACTCTTTATAAAGAAAAAGGGAAAAGACATTTTGCTTGTCCAAATTTATGTTGATAACATAATTTTTGGATCCACAAACAGTAAGCTTTGCAAAGAATTTGAAAATATGATGAAAGGAAGATTTGAAATGTCCATGATGGGAGAATTAACCTTCTTCTTAGGATTTCAAATCAATCAAAGCAAGAATGGTATTTTCCTAAGTCAAATCAAGTATTGTAATGATCTCTTAAAGAAGTTTGGCTTTGATAAATTTAAATCTATTGATACACCCATGAGTCAAGTTTGTCATATGGATAAAGATGAAAAGGGAAAATATGTGGATATGACCATGTTTAGAGGCATGATAGGATCTTTATTATATCTTACAGCTAGTAGACCTAAAATTATGTTTAGTGTCTGCATGTGTGCAAGATATCAAGCTAATCCTAAGGAATCCCATCTAAGTGTAGTGAAAAGAATTTTCAGATATCTAATAGGAACCAAACATCTAGGTTTATGGTATCCTAAGGGATCAACTTGCACTCTTGTTGGATATTCGGATTCTGATTTTGCTGGTTGCAAATTAGACAGAAAAAGTACATCTGGTACTTGCCATCTATTAGGGAATTCACTTGTATCTTGGCATAGCAAGAAGCAAAATAGTGTTGCACTTTCAACAGCTGAGGTTGAATATGTAGCTGCTGGAAGTTGTTGTGCACAAATATTATGGATGAAACAACACCTTTCTAACTTTGGTGTTGATCTTGGAACTGTGCCAATAATGTGTGACAACACTAGTGCCATAAATATCACAAAGAATCCTATTATGCACTCAAGAACAAAGCATACAGAGATTAGACATCATTTCATTAGGGATCAATACCAAAATGGTAATATCATGCTTGAATATATTAATACATCTGATTAATTAGCTGATATATTTACCAAAGCCCTACCCAAAGAAAGTTTCTTCTATATTAGAATGAAACTTGGTATAATGGATCAAAATGAAATAAGATCTCTGTAGAAAATCGATTGAGACATTGATGTTTTCTCTAAATTTACTAACTTGCAATAGATAAGTCGATTTGCACATTGATTATCCTGTGTCAAAAATTCTAATCAGTATTACAAAATCGAATTCACAAGCGACTTATGCTACAAAGTTTCTCAATTGTCAAAATATAAAACACGACAATCGATTTCATAATCGATTTAGTGATCTGTGGTAGCAATAAATGCTGAACCAAAATCGATGTGACAAAATATAAATCAATCCAATCGATTGGTGAATCGATTGAGGATATGGAAAATCGTTTTAAAAAATCGATTTCATAATCGATTGTTTCTCCCATAAATCTAAAGATTTGAGAAATTTTCCAAACTCAAACACGAGCATCGATTTGGTAATCGGTTTTGTCAAATTATAAAAACTGCGAGCCAAATAAGTTGATTTGGAAGTCGATTGGAATACCTGCACTGGTCAATATCTTTAAAGCAATCGATTTGGAAATTGATGCTATTATGAGAAGTTTTTCCTGAACTGATATGGAAATCGATTTGGACATCGATTTATCCATTGAACATTTACTTAAGAAAATCGATTTGGGAATCGATTTGTAATATGACTGTTGCAAAAATACTAGCCGTTGGAAGCAATTGTAACCGAAACCTTTCATTTCCCTCCAATAACAGTAAAAAAATCGGTTTAGAAATCGACTCTGAATAGTACCGTTTAAATCCCTAAATCGATTTCTCAACACATTTTCACTATCAAACTCTCCCCAAACTCGATTTCTCTGTGCTTTGATACTTCTCAAACCTCTCAAGTTTACCAAATCTCTCTAATGGCAAGAGTTAAACAAACAAGTGAGAAACCACCATCTTCCTCAACCTCTAGTGGTAGAACTCCTTCTCCTCAACCTACTTCCCCTCCTGCAAAAAGAGTTCTTATACCCACTCATAAGATTTTGGCAAAGGATAAAGGGAAAGCCATTGCCACTGACCAAGGAAAAACCAAAAAGAGGAAGGTTCCTCAAATAGAAAAGCTGATAGGTGATGCCATGAAGGGGCCAACCCAAAAGAAGAAGAAAACCACCTCTTCCCCTCAGCCAAAGAAGCCTCAACCTCCCAAAGGCAAACCTATTGAGGACATTTTTCTTCCCCCTGCATTCCTAAAGAGGAAAATCCATGAGGCAAGAACTCTGGAATTTGCCTACTTTGATGCAAATGGATTCACCTTCCAACACCATCTTAGATTTCATGGATTGGTAGATTTTCTCTCCTGCCCTTTGGAAATCTATCCAAGACTTATTAGAGCCTTCTACTCAAACTTCACCCTCACAGACATTGGATTTGAGTTAGAAGTTAAAGGCAAGAAATTTTTTATGACTTTTAGGGAGTTCTCCAAGCTATCAGGACTACCCTTCTATGGAGAAGCTGTTGATGGCAGAACCAATCCTGATGCAAATGGATTCACCTTCCAACACCATCTCATATTTCATGGATTGGTAGATTTTCTCTCCTGCCCTTTGGAAATCTATCCAAGACTTATTAGAGCCTTCTACTCAAACTTCACCCTCACAGACATTGGATTTGAGTTTGAAGTTAAAGGCAATAAAATTTCTATGACTTTTAGGGAGTTCTAAGCTATCAGGACTACCCTTCTATGGAGAAGTTGTTGATGGCAGAACCAATCCTGATTCTACGGATGATGCTTGGGAAACATCAGTAGATAGATACACAGCCATTTAAGACTTGATGGTTGAAGGGTTTGTGGAAAGAACATCTCTCCCAATTGGTCAAATGAAGGTCCAGCATAGGATGTTGATGTATGTTCTATCCAGAATGTTGGTACCTAGATCAGGGAACCATGCCATAGTTCAGAAGATTGACATTACTCTTCTTTGGGGCCTTTACAAGGAACTCAAGATGGGTTGGGTGTGGATTGTGTTGGTTAATATGTTAGAAACAACACAAGGAAAACTAATGCTCCTTTACCCTCAGCTGATCACCAAGATTCTGAGACACTTCAAAATATCAGTTGTCAATGAAGAATCAGTAAAGATAACTCTGATTTTTGGTGAGTCAATTGCCAATCAAATGCAATTGAAGAAGATCAATGGTATTTGGACAAGGGCTCCACCAAATGCTGAACAAGCTGAGCAAGCTGAAAACCAATATGAGGTTTTAGCTAAGTTACTGGAACTTATGGAGTCTCAGGCTGCACACAATGCTAAGGTGGAAGCCTCCCTTGTGCAACTCCAAGCAACCCTCAACTCAGTTGTTCAAGATGTAAATGCCATCCAAGACCATTTGGGTCTTAAGATGTCATTTGAAGACATAGTTGACATTGACACACAAGTGGCCAATCAAGAAGATCAACCTCATTCCCCCACAACTAATCTGCAACAGAATGATGTTCAACCTGAGCAACCTGCTAATAATGTTGTTGACACACAAGCAACCGAAGAAACAACCCCTATCAACCTTGATAGTTCTGAACCTCATGGTTAGGAGACACTTGCTAAGCCTAATATAGCAGTCTCTACCTCTCCCATTGGTAATAACGAGGAACAACCCTAGATTAGTTGTTTAGGCTTTTGTTTTCTTTGTTGTTTTGTAATTATTTTTTTCAGTATATCTCTTTTTGAATCATTATTCTCTCTTGTATTATCTTTTTGAATTTAATGACAAAGGGGGAGAATTTGAATAAATTTAACTTGGAGAAGTTGACCGAATTTAACTTGTGCTTATGCTTATCTTATCATGTATACTGAAAATTAAATATGAAATAATTCAATAATTCAGGGGGAGTTTTAAATAAAAGTTATTATAAAGTTAAGTTTTAATTTTGAAATGTAAACTCAAAGTTAAATTGTATGTTTGTCATTTGATCAAAAAGGGGGAGATTGTAAGATATATGCCTCCTTGACTATGATTTTGATATAACTTCCAAACATACAATGTATATGCATTATCTGATTAATCTAATAGTTTGGGTTGAGATACATTTCTGGAAAGAACCAAACACTACACTTGGACAAATCTTGGATCTCAAGCAATCAAGCAAAGATTGATCATATCATACAAGGCTTGAAGATTATGTGTAAATTTGTCTATTGTTCATAATGTCTATTAGTTAGATTCATCATTATGATTTCACACATCTAATATTTGCCAATTAAAACTGAAATCATAAAATAAGTGTGTTAATCAATCAATTGGTAAATCAATTGGTTAATCGATTTTCTGGTTCATAGAACAAAGTTTTCACTGAGTTAATTGATTACTTAAATGTTTTTATCAGACTTGTGTTCTATGATTAAAAGAAATCGATTGGACAATC
>NC_021165.2:46260544-46266327 GCF_000331145.2 Cicer arietinum
TCGATTTGATTAAGTGTCTGAGTTACAGGGAGAAATTAGCCCATTGCCAAATCGATTATGTTAATGAAAGTGAATCGACTGAGTAATCGATTGTTTGATCTCGCATTTTGAATAAAACAATTATAGTCGATTATTCAATCGACTCTGATATAAACTGATTATCAGTTTATGATATATGCATTAAAAAAATCGATTAGCAAATCGATTAGTTCATCTATTTCAAGAATTTCAAGAAAAACAAGTAACACGAAATCGATTAGGAAATCGATTGATCTGGTAATACGCATTAAAAAAATCGATTGGGAAATCGATTTGTCTGAAGTTTTCTGAAACTATATAAACTGAATCAATCACAATTTTTATATATATATAAAAAAAAATAGATAGAAAGAACTGAAAGAATTTCATTAGCTTTTCGAAAAATACACTTTGAGAAAAATTATTGTAACTCACAAACATTATTGGAAAATACTTAGTGTGAGAATTCATTGTGATTGAATCAAGTGTTTTAGTCTTTTTGAAAGAACCATCTTTGTAAAAGAAAGAGAGTGGAAATCCAGTATTGTGAAACTGGTGGTCATCTTTTAGAGTGTGTGTGATCATCTAAAAGAGATCTCAATCTGATCTTGCTAGAGCTTGGTGATTAGTTCTTAAGGATAGATTGGTTGTTGTTGTAGGTTGATGTTGAGTAAGATGTATAGGCATTGAAGTGCTGGAAAGTCTGTAAACATACTCAAATCATTTCTAGTAAAGGCTGGAATCAGTAAGTGATTTCGGGACTGGATGTAGACTATCGAATAGATAGTTGAACCAGTATAAAAATCCCTGGTGAACACTTCTCTATCTCTATACTCTTTTTCTTGATAATACATGTGTTCTTGAATCTCAGTTTTGAATAAGTTTTGAATCTATTATTGTTAAATAGGAACTAATAAGGATAGAGGCCATTCCACCAACAGACAGTTTATGTGTAAACGTCAAAAATAAATTATAAAAATACACTCTAAAAAGGTCAATTTTCGAAATAGAATCAAGTTTACTTATGAAAATAATAATGGTATAATATAGCCATCATTCACACGGTCGTTTTGACGTTGGTTTCACTCAAATCGGGCTTACGGTGAAGAAGAATGGTTCAAAATAACGAATTTCATAAACAGAGAAGTCGGGTATTTTAGAGATGAATTGGGATGGTTAAAAATCTGAAGAAAAAAAATGTTTAATTAACTAGCTAAATGGATGAAACAACATACTAAAATACAGATAAAAATGGAGAAACGTTTCTGGAATAGTTATCGATCAGCGGTGCCAAACGGCAATCCTAATTTTTGTTTCTCCCATGGCATGATGTTTCCCTATATATATGATTTGTCCAATGTGGGACTTCTACACACTAACATACTCTATGTTCCAACAATCCCCCACTTGAATTTTAAAAAAAAAAAGTATTTCTGAAATAGCATCAAACGCTTCTATAAGATCGTGCATAAATAGAGGTGTCTCATGAATTTAACCTTTGCATAATAAGTAAGATCCACATTCAACAAGAGTGACTTGTAGTCTTGAACTCTATCTCTGACATCAAACCCTTACACAATTTTTTCGTAGGGTGTTTACTTAAAAGCTCGTCCATTAATGGCCTTGTACGTCTATCCCAATATAATAAATGTCCTAAGAATTCTGCCTCAAAATTCCATAGGAAACAACCCCACTTCCACATTGATATAGGTGAGTCTATCAAGAGTACTTATGTAGCTTGGTACTCCACACCACAAAGAGTATTGATCTCATTAAGTGTTTCTATTACCTCATCCTATCATCACTCCAAGAGTCATGCTTCTCTAATTTATAATAACATGTTCATCTCATATCATTTCACGGCTTGTTATTATTCATTGAACCTAATTCTTAGGATCTACCATTTTTTAGGTCGGTTTACCATCATGAGTGACTCTATAGGCATTAGTCCTATCCTTTTGGATGTATTTAGGACTTTCTCTCTAGCTAACCCTTTCGTAAAAGGGTCTACTAAATTCTCATCAGTGTGTTCATGATCCACTATAACAGCTCATTTAGAACGTAACTCTCTAACAAAGATGTGCTTACGAAAAATTTGTCGTTTATTACCCTTGTAATAGTGATTCTCAATCTTCGCAATAGTCGTGGTACTATCATAGTGGATCAACACATCTGTTACAGTTTTTTCCATAAAGGATCTCAACTGGCAAAAATCTCAACCAACTCATTTCTTCACTAGCAGTAGCAAGTGCTATCATTTCAGACTCCATAGTGGACTGAGCCAATATCGTCTGTTCTTCGATTTCCAAGATACAACACCACTAGCTATACTAAAAAATAAATAGCCATTGGTTGCTTTGGAGTCATCTGATAAAATGTTTCAATCAGCAACATTGTAACCTTCAAGGATGAAAAGAAATCTTTGATAATGTAATATGAGACTCATGGTCCTTTTTAGGTATCTCATGACTCTTTCGGTAGCGTGTCAATGCTCCATACTAAGTCTACTGGTAAACCTATACAATAGTCCTACAACGTAGGCAGTATCGGGTCTAGTACAGTTAGTGGCATACATGAGGCTTCCAATGATGCTCGCATATTCAATTTGTCTAACACCGAGGAAATCTTTGATAATGTAATTCGAGACTCATGGTTCTTTCTAGGTATCTCATGAGTATTTCGATAGCGTGTCAATGCTCCATACTAAGTCTACTAGTAAACATGCACAATAGTCCTACAACATAGGCAATATCGGGTCTAGTATAGTCAGTGGCATACATGAGATTGCCAATGATGATCGCATATTCAATTTGTCTAACACCTTTACCAGTGTTCTTGAAAAGTTTCGCACGTGGACCATATGGCGTGCAAGCAGGTTTACAGTAAAACTATTTGTATTTCTGTAGGATCTTTCCAACATAGTGATATTGATCCAAAGAAATTCCCTTTTCTGACCTAGTAATTTTGAATCCAAGGATTGCACTCGTTTCTATGAGATCTTTCATATCAAAGTTGTTACACAACGATGATTTCACAAAATTTACAGCATGAAAGTTTGAAAAAAATATGAGTAGGTCGTCTACATAGAGACATATGATAATGCAAATGTCATTTTAAGATTTGTAGTAAATATATTTGTCACTTTCATTCACTTTAAACTCATTCGATAAAATCAAATTATCAAACTTTTCATGTCATTGCTTAGGAGCTTGTTTAAGACTGTTAAAATATTATATTAGTATGTAAATAAAATAGATAGGCTATAATTATTCCTGTCTGTTAGTATTCATATCATTATGTTTGTTTAATACTCATAGTTTATATAAAGAACTTTCGTTGTGTAATTGAAACACACAGATTTTCAACATGTCTCTCAATATTTTTCTTCGTATTAAACATGGTATCCAGAGCCTGTTGAGAGACAACCCTAATCGTCTACTACCCGGTGGGCCACTGTCTCTGGTGAAATTTTTTTTCTTCTAGCAAATCGTGTTCTCAACTCTGGTTTCCCCCTCCCTGCCTTTGTTATGCCGATTCCTTAATTTTTTGCCCATCACTGTCGTCGCTGTCTCCGACGATATTTTTCGACGAACAACCACTCCAGCAGCGTCGTACACCTCATATCAGCCCAACCCTCCACATGCGTCATCGACAAGGCATCCACACGCGCCGCTTACCATCACACGTAATGGTACGTTCGACAGCCAATGACAACGTCGCTTCTTTAGTGGCACTTGCCTTAGCCTTCTAATTCTATATCTGCCATTAGTTTTTAGTTTCGAGTCACATACATACTAGTTCTAGTTTAAACAACCCCTGTTTTCCCAGTTTAGACGTGTTTTCTAACACTTTTTACCAACCACGACGTCTCAGTCTAAAACAAGGAGCATCTTCACCAACAACATCACCTCTCCTCTCTCTATCAAAAAATCGAATTGATCAAATTATGACAGTTGGGCCGCCGGCATCAAACCATGGATGCTTGGTCAAGGTTATGAGGACCATCTCACTCAAAATCCTGAAAAGGTTGTTGTGATTGAAATATCAAAATGTAAACAATTAGATGCTCAGTTGTGTAGTGTCATTAAGTCTACACATCATCCAGATGTTAAATTGATTTTTTGTCTGCATCTCACGTGTGAATCGGTTTGGAGTCAGGCAAAGGCACTCTATACTAACGACACTCAACGTCTCTATGGAATTTGTCACCGCTTGCTGAATATCTTTACTCCAAAGACGATAAATGGCTCTATTTCTTCATATCTTGAAAAGGTTACAAGGATCATCTCACTCAAAATCCTGAAAAGGTGGTTGTGACTGAAATATCAAAATGGAAATAGATAGATGCTCAGTTGTGTAGTGTCATTAAGTCTACATTTCATCCAGATGTTAAACCGATTTTTCGTCCGTATTTCAGGTGTTAATCGGTTTGGAGTTAGGCAAAGGCACTCTATACTAACGACACTCAACGTCTCTATGGAGTTTGTCACCGCTTGTTGAATATCATTACTTTGAAGATGAAAGATGGCTCTATTTCTTCATATGTTGCCACCATTCATAGTGCACTTCGTGATTTTAATGAGTTTCTCCCTCCTACTGCAAGTAATCCAATTGAACAAAAGAAGGAGCTTGATCAATGCAACTCATTTTTCATGCTCCTTGCACTCTATGACATACCCTAGGAGTACTCTGCAACTCGTGATCAAATTTTGGGGTTTTTTACTGTTTCAGATATGTCGACTACCTTAGTAATCCCCCTTCAAGTACCAACAAAACATCTAGTTGAGCACTCTATTACTTCAGCTCCGGGTGACACTGTTCCTGTAAGACCCATAATTTTAAAGTATACTTTATGTATTTTAGTGTACTTTGGTATTGAACTCGGAGGCTTTTTAGCCGAAGTTATTAATATTTTGGAGTTTATATGACCAAAGAGATATTTTGATGCCAATTAGAATTACTCGCCGATGAATAAATTAAATTAGCTGCGGTGAATCTTTAACGAAGAATTTAATGCGTTATGGGTGAAATGGTAATTTAACAAATATCTAGATATTTTGAGATATTTGTTAAAAGTAATTAAAATATATATAAATATCTTTCTGTATATATTTCTAGTTTGCATTTAGGGACTTATCTGTGGTTGTGTGGAAAGGAATTTGTTAGGGTTGAAGTGTTGATTTGGGGGAAAATGAATCTAAGGTTTTATGGGTAAAATCTTAGAGTTAGGTTTTGGTTATATTGATGAATGTTTCGTGGAAAATGAATTTAAACTCATTTATGTATGATTTTGAGTAAATGAAACTTGTTGTGTTTGAGTGATGGATTGTGTTGATTTGTGTTCGTCGTATTTGACGCGTTCTTAATTAATACTAATGAAATTTGATGTGTGTATGGTTGGATTCTGTGGAGAAATGAATTGATGTGTTTTGGTGTGGATCATGGATTGAATTTGATAATAGGTTTGAGTTTGTTTTGTGTGGAATTTGAAAACCATTAGAGTTAAACGAGTATTAAGAATGGGGAATCTCTTAATGTCTTGTTTACTTAATGTTTGTTTTCAAAATCGTTTAAGTTAAATGAGTATTAAGAATGGGGAATCTCTTAATGTCTTGTTTACTTAATGTTGTCGTGAAAATCGTTTAAGTTAAACGAGTATTAAGAATGGGGAATCTCTTAATATTTATGTTTACTTAATATTCGTTTTGGAAATCGTTTAAGTTAAAAGAGTATTAAGAATGGGGAATCTCTTAATATTTATGTTT
>NC_021165.2:46266454-46267044 GCF_000331145.2 Cicer arietinum
ACCCGTGATAGGTGGTACGTTTACGATTTACGTTTTTGGTAAATTGTGCTGACCCGTGATAGGTGGCACCTCGGTAAACAATACTAACCCGTGATAGGTGGTACGTTTACGATTTACGTTTTTGGTAAATTGTGCTGACCCGTGATAGGTGGCACCTCAGTAAATAGTACTTTGGCATGTGATAGGTGGTACGTTTAGGATTTACGCTTTTTCTTTTAGTAAATCGTGCTGACCCGTGATAGGTGGCACCTCGGTACTTTTGCCTGCGGTAGGCGGTACAATTATGATTTACGACCTTTCGAGGAGGGTTTTGGTTTGGGATTCTGAGTCCATGCATTTTGGCATATACGCATCGCATTAGGGTTCTTGGCACGCGAGTCGTGATTGATTCAAGTTTATGATTGAGTGTTTTGAATTTGAGTTGTCCTGGTAAATTATGTTTGTCCGTGGGAGACTGCACAGGTGTTTGTCCGTGAGAGACTACACCCTGGTAAATTGTGTTTGTCCGTGAGAGACTGCACCCTGGTAAATTGTGTTTGTCCGTGAGAGACTGCACAGGTGTTTGTCCGTGAGAGACTACACCCTAGTAA
>NC_021165.2:46267555-46276606 GCF_000331145.2 Cicer arietinum
TGACAAAATCGATTTGGCAATCGATTTCGCAATATGTTTTTCAAAACGTTTTAAGAAATCGATTTGGAAATCGATTTGGCCATACAGGAATTCAGCAAAACTGACAAAATCGATTTGGAAATCGATTGGCATTAAGTCAGGGGCTGAGCTATGCTGTCAATTGATTGCCCAATCGATTGAATTAAGCCCAGAGTTCAAATTTCACTAAAAACCCTCGGGAAATCGATTTGGAAATCGATTGGCTTAGTAGAAATTCTTATTTTGTGATAGATAACAGATTGCTCAATTGATTTATCAAAGTCTTGGTCAGTTATGTATTACTTGATGGATTGAGAACTTTGTTTTGATTTCATTTTTATTTGGCAAGTGTTATATGAACTTTTAAGCATATGGAAAACCCTTTTAAGGTGCATGCTAAGTGGAAAGGTTATTTTTGCATTTAAAAACTTAAATGTTATGTGTTAACTGTTAATTTCGGTTGGTGACCCTTTACAACTATTGTGGAAATTTGGGCTTTGCCCTCAGATGAGAGCCAGGACAATCCTACCGGTTCGTACCATGTGGATGGGAATGTAGAGGGGAATGCCTGACTGGAGCTATGTTAGGAGGATCTTACGGGGCGCGTGGAGATCACTCAGGGCGTTTAGTTTGTTTTGGAGAATGATCAGATTAGGTTGACATAGAGGGAACATACGTCTTTCTTTTGAATTGTATTTATTTTAAAATGGAAGACTGTACCTATACTAATATTGTCAGCTTGACATGTTATTTTGGATGGGTTACATGTACCACTTTTTGATGTGTAAATATTTTGGATTCATATTTTGAGAAACTTTTCTGCTGCTTGTAAATTATAATGACTCAATTATTTATCCAAAGGTATTACCTTATTTAATTCCCTGATTTATTTTAATTTCTTTTGGCTTGGACACACTGTTCATCTGAGTTCTAGTTCTCTTACTTCGGTTGCACACATTGGTAACTCGTTTGTTTACCTCTCTCTAGATTCTGGTGCGTCTGATCATGTCACTAGTAATAATGACCCTCAAACCCAGTCGCAAAGAGTTGGCACTGTCCAAATTCTCCCTTCCATCTTAGTTGCATTTGTTCTCTATGTACCTGGATGCCCTTTATATTTACTTTTAGTTAGTTGATTGACTCGATCCTAGGAATATATTATTACTTTCACTAATGATAATGTTACCTTGCATGACCGGAGTTCGGACAGACGATGGGCGTCGGAAGTGAGTCTCAAGGCCTCTATTAATTTTCTCCATCTTCCAATACGTGTTCTGCCATAGAGTCCCCTCACAATATCCATGCTCAGCTAAGACACCCAAGTTTTACCAATCTTCAAAAAATGGTGCCTAGTTTTTCTAAGTTGTCTACTTTACATTGTGATTCATGTGAGTTAGGAAAACACACTAGTAATAAATTTCATGATCAAGTCAATAAAAGAGTTTTGTCTCCCTTTGCTTTAGTTCACTATAACGTTTGGGGTCCCTCTCGTATTGTGTCTACTTTAGAGTCTAAGTATTTTGTTACTTTTATTGTTGATTACTCTCGTTGTACGTGGTTATTTTTAATAAAAATTAGAGCTAAACAGTTTTCCATTTTTGAGCAATTTTATCAAGAAATTAAAAATCAATTTGGTATTTATATTCGTTTCTTAAGAAGTGATAATGCTCGGGAATATTGTCACATCAATTTCAAAATTTTATGGCTTCCAATGATATTCTATACCAAACATCATGTCCTCATACACCCCAACAAAACGGGATAGCCGAACGCAAAAATCGGCTTCTCATTGAAACCACACGAACCTTCTCCATGGTAATGTTCCATTCCATTTTTGGGAGGTGCAGTCTTAACGGCATGCTACCTTATTAATCGTATGTTGTCTTTTGTTCTTCATCGCAATATCCCTCATTCGGTCCTCTTTCCCCATACCCCTCTTCACCCACTACCACCTCGTGTCTTTGGGTCCACGTGTTTTGTTCATAATTTATCTGCTTAATCACTTAAGTGTGTCTTTCTCAAATATCATCGGTCTCAAAAGGGCTATCGTTGTTATTCTCCTACACTATACCAATACTTTATATAACACCCCAATATTTTCACATATATTATATATGTATATTTTTAGTAATTGTAATAATTTATTATTTAATTAATAATAATTCTATGTGTAAATAAATTAAATTAAATTTTATCACCCTCAATTTTACCCTCAATAACTACGTGTGTTTTGATTTCCCTATTGCAAGGTCTTCCCCTTGTCAAACCAAATTAATAAAACAATATTTTTTTCTTGTTTTATTAATGTAAATAATTTAATTTCTTGTTTTATTATTATTCTTTTTATGGTAAAAATAAATAAATAGTTTGTATATAATTAATTATAGGGTAACCGTTTTAACGGACGTTGTAAGGTGGTAATACTTTCCTACCCGTAATCGACTCCCCAATTCAAATTTTTAGTTCAAAAATCATTATTTTAGGTTTTATTCAATTTTTCCTTTTATAAAAAAAAATTGGTGGCGACTTCTTTTTTTGACGGACAAATCGGACGCGACAGCTGGCGACTTCACTAGGGATTTTTGAGAGTTAAGCCTAATCTAATTAATTATATATAATTATTTTATTTATATTACCCCTATTGTTTTATTTATTTTCTTATCTTATGAATATAATTATATGTGTTTTGTCAATTTATTTTTATTGTGATGATTTATTTTATTTTATTTTATTTACACCCTAACATGATTCATACACTTATGAGTAGGCTCTATACTCGGGCTGAGTGCAAACCTAAGATAAGTTAGAGACTGTGTACTGATAATCTTCTGGATGTACATCCTGTTTGGTTGTCATGAAAGTCTTACCTAGAGTTGACCTTTTCTAGAATATTTTCATTTTAATAGTTTACCTATTAATTGGTTTAATATTTTAGAATTGAGTTGTGTGCTCTAGGAACCGATTTAGAACTATAGAGCCACCCATAGTAAAGGTTCACAATAAAAAGCCATCAATTAAGAAAAGAATCATGTAGGACACATGTATATATGAAGAAAAAAAATTTACTCTAGCTATATCTCATTTTTATCATAATGCATTGCATAATCATGCATGTTTCATCTTTTATTTTATTTTACAACATGTTTTTCTTCTTCTCTTCATTTTTTTTAGAAAAAGTGGTTGCATATTAAGAGGTAGTAAAATATTTTAATTAAATGCATAATCATTGCATTCACTTTCTTACATTCTCATAACATTTTCCTTCAAGAAAAAAATGAAAAAAATGAAAAAAAAGGCAAAAAAAACAAAGAAAAAAAGATCATGACACCCTTACCGAACATGTTCTCGAACTAAAATCATGGATGAATTGAAACATACAAAGGTTATCTGGATCAACTAAAAGACCTTATGTCTATATCATGGATGAACATCAATAAGTCTAAAAAGATTATCTGAATCATGGGTGAATACGTAGAACTCATGTTTACCCCTTGATTTCATAAGTCCAACAATTTTTACCTTTAGTCTATGTCTACCTCAAGTAACTTATCTACAAGATCTGAACCTGATACTAATGAGATTCATCTTCATCCTCCACCCCCTACTTCTAAGTCATGGACATACATTTTTGGCTTTTCGCCACAGGTAAACTTCTAGAAGTTGGGTCGTCTATGTTGAACTTTCATCATTATCGCTTACTACTTTAATGTCATGAAAAAATCCACCCATCTAAAGAAAAATATCAAATCTTGTATGAACATTCAACGACAATTGAAGAAAACCTCAACTAAACATTATGTTGAAGACATTGATGATATTGCATATACTTTCACACATTGATGCTTCAAAAAGTATTACATCTAAATGAAGACCGCTAGGTTGAAAATCCAAAAGAACGACCTAGGCAAAAATTATGGTATAAAAAAATAATAAATACCTGCTAGGTTGAAAACCTGAAATGGAGACCTAGGCAAAAATTAGGGTATAAAAATAATAGTAATAAATACCCGTTAGGTTGAAACCCTGAAAGGGCGACCTATGCAAAAATTAGGGTACAAAAATAAGTAAATATCAACGAGGCAGAAAATCCAAAAGGACAACTTGGAAAAAGTGAAGATATAAAGTCGAATAAAGACCTGCTAGGTCAAAAACAAGAAGGGGCGACCTAGGTGAAAATGAATGAAGACCTTTTAGGTCAAAAACCAAGAAGGGCAACCTAGTTAAAAATTAGGGCAAAAAAAAAAAATAATAGAATGATTAAGTTATAAGGAAAATGTGCAAATAATATGGCTTACACAGATCGAAGTTGAATCAATATATTCTGAAAGGTTGTGAAGATAAATTGAGGCAAATCATATTCTCCAAAGTTGGTTAATAATGCTATTGAAATTATGGAATAATTTATTGGCACACTTCTTTTATGAAAAACTACTAACAAATTGGGTTATTTACCCATATGAGATCACCTTATCTTCTTATCTTTCTATGAATTCATTTTTTTGTACCATAGATTTTTTTCATTAAATATCATTGTATGAACATTCCTTCATTACTTTCTTGTGTTTTAAATCTTTTTTGTCAAAATGCATTTTTATGATAATCATATATTGGGGCACAAAATATGTGAATGTCAAGAGTCCAAAACTAGTATGATGTCTTTACATGTAAGACAGGGGCAACTAAAGATCAAGTCGATGAAGTAAGAAAAAATATCTTTAAAGATCAAAAGGACAATCACCACCATTTATTTGAAGTGATGCACATTTTTCATCCATGAATCAAGTATCATGTCTGTAAAGAGATGAAAGAAATAAAAAAGATTAAAAAAAAAGTTGATCGAAAAGAAAAAGATGAAAATGAAGGGAAATGTTCATTCATTAAATGCATTCATGACATTTCATATTTAGTGGTTAAATTTAAAGTTGAGACACTAACCCACACCCTATTATTTAATATACGGGATATTGACCCGCATCCTCTAATTTAAGAGCAGGGATGACTAGCCCTCATCCTCTGATTTAAGATATGGGATGACTGATCTTCAACCTCTAATTTAAGAACTAAGCCTCCCACACAAAAGCTTGATTAATATATTTGCTGATAAATTCTGAGTCCCATAAGAAGCTATTACTGAAAATATACTAAATGAAGTCCACGTCACTCAAGATATCACTTTTGACAAATTTAGAGGCATCGTAAATAACAACATAATTCCTATTTTTTTTTATAATAAATCTATAATAAAACATATTTTACTAATCTGTATTTTAAACATAATATAAATATATTTATAATATCACAAATTTTACTAATCTATATTTAAAATGTATAAAATACTAACTTGATGTCGGGTAGTGTCTGACTTGAAGCTTTCACAGAGCTGACAACTCTTCGAAGTAAACACAATATATCACCACTGTCAAAATAAAAATTCAATAATATAAATTAAATAAATAACTTCAAATCAAAAATAAAATTCAAAAACTAAATATATAATATAAACTTACCAAAATTCAAGATAGTAAAGAAAAAACTTGGAGAAATAATTTTTGTAGAGAGAAGGTGGAAAGAAAATTTAGAAAGAAGGTTTAGAGAGACGATAGAAGTGAAAAATGATAAGAGTAGTGGAGGGATATTTATAGAAAATGGTTGATCCTTTGTGGCGGCCAAAGCAGCCACAAAAGCCAACGGTATAAAATCCTTTGTGACGGCTTTAACTGTAACACCCCGTTTTTCAAAGCGAGGGTATATTTTTTTTTTAAAAAGAAATTAAACTGAAACAAAGAAATAACCAAGAAAATGTCTTTGGATAAATAATTGAGTCATTATGATTTACAAGCAGCGGAAAAGTCACTCCAATTATAAATCCAAACCATTTACACAACAACAAAAGGTACATGTAACCCATTGAAAATAACATGTCAAGCTGACAATATTAGTATAGGTAGGCGGCCGAAGCCCTCACAAAATGACAACGTTGTGATTTTTTGAGGGCTTAGACAGCCACAAAATCGAGCTAAAATTTTAATTTTTTGTGAGGGCTTTTTCAGCCACAAATAAAGACCAATTTGAATTTTTGTATTTGTGAGGGCTTTTTCGGTCACTAATTTCTGAGGGTCTTTTTCGGTCACAAAATATTTGTAAGGTTGGCCACAAATGGGAGGATTTCTTGCAGTGATTGTTTTCACTATAAATTGCATTGATACAATCAACCCTAACAAACTCTAGCCTCCGAATCCAGTTACCATCTCACCCTCTCTATGAAAACATCGTCTTCAACCTTTCTTCTTCCTCTCGAACCTTAGGCTTCATTCTTTCTTCTTCCTCTCAAATCTTAGGCTTCACAAAATAAATTAAAAAACACAACATTTTGACGACTACTATGATTATTCCTATTTTGACTAAAAAGGTTCTCTCACCACAACAATGAGACAACTGAAAGGCGATGCAATTACTTGTGGTATTTTAAAGAAAGACAAGAGAGAGAACCAAAAGGGTGAATGTTCAATTGTTGTCATTCTAGTTCGATAAAAACCTAAAATTTAAATTAATCAGACCCAGGTCTGGTCTGGCAACCCATTTTGTTGTGTTATTAAACCCATTCATTGTGGACTATGTACTCTTTCGTACCACTTATACACTTTAAATTAAAGGGCATAAGAGGGACTTTAAATCGCATAAACGAGACTTTAACAGTCTTTACACAGTGAATCTGTGATACTTCATGTCTAGTTTTGAGCATGTGGTGAAGCAGAACAAAAAAGTCTTCCTGATCCATAAAAAGGAAGAAAAATAAATAGTAGTAATAGTAGTAGTAGAGAGGCTTAAAAGAAAATGATAGGTATTGACTTACTGCAATGGAGGCAAAGAAAGGAGCAACACACAAAGCATCAACGTCAGACACTAAGGTGTGAAGTCGAAGGCCATAAGATCCACATGTCAATATGGTGGCAGAAGTAAGAGCAATGTGGTGTTTTGGCAACCGATGTCGTCGTGCAACCTCTTTGATCCATGATGAAACTATCTGAAATTGCAAGATTAGGATAACCATTATCAAGGAAAAATTAATAATAACAATGTGTATCAATTGAGGAATATACAAATTGAAACCTGTTTGAGGTTGTCAATAACGTTTTTCCTTTTTTGTTCCTCTTGTGGAGAGGGAACGAGTCCTTCATCACCTATAAACTGCACACAACGGTTGCTAAAGAAAAGAAAGAAAGAAAAAAGTAATTGCAATAATAACTATAAAAGAATTACCTACCTAAAGGAGAGACATGGACCTCTGATTATTCATTGTGAAGAAGAGTGAGTGTGAAGGAGGAAGACAATACATAACGACACCACTTGGAATTGGGCGGTGAGAAATTGGCACTTTCAAATCCAATTCCACACAAGTCTGCAAAGCCCTTTTTCTTTTTCTTTTTCTTTTTCTTTCTATCAAAAAGGAAGGAAAATGCTAAACCCCAAAATAACTTCCACTACAACGAATACAAATATAAAAACAGCGTTTCCTTTCGTCTCAATTTCTAAAACCGCAAGAGAAATAAAAGAATATTCTCTTTGTTTTCTCACAACAGTCCCCAAAAGTTTCTTCCTTCACACATCTCCAAAGTTATCCTCCTTCTCATATTTCAAGTTTAGTTCTCTCTTTTCACTGTCATCAATTCATTTGTTTTCCTCATTTTTGCCATTTTATTGCAATTTTGTTTTTGTTTTCATGAGTTTTCTGAGAATGGGAGGGATGAATGTTTGTTAAATACTTTGTCACTTGGCTAGAAAATCGGAAAATCCCTACAAGCATGATGACCAGACAAGCAAAAAACTGATAAAGCATGTGGGTGACGTATAACAATATAAGTTTTGTTTCTTCCGTTAACTGGTGACAACGTTTCATTGTTAAAATAATGAGAACAAAAGTGTGTTGTTTCACGATGTAGGTAAGATGAAAAAATTGAGCCCTCAACTCTAGCTTTATTTTTCACCGACCGTTTTGAATAACCCATGAACCTATAATATAAATGAGATGTACAATAAGCTCCATGTATATATATATATATATCACCTTTCAAATGGATTCGTCCATCTATATTGAACTAGTCCACCAAGCCTTGCTTCACTTGCAAGATGCACTGAGAGATGCTCCATGGAATCAAAAAACCCAGGAGGGAATACTTTCTCCAACTTACATAGAATCCTCGAAATGTCATTTTCCATCTTGATGAGATCTTTATCAATGATGGTTGAAGAACACAAATTCTTGAAATATTGACTCACTTCAATAAGTGGGTTCAATACATGTGTCGGTAAAGCACTAAAGGCAATAGGAAGTAAACACTATAAAAATATATGACAATAATGACTTTTCATCCCATGCATCCTCCCATTTTCTTTTTTGTTCTGCTTCACCACATGCTCAAAACTAGACATGAAGTATCACAGATTCACTGTGTCAAGACTGCTAAAGTCCCTCTTATGCGCTTTAAAGTCCCTCTTATACACTTTAAATTAAAGGGCATAAGAGGGACTTTAAATCGCATAAACGAGACTTTAACAGTCTTGACACAGTGAATCTGTGATACTTCAGGTCTAGTTTTGAGCATGTGGTGAAGCAGAACAAAAAAGTCTTCCTGATCCATAAAAAGGAAGAAAAATAAATAGTAGTAGTAGTAGTAGTAGTAGAGAGGCTTAAAAGAAAATGATAGGTAGTGACTTACTGCAATGGAGGCAAAGAAATGAGCAACACACAAAGCATCAATGTCAGACACTAAGGTGTGAACTCGAAGGCCATAAGATCCATATGTCAATATGGTGGCAGCAATAAGAGCAATGTGGTGTTTTGGCAACCGATTTCGTTGTGCAACCTTGTTAGCAAAACGTTGTTTAAGACCTTTTCTTCCAGGGAAATTCCTACCGTACATCCAACTACGGTCTATATCTATATATGTGTGTGTGTGTATATATATATATATATATATATATATATATATATATATATATATATATATGTTTTTTCTAAAAAAAAAATATATA
>NC_021165.2:46276616-46280577 GCF_000331145.2 Cicer arietinum
TATTATCAAGACTATAATTATATAAATCGAAATCAAATTTTAAATGATGTTTAATGAAAATTTTCATAAAATAACTCCTATATATATAAACAAAAATAGAGACTATTAAAGTATATAAATTTTTTGTACGAACTCAACTACAACTCTTTTTAATAACTAACAACAAATATTAATATCATCAATTTTAATAATATTTCTTAAAAAAATTTATATTAAAATCAATAAGTTTTACATGTGTTTCAAATTTTTATATATCATATATTATGTAAACAACATATTTTCTATTTTTTTTTTCTATAAAAAATCTATAATAAAACATATTTTACTAATCTATATTTTAAACATAATATAAATATATTTATAATATCAAATATTTTACTAATCTATATTTAAAATGTATAAAATACTAACTTGATGTCAGGTAGTGTTTGAACTTGAAGCTTTCACAGAGCTGACAACTCTTCTAAGTAACCACAATATATCACCACTGTCAAAATAGAAATTCAATAATATTAATTAAATAACTAACTTCAAATCAAATATAAAATTCAAAAACTAAATATATATTATAAATTTACCAAAATTCAAGATAGTAAAGAAAAAACTTGGAGAAATAATTTTTGTAGTGACAAGGTGGAGAGGAAATTTAGAAAGAAGGTTTAGAGAGAAGGTAGAAGTGAAAAATGATAAGAGTAGTGGATGGATATTTATAAAAAATGGTTGATCCTTTGTGGCAGCCAAAGCAGCCACAAAAGCCAACGGTATAAAATCTTTTGTGGCGGCTTTAACGATCACAAGTTAAGTCCTTTGTGGCGGCCTCGGCGGCAACAACGTGCAACGGAACTATGGGAATTTGTGGAGGCCTTTGCCGCCACAAAGTGCAACGGATCTATTCTTTTGTAGCAGCCCGGGCGGCCATAAATGGCTTGCCTTTGTGGCGGCCTTTACCCTCACAAAGGGTTGATTTTGTGGCTGCAAAAGTCCTCACAAAAGGCTCCAATTTCAGCTGAATTTTGTGGCGGCCTAAGCCCTCACAAAATGACAATGTTGTGATTTTATGAGGGCTTAGAGAGCCACAAAGTCCAGCTAAAATTTTAATTTTTTGTGAGGGCTTTTTCAGCCACAAATAAAGACCAATTTGAATTTTTGTATTTGTGAGGACTTTTCGGTCACTAATTTTTTAGGGTTTTTTTCGGCCACAAAATATTTGTAAACTTGGCCACAAATGGGGGGATTTCTTGTAGTGATTATTTTCACTATAAATAGCATTGATAAAATCAACCCTAACAAACCCTAGCCGCCGAATCCACTTACCATCTCACCCTCTCTGTGAAAACATCGTCTTCATCCTTTCTTCTTCCTCTCGAACCTTAGGCTTTATTCTTTCTTCTTCCTCTCAAATCTTAGGCTTCACAAAATAAATTAAAAACACAACATTGTGACGACTACTATGAGAATTCCTATTTTGACTGAAAAGGTTCTCTCACCACAACAATGAGACAACTGAAAGGCGATGCAATTACTTGTGGTATTTTAAAGAAAGACAAGAGAGTGAACCAAAAGGGTGAATGTTCAATTGTTGTCATTCTAGTTCGATAAAAACCTAAAATTTATATTAACAGACCCAGGTCTGGTCTGGCAACCCATTTTGTTTTGTTATTAAACCCATTCATTGTGGACTGTGTACTCTTTCGTACCACCATCGTGTACTTAAACCGAAGTGGTAACCTGCTTAAACCGAGTACCCAAGAACCGACTAAACCAAACTTTGACATCGACAGAAGTGGGTGTTTAAACGGCACCTGCAGATTGGGCCGGTTGGTGATTTTGGACCTGAACCCGCCCAATCCGACCCGTTTTCCACCCCTAATGGTGACTACATGTAAGATCGAAGAAAGGCACATAAACTAAGGATTCACGTCTGAGGGAGTGTTTCAAATTCTCTATTGTTCTTCATTTGGTTGTCACTTCAAAGAGGATATTCTTAAACATTAATACATGTTATGAGAAAACAAAGAGGATATTCTTTTATTTCTCTTGCGGTTTTAGAAATTGAGACGAAACGAAATGTTGTTTTTATATTTGTATTCGTTGTGGTGGAAGTTATTTTGGGGTTTAGCATTTTCCTTCCTTCTTTGTTGGAAAGAAAAAGAAAAAGAAAAAGGGCTTTGCAAACTTGTGTTGAATTGGATTTGAAAGCGCCAATTTCTCACCGCCCAATTCCAAGTGGTGTCGTTATGTATTGTCTTCCTCCTTCACACTCACTCTTCTTCACAATGGATAAACAGAGGTCCATGTCTCTCATTTAGGTAGGTAATTCTTTTATAGTTATTATTGCTATTACTTTTTTCTTTCTTTCTTTTCTTTAGCAACCGTTGTGTGCAGTTTATAGGTGATGAAGGACTCGTTCCCTCTCCACAAGAGGAACAGAAAAGGAAAAACGTTATTGACAACCTCAAACAGGTTTCAATTTCTATATTCCTCAATTGATATACATTGTTATTATTTATTTTCCCTTGATGATGATTTTCCTAATCTTGCAATTTCAGATAGTCTCATCATGGATCAAAGAGGTTGCACAGCGGCATCGGTTGCCAAAACACCACATTGCTCTTACTTCTACCACGATATTGACATATGGATCTTATGGCCTTTGAGTTCACACCTCAGTGTCTAACATTGATGCTTTGTGTGTTGCTCCTTTCTTTGTCTCCATTGCAGTAAGTCAATACCTATCATTTTCTTTTAAGCCTTTCTACTTCTACTAATACTATTATTTATTTTTCTTCCGTTTTTATGGATCAGGAAGACTTTTTTGTTCTGCTTCACCACATGCTCAAAACTAGACATGAAGTATCACAGATTCACTGTGTCAAGACTGCTAAAGTCCCTCTTATGCGCTTTAAAGTCCCTCTTATACACTTTTAAATTAAAGGGCATAAGAGGGATTTTAAATTGCATAAACGAGACTTTAACAGTCTTGACACAGTGAATCTGTGATACTTTAGGTCTAGTTTTGAGCATGTGGTGAAGCAGAACAAAAAAGTCTTCTTGGCCATAAAAAGGAAGAAAAATAAATAGTAGTACTAGTAGTAGTAGAGAGGCTTAAAAGAAAATTATAGGTATTGACTTACTACAATGGAGGCAAAGAAAGGAGCAATACACAAAGCATCAATGTCAGACACTAAAGTGTGAACTCGAAGGCCATAAGATCCATATGTCAATATGGTGGCAGAAGTAAGAGCAATGCGGTGTTTTGGCAACCGATGTCGTCGTGCAACCTTGTTTGCAAAACGTTGTTTAAGACCTTTCTTTCCAGAGAAATTCCTATCGTACATCCAACTACGGTCTATATCTATATATGTGTGTATATATATATATATATGTTTATTCTAAAAATTAAATAAATATATAAATTTTTGTGTGTGTGTGTGTGTGTGTATATATATATCGATTTTTTATATATTAGTTGCTTTATTTTTCAAAAGCATTATATATAAATTTTGATATACTTTATATGTCAATTAGAGGAGCATTTGCAAACAATATAATAGATTATTATCAAGACTATAATTATATAAATTGAAATAAATTTTTAAATGATGTTTAATGAAATTTTTGATAAAATAACTCCTATATATATAAAAAAAAATAGAGACTATTAAAATATATAAATTATTTGTACGAACTCAACTACAACTCTTTTTAATAACTAAGAACAAATATTAATATCATCAATTTTAATAATATTTCTTAAAAAAATTTATATTAAAATCAATAAGTTTTACATGTGTTTCAAATTTTTATTTATCATATATTATGTAAACAACATAATTTCTGTTTTTTTATTTTAAAAAAAAATCTATAATAAAACATATTTTACTAATCTATATTTTAAACATAATATAAATATATTTATAATATCAAATATTTTACTAATCTATATTTAAAATGTATAAAA
>NC_021165.2:46280982-46282811 GCF_000331145.2 Cicer arietinum
GCGTCCTTTCCCGCCACAAAGTGCAACGGATCTATTCTTCTGTGGCGGCCCGGGCGGCCATAAATGGCTTGCCTTCGTGGCGGCCTTTACCCTCACAAAGGGTTGATTTTGTGGCTGCAAAATACTCACAAAAGGCTCCAATTTGAGCTGAATTTTTTGGCGGCCTAAGCCCTCACAAAATGACAACGTTGTGATTTTGTGAGGGCTTAGACAGCCACAAAGTCCAGCTAAAATTTTATTTTTTTGTGAGGGCTTTTTCAGCCACAAATAAAGACCAATTTGAATTTTTGTATTTGTGAGGGCTTTTTCGGTCACTAATTTGTGAGGGTTTTTTTCGGCCACAAAATATTTGTAAATTTGGCCACAAATGGGGGGGATTTCTTGTAGTGATTATTTTCACTATAAATAGCCTAACAAACCCTAGCCGCCGAATCCAGTTACCATCTCACCCTCTCTATGAAAACATCGTCTTCAACCTTTCTTCTTCCTCTCGAACCTTAGGCTTCATTCTTTCTTCTTCCTCTCAAATCTTAGCCTTCACAAAATAAATTAAAAACACAACATTTTGACGACTACTATTAGAATTCCTATTTTGACTAAAAAGGTTATCTCACCACAACAATGAGACAACTGAAAGGCGATGCAATTACTTGTGGTATTTTAAAGAAAGACAAGAGAGAGAACCAAAAGGGTGAATGTTCTAATTCTAGTCCGATAAAAAACTAAAATTTAAATTAATCAGACCCAGGTCTGGTCTGGCAACCGATTTTGTTTTGTTATTAAACCCATTAATTGTGGACTGTGTACTCTTTCGTACCACCATCGCATACTTAAACCAAACTGGTAACCTGCTTAAACCGAGTACCCGAGAACCGACTAAATCGAACTTTGACATGGGCAGAAGTGGGTGTTTAAATGGCACCTGCGGATTGGGCCGGTTGGTGATTTTGGACGTGAACCCGCCCAACCCGACCCGTTTTCCACCCTTAATGGTGACTACATGTAAGATCGAAGAGAGGCACATAAACTAAGGATTCACGTCTGAGGGAGTGTTTCAAATTCTCTATTGTTCTTCATTTGGTTGTCACTTCAAAGAGGATATTCTTAAACATTAATACATGTTATGAGAAAAAAAAGAGGATATTCTTTTATTTCTCTTGCGGTTTTAGAAATTGAGACTAAACGAAATGCTGTTTTTATATTTGTATTCGTTGTGGCGGAAGTGATTTTGGGGTTTAGCATTTTCCTTCCTTCTTTGTTGGAAAGAAAAAGAAATAGTAAAAGGGCTTTGCAGACTTGTGTTGAATTGGATTTGAAAGCGCCAATTTCTCACCGCCCAATTCCAAGTGGTGTCGTTATGTATTGTCTTCCTCCTTCACACTCACTCTTCTTCACAATGGATAAACAGAGGTCCATGTCTCTCATTTAGGTAGGTAATTCTTTTATAGTTATTATTGCTATTACTTTTTTATTTCTTTCTTTTCTTTAGCAGCCGTTGTGTGCATTTTATAGGTGATGAAGGATTCGTTCCCTCTCCACAAGAGGAACATAAAAGGAAAAACATTATTGACAACCTCAAACAGGTTTCAATTTGTATATTCCTCAATTGATATACATTGTTATTATTTATTTTCCCTTGATGATGATTTTCCAAATCTTGCAATTTCAGATAGTCTCATCATGGATCAAAGAGGTTGCACAACGGCATCAGTTGCCAAAACACCACATTGCTCTTATTTCTGCCACCATATTGACATATGGATCTTATGGCCTTCGAGTTCACACCTCAATGTCTAACATTGATGCTTTGTGTGTTGCTCCTTTCTTTG
>NC_021165.2:46283018-46284054 GCF_000331145.2 Cicer arietinum
CCTCTCTACTACTACTAGTACTACTATTTTTTTTCTTCCTTCTTATGGCCAGGAAGACTTTTTTGTTCTGCTTCACCACATGCTCAAAACTAGACATGAAGTATCACAGATTCACTGTGTCAAGACTGCTAAAGTCCCTCTTATGCGCTTTAAAGTCCCTCTTATACACTTTAAATTAAAGGGCATAAAAGGGACTTTAAAACGCATAAACGAGACTTTAACAGTCTTGACACAGTGAATCTGTGATACTTCAGGTCTAGTTTTGAGCATGTGGTGAAGCAGAACAAAAAAGTCTTCCTGGCCATAAAAAGGAAGAAAAATAAATAGTAGTACTAGTAGTAGTAGAGAGGCTTAAAAGAAAATTATAGGTATTGACTTACTACAATGGAGGCAAAGAAAGGAGCAATACACAAAGCATCAATGTCAGACACTAAAGTGTGAACTCGAAGGCCATAAGATCCATATGTCAATATGGTGGCAGAAGTAAGAGCAATATAGTGTTTTGGCAACCGATTTCGTTGTGCAACCTTGTTACCGAAACGTTGTTTAAGACCTTTCCTTCCAGGGAAATTCCTATCGTACATCCAACTACGGTCTATATCTATATATGTGTGTGTGTATATATATATATATGTTTATTCTAAAAATTAAATAAATATATAAATTATGTGTGTGTGTGTATATATATATCGATTTTTATATATTAGTTGCTTTATTTTTCAAAAGCATTATATATAAATTTTAACATACTTTATATGTCAATTAGTGGAGCATTTGCAAACAATATAATAAATTGTTATCAAGACTATAATTATATAAATTGAAATAAAATTTTAAATGATGTTTAATGAAATTTTTCATAAAATAACTCCTATATATATAAACAAAAATAGAGACTATTAAAATATATAAATTTTTTATACGAACTCAACTACAACTCTTTTTAATAACTAACAACAAATATTAATATCATCAATTTTAATAATATTTCTTAAAAAAATTTATATTAAAATCAATAAGTTTTACATGTGTTTCC
>NC_021165.2:46284308-46285195 GCF_000331145.2 Cicer arietinum
ATTCAATAATATTAATTAAATAACTAACTTCAAATCAAATATAAAATTCAAAAACTAAATATATAATATAAACTTACCAAAATTCAAGATAGTAAAGAAAAAACTTGGAGAAATAATTTTTGTAGAGACAAGGTGAAAAATGATAAGAGTAGTGGAGGAATATTTATAGAAAATGGTTGATCCTTTGTGGCGGCCAAAGCAGCCACAAAAGCCAACGGTATAAAATCATTTGTGGCGGCTTTAACGGTCACAAGTTAAGTCCTTTACGGCGGCCTGGGCGGCCACAACGTGCAACGAAACTATGGGAATTGTGGCGGCCTTTGCCGCCACAAAGTGCAACGGATCTATTCTTTTGTGGCGGCCCGGGCGGCCTTAACTGGCTTGCCTTCGTGGCAGCCTTTACCCTCACAAAGGGTTGATTTTGTGGCTACAAAATCCTCACAGAAGGCTCCAATTTTAGCTGAATTTTTTGGCGGCCTAAGCCCTCACAAAATGACAACATTGTGATTTTGTGAGGGCTTAGACAGCCACAAAATCCAGCTAAAATTGTAATTTTTTGTGAGGGCTTTTTCAGCCACAAATAAAGACCAATTTGAATTTTTGTATTTGTGAGGGCTTTTTCGTTCACTAATTTGTGAGGGTTATTTTCGGGCACAAAATATTTGTAAACTTGGCCACAAATGGGGGGATTTCTTGTAGTGATTATTTTCACTATAAATAGCATTGATATAATCAACCCTAACAAACCCTAGTCGCCGAATCCAGTTACCATCTCACCCTCTCTGTGAAAACATCGTCTTCAACCTTTCTTTTTCCTCTCGAACCTTAGGCTTCATTCTTTCTTCTTCCTCTCAAATCTTAGGCTTCACAAAATAAATTGAAAACAC
>NC_021165.2:46285673-46286490 GCF_000331145.2 Cicer arietinum
GAGCAACACACAAAGCATCAATGTTAGACACTAAGGTGTGAACTCGAAGGCCATAAGATCCATATGTCAATATGGTGGCAGAAATAAGAGCAATGTGGTGTTTTGGCAACCGATGCCGCTGTGCAACCTCTTTGATCCATGATGAGACTATCTGAAATTGCAAGATTAGGAAAATCATCATCAAGGGAAAATAAATAATAAGAATGTATATCAATTGAGGAATATACAAATTGAAACTTGTTTGAGGTTGTCAATAACATTTTTCCTTTTCTGTTCCTCTTGTGGAGAGGGAACGAGTCCTTCATCACCTATAAACTACACACAACGGTTGCTAAAGAAAAGAAAGAAAGAAAAAAAGTAATAGCAATAATAACTATAAAAGAATTACCTACCTAAAGGAGAGACATGGACCTTTTATTATCCATTATGAAGAAGAATGAGTGTGAAGGAGGAAGACAATACATAACGACACCACTTGGAATTGGGCGGTGATAAATTGGCGCTTTCAAATCCAATTCCACACAAGTCTGCAAAGCCCTTTTTCTTTTTCTTTCCAACAAAGAAGGAAGGAAAATGATAAACCCCAAAATAACTACCACCACAACGAATACAAATATAAAAACAGCGTTTCTTTTCGTCTCAATTTCTAAAACCGCAAGAGAAATAAAAGAATATCCTCTTTGTTTTCTCACAACAGTCCCCAGAAGTTTCTTCCTTCACACATCTCCAAAGTTATCCTCCTTCTCATCTTTCAAGGTTAGTTCTCTCTCTTCAATGTCATCAATTCATTTGTTTTCCTCATTTTTGCCATTTTATT
>NC_021165.2:46287351-46290721 GCF_000331145.2 Cicer arietinum
AGAAGTTATATTATGAAGATTTAGACAAGAATATGAGAAATGCTTAAGTGATTAGCACGCAGCAGATTTGATACATATATATACACTAATGAAAAAATTACATGATATGTTTTCGAGACAAAATAAATGCATAGGAACTCCCTAAGTACATGAGCAACTTCCTAAGAATGAATCTAAACACTATACATGAACCTGAAAGTGCATGAACATAACCATTAAATGCTACTATTCCCAACTCTTTCTTTTATATTTCCCACAAGGATTAATAAGGAGGTACTTTGAAGGGAACTTGATGATGTACAATGTGTTTTTGTTCAAAAGCATATTACCTAATTGTATGATCATTAAAATAAATGTACTAACTTTGAACTATATCAAGTCAAGACATAGGATTAATCATGAAAACACAAAATATACAAAAAGAAGTACCTTTCGTGTTTAAATTGATGTTTGTCAATCCTTATGCCAAAACTAGTTGGGTCTCTTCTGAATATCATAGAAGATGTTATAACAATAAAGAAATCCAAACAAAAAACTACAAAATTTGCATTGCAAACATTGAATGTCTGCCCTCATAAAAAATATATGTCAGCAATATAAGTTGTATGAGTTTGCATAAGTAAGAATTAAAATCTTTGTTAAGATTGTGTTCTTGAAGCCCCAAACTTTGACAAATAATCCCTGTAAATTGTTTCTGGCTAACTATCCTAAAATCATGGATGATCACTAAAATTTCAAAAGCATATGACCTCATTAAAATAAATGTACTAACTTTGAACTATATCAAGTCAAGACATAGGATTAATCATGAAAACGCAAAATATACAAAAAGATTTAAATTGATGTTTGTTGATCCTTATGCCAAAGCTAGTTGGGTCTCTTCTAAATATCATAGAAGATGCTATAACAATAAAGAAATCAAAACAAAAACCTACAAAATTTGCATTGCAAACAATGAATGTCTGCCCTCATAAAAAATATATGTCAGCAATATAAGTTGTATGAGTTTGCATAAGTAAGAATTAAAATCTTTGTTAAGATTTTGTGTTCTTGAAGCCCCAAACTTTGACAAATAATCTCTGTAAATTGTTTCTGGTTAACTATCCTAAAATCATGGATGATCACTAAAATTTCAGCAAGCACAAAGAAAAGTGTCAAGAATTAGAATAAAATTATATTTATTGAAACTTAAATATATTGGTAATACATGGATATATTTATACTAGATTACTAAACAACCAAATCTTATAAGTACTCATATATAACTAAATCCATACTAGTACTTATATATAACTAAATCCCTACTAGTACTCCTATATAACCGAACCGAATCCCTATATTTGAGGGATATTAAACATAAACATATTTTGACAAAAAATATGACATAATATAAGCCATAAAGATAGAGTACTAGAAAAAAGAGAAATATGAGTTCCAAAAATAAAAAGAGAGACATATGAATTAGCATATTTAATTTTTGTTTTATTTATCCATACACGCCAATGCATTGTGTTCCATATAAGCCTTTTGAAGCAGACGAATAACCATTTTATTTATTCATTGAATCTTTCATACCAAGAATAAATGTGAGCACTCAATTGCTGCAACCATGTTCCATGATGCTATTGCCACTTCGTATAGAATCCAAGGTAATCATCACTCCCCCAACATCATACACTGCAATGAAAAGAGCCAAGGACCAAAGCACATAGGAAAATAGAAATTACAAAATTAGATTGATGATCGCTTTACACTAAATATCAAATCTTTTAGCTATGTGCTTTCACCTCGAAATGCTTCCCATCGATCATGTCGTGTCTTTACCTATATGAATAAATTTTTGAATTTAGATATTTCTTTTATGTTGTGAAAACTATATGTTCAAAAATAATGTTTACTCAATTTTACTTTTTGAATGTAAGTTCACGAAAATTATTTTACTCATTCTTTTATAATTCAAGATATTTTATAGATATAAAGTATCTATTATTAGAGGTAGTTACAATTACTTATGGTTATGTAGAAATTGTTAAGTTAAAAGTGCATCATATTCTAATTAAAAAAATAATTATTCATATAATTATTTTGTTTTATTTTTCTATTTAATTATTTAATTTTTTTTTAACCATGATTCTTAACATCTATCGTCTTTAAGTGGTTGTTAATCTCAGTCATCTTAATTCTTATAAAACTACATAATTTATCAATGAAAAAAAACTATAATTTATTGTAGAAATTATAAGTTCTATAATTCAAATACATGGAATCATTCAAAACTTAATCAGAACAAAAAATTGAAGGAAAAGAAATAAATTGCTAATTCAATCTTTGAGATTTTAAAGGTTATAAATTTAGTTTGAAAATATTTTTTCAAAGAATCTAATTTAAAAATAATTAGAATAATCTATAAAACTATTTAATGGAGACTGATGTGATTAAAAATTAGTCAAAAAGATATCAAAATTGACAGCACCATAAAAAAGAAGACCTTTCGTTGTAGTGTCAAGACGACGGTTTTCCGGCGGCGTCAAGTAAGAGACGGTGATCATAGAGCGAAGTTATCAGTCTGTGACGGTGATAATAGAGCGGCGTCAAGTAAGAGTAAAACTAATTAATGGAGACTGATGTGATTAAAAATTAGCCAAAAAGATATCAAAATTGACAGCACCATAAAAAAGAAGACCTTTCGTTGTAGTGTCAAGACGACGGTTTTTCCGGCGGTGTCAAGTAAGAGACGGTGATCATAGAGCGAAGTTATCAGTCTGTGACGGTGATAATAGAGCGGCGTCAAGTAAGAGACGGTGACCATTAATGTCTGTGACTGTGAAGTTATCAGTTCATGTCGTCACCTTTCTCACAATCGCTTAGGTCTACAAAATGTGGTATGCGATACTGAGGGCCAATGATACTGCTCTCGTGTCTCTTTTGCATGATTCTTGAAGGTAAGGGAGATATTGGTTAGTATGTGAAAGTGAAAGCTAGCGTTATACATATGGATACAATGCTAAAATTTATTATATATTTATATGATTGTTTATTTGTTTGTGTTTGCTTGCGTGTCCCCAAGGGTATATATGAAACGGTCAATGGCTTGCTTTGAAGAAAACAGATTATTGTTGAACGTTGAAAATCTTTTTAAATATATATATATATATGTCCACAAGGGTATATATGGAACGGTCAATGGCTGGCTTTGAAGAAAACAGATTATTGTTGAACGTTGAAAATCTTTTTAAATATATACAAATGTGGTACGAAATATAACAAACAGGACATGCATGCATCTATTATTCATGAATTATGATTTTTTTAGTGATAAAAAATACCTTATTAAAACTTTACCATAATAAAATTTGATAAAAGAAAAAAA
>NC_021165.2:46291478-46304812 GCF_000331145.2 Cicer arietinum
ACACAGAAAATCACCCATACCAATAGGGGAAAACCTGCCACAAAAGCAACTTCCACAAAGATGCATATGCCATGACATGATGGTGCATTATCAAAATAAAATATTCTCACACAGTCCACTAAGATGCATATGACATGACATGATGATGTATCATCAAAATCAAACATTCTCACATAGCCCATTAAGATTAATTCAAATGATCCAAAAATAACTTATATGAAATCACCACCTTATTTAAATATCACTAAATCATACATCACAAGTTCTTATCAAGAAAATCAAATATTCTTACACAACCATTATAAAAATCAAAGCTTCCACCACATATATCACGAAGATCATATATTCATAAACAACTATCACAAAGATCCAAGCTTCCACTACACATATCAGTAAATCATTTATTTATAAAAGTATCATAAAAATCAAAACTTTAATTTGTTATATCATAAAAATTTAAACTTTCATTACATACCTAAAGAAATTAAAACCTTCATATATGCCACACATAAATTTAAATTTTATCACATATATCATAAATAAGACTTTCAATACATTAAAAATAAAAACTTAAATTTTCTTCACATATACCACACAATTGTAGAATCTAAATCAGACAACAATCTAATAAAAGTTACTAATCCATATTTCAATTATACAAACCATAATTAGTCATATTAATTCAATTATTACTAAATAGGACTACCACTGTGCGTAGCGACCCCCGGATGAATCGTTGGGAAATACGGTTTTCCCGTTCATCTCACAATATATTATACCCATGAATTCAAACGCTCTCTCACCCCTTACCTTTTCCAACGCTTTCGCACACGGATACAACTCCGCAAGAAAAAAACATATGTTCTTTAACTCCTTGTCCTTCAATTGATCTAACTTGACAGTTTATGTTTAAACGTCAGAAATAAATTATAAAAATACACTCTAAAAAGGTCAATTTTCGAAATAGAATCAAGTTAACTTACCTAAATTGGAAAACAATAATGGTATAATATAGCCATCATTCACACGGTCATTTTGACGTTGGTTTCACTCAAATCGGACTTACGGTGAAGAAGAACGGTTCAAAATAACGAATTTCATAAACAGAGACGTCGAGTATTTTAGAGATGAATTGGGATGGTTAAAAATCTGAAGAAAAAAAAATGTTTAATTGACTAGCTAAATGAATGAAGCAACATACTAAAATACAGATAAAAATGGAGAAAATTTTCTGGAATAGTTATCGATCAACGGTGCCAAACGGCAATCCTAATTTTTGTTTCTCCAATGGCATGATGTTTCCCTATATATATATATATATATGTATGATTTGTCCAATGTGGGACTTCAACAATTTTTAAATTTACACACTAACATACTCTATGTTCCAACAATCCCCCACTTGAATTTAAAAAAAAAAAAATATTTCTGAAATAGCATCAAACGCTTCTATAAGATCGTGCATAAATAGAGGTGTCTCATGACTTTAACCTTTGCATAATAAGTAAGATCCATATTAAACAAGAGTGACTCGTAGTCTTGAACTCTATCTCTGACATCAAACCCACACACAATTTTTTCGTAGGGTGTTTTCTTAAAAGCTCATCCATCAATGGCCTTGTACGTCTATCCCAGTATAGTGAATGTCCTAAGAATTCTGCCTCAAAATTCCATAGGAAACAACCCCACTTCCACATTGATATAGGTGAGTCTATCAAGAGTACTTATGTAGCTTGGTACTCCACTCCACAAAGAGTATTGATCTCATTAAGTGTTTCTATTACCTCATCCTATCATCACTCCAAGAGTCATGCTTCTCTAATTTATAATAACATGTTCATCTCATATCACTTCACGGCTTGTTATTATTCATTGAACCTAATTCTTAGGATCTACCGTTTTTTAGGTCGGTTTACCATCATGAGTGACTCTATAGGCATTAGTCCTCTCCTTTTGGATGTATTTAGGACTTCCTCTCTAGCTAACCCTTTCATAAAAGGGTCTACTAAATTCTCATTAGTGTGTTCATGATCCACTATAGAACTTTCGTTGTGTAGTTGAAACACACAGATTATTCAACATGTCTCTCAATATTTTTCTTCGTATTAAACATGGTATCCAGAGCCCGTTGAGAGACAACCCTAATCGTCTACTACCCGGTGGGCCATTGTCTCTGGTGAAATTTCTTTTCTTCTAGCAAATTGTGTTCTCAACTCTGGTTTCCCCCTCCCTGCCTTTGTTACGCCGATTCCTTAATTTTTTGCCCATCACTATCGTCGCTGTCTCTGACGATATTTTTCGACGAACAACCACTCCAGCAGCGTCGTACACCTCAGATCAGCCCAACCCTCCACGTGCGTCATCGGCAAGGCGTCCACAAGCGCCGCTTACCATCGCACATAATGGTACGTTCGACAGCCAATCGCAACATCGCTTCTTTAGTGGCACTTGCCTTAGCCTTCTAATTCTATATTTGCCCTTAGTTTTTAGTTTCAAGTCACATACATACTTGTTTTAGTTTAAACAACCCCTGTTTTCCCAGTTTAGATGTGTTTTCTAACACTTTTTACCAACCACAACGTCTCAATCTGAACCATCTCACTCAAAATCCGGAAAAGGTGGTTGTGACTGAAATATCAAAATGTAAACAATTAGATGCTCAGTTGTGTAATGTCATTAAGTCTACACTTCATCCAGATGTTAAACTGATTTTATGTCTGCATCTCACGTGTGAATCGGTTTGGAGTCAGGCAAAGGGACTCTATACTAACGTCACTCAACGTCTCTATGGAATTTGTCACCGCTTGCTGAATATCTTTACTCTGAAGACGATAAATGGCTCTATTTCTTCATATCTTGAAAAGGTTACAAGGATCATCTCACTCAAAATCCTGAAAAGATGGTTGGTACTGAAATATCAAAATGGAAATAGATAGATGCTTAGTTGTGTAGTGTCATTAAGTCTACATTTCATCCAGATGTTAAACCGATTTTTCGTCCGCATTTCAAGTGTGAATCGGTTTGGAGTCAGGCAAAGGCACTCTATACTAACGACACTCAATGTCTCTATGGAGTTTGTCACCGCTTGTTGAATATCATTACTTTGAAGATGAAAGATGGCTCTATTTCTTCATATGTTGGCACCATTCATAGTGCACTTCATGATTTTAATAAGTTTCTCCCTCCTGCTGCCAGTAATCCAATTTAACAAAAGAAGGAGCTTGATCAATGCAACTCATTTTTCATGCTCCATGCACTCTATAACATACCCAAGGAGTACTCTGCAACTCGTGATCAAATTTTGGGGTTTTTTACTGTTTCAGATATGTCGACTACCTTAGTAATCCTCCTTCAAGTACCAGCAAAACATCTAGTTGAGCACTCTATTACTTCAGCTCCGGGTGACACTGTTCCCCTTGCATCTCTAGGACATAATAAAAGTCGCTCTCGTGGAGGATTATCCAGCCCTAAGCCTCGTCCCAAATGTGAGCATTGTAGTCGGCTTGGAAACACTATTGATAGCTGTTGGAAGTTGCATGGTAAGCATTTGGCTTGGACACACTGTTCATCTGAATTCTAGTTCTTTTACTTCGGTTGCACACACTGGTAACTCGTTTGTTTACCTCTCTCTAGATTCTTGTGCGTCTGATCATGTCACTAGTAATAATGACACTCAAACCCAGTCTCAAAGAGTTGGCACTGCCCAAATTCTCCCTTCCATCTAGGTTGCATTTGTTCTCTATGTACCTGGATGCCCTTTATATTTACTTTTAGTTAGTTGATTGACTCGATCCCATGATTATATTATTACTTTCACTAATGATAATGTTACCTTGCATGACCGAAGTTCGGACAGACGATGGGCGTCAGAAGTGAGTCTCAAGGCCTCTATTAACTTTCTCAAACCCTAAACCCTAAACCCCAAACCCTAAAATTTATTGGCAATTATTCTCTTGTCTTTTGTAATCTATACCCAAAAAATCTATAAATAGTCTACCACAATAGGACAACCGGGGACAGGAAAAAATTTGGAGCACAATTGAGAGAAATTGGAAGCACAATTGTGAGCACAAAAATATAAAAGAGAAGAGAGAATAATAGAGAGAAAATAGAGAAGAAAGATTGGAACGAGCTAGTAATGAACCTTTCCAGTGCGGTAAACATTTAATTTTATTTTTTCTTCTTGTCTATTTTTTTTTTTACATTATTAATGTTATAGAGTTTTTTTTTTTTTTTACTATTCTATGTATGTATGATATAAACAATAATTGTTTTTGGTTTAAGGATCAGGTTTTGGAATCAACTAATAAAAATCAATTTGATTGTTGTATAATCGATTATTTCTTTATCAAATTTGTGATCTCTCATCTTTATTGTGTTTTATTTCTTGTTCGTTAGATCTTAAATTCTCTTATTATTACCGTCGACGGTTCGCGCCACATATGCGTCGCCGACTCACAGATCTACTCTTGAATTTTATCATTTACAGTTTATAAAAATCAAAAAGTAGTAAAACGAAACTATGGGAATTTGTGGCGGCCTTTGCCGCCACAAAGTGCAACGGATCTATTCTTTGGTGGCGGACCGGGCGCCCATAATTGGCTTGCCTTTGTGGCGGCCTTTAACCTCACAAAAGGTTGATTTTGTGGCTGCAAAAGCCCTCACAAAACGCTCCAATTTCAGCAGAATTTTGTGGCGGCCGAAGCCCTCACAAAATGACAACGTTGTGATTTTTTGAGGGATAAGACAACCACAAAATCCAGCTAAAATTTTAATTTTTTGTGAGGACTTTTTCAGCCACAAATAAAGACCAATTTGAATTTTTGTATTTGTGATGGCTTTTTCGATCACTAATTTGTGAGGGTCTTTTTCGGTCACAAAATATTTGTAAGGTTGGCCACAAATGGGAGGATTTCTTGTAGTGATTGTTTTCACTATAAATAACATTGATACAATCAACCCTAACAAACTCTAGCCGCTGAATCCAGTTACCATCTCACCTTCTCTGTGAAACCATCGTCTGCAACCTTTCTTCTTCCTCTCGAACCTTAGGCTTCATTCTTTCTTATTGCTCTCAAATCTTAGGCTTCACAAAATAAATTAAAAAACACAACATTTTGACGACTACTATGATTATTCCTATTTTGACTAAAAATGTTCTCTCACCACAACAATGAGACAACTGAAAGGCGATGCAATTACTTGTGGTATTTTAAAGAAAGACAAGAGAGAGAACCAAAAGGGTGAATGTTCAATTGTTGTCATTCTAGTTCGATAAAAACCTAAAATTTAAATTAATCAGACCCAGGTCTGGTCTGGCAACCCAGGTTGTTGTGTTATTAAACCCATTCATTATGGACTGTGTACTCTTTCGAACCACCATCGCTTACTTAAACCGAACCGGTAACCTGCTTAAACCGAGTACCTGAGAACTGACTAAACCGAACTTTGACATGGGCGGAAGTGGGTGTTTAAATGGCACCTGCGGATTGGGCCGGTTGGTGATTTTGGACCTGAATCCACCCAACACGACCCATTTTCCACCCCTAATGGTGACTACATATAAGATCGAAGAGAGGCACATAAACTAAGGATTCACGTCTGAGGGAGTGTTTCAAATTCTCTATTGTTCTTAATTTGGTTGTCACTTCAAAGAGGATATTCTTAAACGTTAATACAGGTTGTGAGAAAACAGAGAGGATATTCTTTTATTTCTCTTGCGGTTTTAGAAATTGAGACGAAACGAAACACTATTTTTATATTTGTATTCGTTGTGGTGGAAGTTATTTTGGGGTTTAGCATTTTCCTTCCTTCTTTGTTGGAAAGAAAAAGAAAAAGAAAAAGGGCTTTGCAAACTAGTGTGGATTTGGATTTGAAAGCGCCAATTTCTCATCGCCAAATCCCAAGTGGCGTCTTTATGTATTGTCTTCGTCCTTCACACGCACTCTTCTTCACAATGGATAATCAGAGGCCTATGTCTCTCCTTCAGGTAGGTAACTCTTTTATAGTTATTATTGCTATTACTTTTTTCTTTCTTTCTTTTCTTTAGCTACCGTTGTGTGCAGTTTATAGGCGATGAAGGACTCGTTCCCTCTGCACAAGAGGAACAGAAAAGGTAAAACGTTATTGACAACCTCAAACAGGTTTCATTTTGTATATTCTTCAATTGATATACATTGTTATTATTTATTTTCCCTTGATGACGATTTTCCTAATCTGGCAATTTTAGATAGTCTCATCATGGATCAAAGAGGTTGCACAACGACATCGGTTGCCAAAACACCACATTGCTCTTACTTCTGCCACCATATTGACATATGGATCTTATGGCCTTCGAGTTCACACCTTAGTGTCTGACATTGATGCTTTGTGTGTTGCTTCATTCTTTGCCTCCATTGCAGTAAGTCAATACCTATCATTTTCTTTTAAGCCTCTCGACTACTACTACTACTATTTATTTTTCTTCCTTTTTATGGATCGGGAAGACTTTTTTGTTGTGCTTCACCACATGCTCAAAACTAGACATGAAGTATCATAGATCCACTGTGTCAAGACTGCTAAAGTCCCTCTTATGCGCTTTAAAGTCCCTCTTATACACTTTAAATTAAAGGGCATATGAGGGACTCTAAATCGCATAAACGAGACTTTAACAGTCTAGACACAGTGAATCTGTGATACTTCGGGTCTAGTTTTGAGCATGTGGTGAAGTAGAACAAAAACGTCTTCCTGGTCCATAAAAAGGAAGAAAAATTAATAGTAGTAGTAGTAATAGAGAGGCTTAAAAGAAAATGATAGGTACTGACTTACTGCAATGGAGGCAAAGAAAGGAGCAACACATAAAGCATCAACGTCAGACACTAAGGTGTGAACTCGAAGGCCATAAGATCCATATGTCAATATGGTGGCAGAAGTAAGAGCAATGTGGTGTTTTGGCAACCGATGTCGTCGTGCAACCTCTTTGATCCATGATGAGACTATCTGAAATTGCAAGATTAGGATAACCAGCATCAAGGAAAAATTAATAATAACAATGTGTATCAATTGAGGAATATACAAATCGAAACCTGTTTGAGATTGTCAATAACCCTTTTTTGTTCCTCTTGTGGAGAGGGAACGAGTCCTTCATCACCTATAAACTGCACACAACGGTTTCTAAAGAAAAGAAAGAAAGAAAAAAGTAATAGCAATAATAACTATAAAAGAATTACCTACCTAAAGGAGAGACATGGACCTCTGATTATTCATTGTGAAGAAGAGTGAGTGTGAAGGAGGAAGACAATACATAACGACACCACTTGGAATTGGGCGGTGAGAAATTGGCGCTTTCAAATCCAATTCCACACAAGTCTGCAAAGCCCTTTTTCTTTTGCTTTCTAACAAAGAAGGAAGGAAAATGCTAAACCCCAAAATAACTTCCACCACAACGAATACAAATATAAAAACAATGTTTCCTTTCATCTCAATTTCTAAAACCGCAAGAGAAATAAAAGAATATCCTCTTTGTTTTTTCACAACAGTCCCCTCTCCAAAGTTATCCTCCTTCTCATCTTTCAAGGTTAGTTCTCTCTTTTCACTGTCATCAATTCATTTGTTTTCCTCATTTTTGCCATTTTATTGCAATTTTGTTTTTTTTTGCATGAGTTTTCTGAGAATGGGAGGGATGAATGTTTGTTAAATACTTTGTCACTTGGCTAGAAAATCAGAAAATCCTTACAAGCATGATGACCAGACAAGCAAAAAACTGATAAAGCATGTGGGTCACATATAACACTATAAGTTTTGTTTCTTCCGTTAACTGGTGACAACGTTTCATTGTTAAAATAATGAGAACAAAAGTGTGTTGTTTCACGATGTAGGTAAGTTGAAAAAATTGAGCCCTCAACTATATTGAAAATCAAGTGTATGTATATGTATATATATATCACCTTTCAAATGGATACATCCATCTATACTGAACTGGTCCACCAAGCCTAGCTTCACTTGCAAGATGCACTGTCAAACGCCCTTGTGTTGGTATAAAGACGGTGAGAATATGATTGTCGGACCAGAGATGGTGCAACAGACCACAGCTAAAGTAAGGAAGATCAAGGAGAAAATGAAGACTTCACAAGATCGCCAGAAGAGTTACGCGGACAAGCGTCGCAGACTTTTGGAATTCGAACAGGGTGACCATGTATTTCTGAGAGTCACACCTACTACTGGAGTAGGTAGAGCCTTGAAATCGAAGAAGTTGACTCCTAAATTCATTGGACCATATCAGATTTCTGCACGAATTGGGCCGGTTGCTTATCGGATTGCATTACCTCCGATACTGTCCAATATCCATGACGTGTTTCATGTGTCGCAGTTGAGGAAATATCTCGCAGATCCATCTCACGTGATCGAACCAGACACAATCCAGCTAAAGGATAACCTGTCGTTCGAAGTACCACCCGTGAGAATTGATGACAGGAAGATTAAGCGGTTGAGGACCAAGGATGTTTCGTTGGTCAAGGTGATCTGGAACCCAATTACTGGAGATGCGACTTGGGAACTGGAGAGCAAGATGAGGGAACAACACCCAGAGTTATTTATCGATGCATAGTTTCGAGGACGAAACTAATTTTAGGGGGGGAGTAATGTAAGACCCATAATTTTAAAGTACCATTTATGTATTTTTGGTGTATTTTGGATTTTGGCTCGGAGGCTTTTAAGCCAAAGTTAATAATATTTTGGAGTTTTATAATCAAAAAGATATTTTGATGCCAATTAGAATTTCTCGTCGATAAATAAATTGAATTTAACTGCGATGAATCCTTTACGGAGAATTTAATGCGTTTCGGGTGAAACGGTAATTTAATAAATATCTAGATTTTGAGATATTTGTTAAGTTATATTTATTAGGTTTATATATGTTTGTTTGGAGGGAAAAAGAAAGGAAAACTAGTAGGAAGGAAAAGGAAAAGAAAAGAGTATATAAAGGAAAGAAGGAAAAGGGAAGAAAGGAAAAACAAAGGAAAGAAAAAGAAAGGAAGGAAAATTGGAATTTTCCATCTTCTTCCTCTCTGTTACCCGTGAACCAAATTCCCTCCTTTCTCCCATTCTCATTTTCGTCACTTTCTTTTCTTCAAAACTAGTAACCCAAGGTTGGGTGAGAGTTAGATCAAGGTTTTCGCAACTTCACTCTTCCTCTTTGATTCGAAAACGAAGAAAAACGGTTTTTGAGATCCAAACACAAACCCCTCCGTTTCTTCAAGATCCAAGCTTCATTTCGCGAAGAGTCAGAAGGGAAGGTTGCTCACTACCACGCCTCGGTGCTAGGGGACCTATTTGGAGGCGAAGTTGCGAGCGGAGATTTTACCGAAATTACTCGCGGTACCGGAAACGCACGTTAAAGCTAACGTTGAGGTAAGGGCTCCTTCCAAACTTCTAGTTTGCATTAGGGACTTATCTGTGGTTGTGTGGGAAGGAATTTGTTAGGGTTAAATGTATCGATTTGGGGAAAAACGAAACTAGTGCGTTATGGGTAAAACCTTAGAGTTAGGTTTTGTTTATAATGATGAATGTTTCGTGGTAAATGAATTTGAATGTCATTGTGTATGATTATGAGTAAATGAAATTTGATGTATCTGGGTGTTATGTTTGCTTTGATTTGTGTTCGTTGTATTTGGCGTGTCCATACTTGATGTTTGTTAATTGGTGTGGTTGTTGTGAATTATGGTTTGAATGTGAGAGTATGATTGAGTTTGTTTCCGTGGAATTGAAAAACCATTAGAGTAAACGAGTATTAAAAATGGGGAATCTTTTAATACCTCGGTTTACTTAATGTGCATTTGAGGAAAATGTTTAAGTTAACTGGGCGTTGAGAATGGGGAATCTCTTAATGTCTCGGTTACTTAACTATCGTTTTTGAAAATCGTTTCGGTAAATGAGTATTAAGAATGGGGAATCTCTTAATGACTCGTTTACTGAATGTTTTGTGAGAAAATCGTTTAAGTCAAAAGTATATTAAGAATGAGGAATCTCTTAATATGTCTGTTTGCTTAACGTTTTGTTTTGAAAATCATTAAGATAAATCGGTATTAAGAACGGGGAATCTCTTAATGACTTATTTAATTAATGTTGTTTGAAAGTCGTTTAAGTTAAATGGGTATTAAAAATGGGGAATCTTTTAATATCTGCATTTGCTTAACGATTGTTGTGAATGGGGTCTGTGTATGCTCATGCATTTCATTTGGTAAATTGTGTCGACCCGTGATAGGTGACACCTTGGTAAACTGTACTGACCCGTGATAGGTGGTACGTTTACGATTTACTTTTTGGTAAATCATGTTGACCTGTGATAGGTAACACCTTGGTAAACTATGCTGACCCGTGATAGGTGGTACATTTACGATTTACGTTTTTGGTGAATTGTGTTGACCTGTCATAGGTGGCACCTAGGTAAACAGTACTGGTCTGTGATAGGCGGTACGTTTACGATTCCCGCTTTTTCTTTTAGTAAATCGTGTTGACCCGTGATAGGTGACACCTCGGTAAACTGTACTGACCCGTGATAGGTGGTACGTTTATGATTTACGCATTTTAGTTTAGTAAATCGTGTTGACCCGTGATAGGTGACACCTCGGTAAACTGTACTGACCCGTGATAGGTGGTACGTTTATGATTTACACATTTTAGTAAATCGTGCTGACCCGTGATAGGTGGCACCTCGGTAATTGGTACTTTGGCCTGCGATAGGCGGTACAATTATGATTTACGGCCCTTCGAGGAGGGTTTTGGTTTGGAATTCCGAGTCCATGCATTTTGGCATATACGCATTGCATTAGGGTGCTTGGCACGCGAGTCGTGGTTGATTTGAGTTTTATGATTAAGTGATTTGAATTTGAGTCGTTGTGGTAATTGCGTTGAAAATGCTAAGTGTTATGTGTTGATTGTTGTGTGTAAGTATGATGGTTATCGAGATCCCAATTGTCGTGGTAATTGCGTTGAAAATGCTAAGTGTTATGTGTTGATTATTGTGTGTAAGTATGATGGTTATCGAGATCCCAATTGCCGTGGTAATCGCGTAGAAATTGCTAAGTGTTAAGTTGTGGACTTGAGTTGGAATGACTTGAGTTAATTCATGAATTTTTGGAAAAATGATGAGGGAAATCGATTTCCCAATGCATGAATTTTTGGAAAAACGATCAGGGAAATCGATTTCCCAATCGATTGGATGAGTTGCAGGAAGTTCACCATTTTAACCTAATCGATTTGCCAATCGATTGTATAAATATATCTTTCAAAATCTTTTAAGAAATCGATTTGGAAATCGATTGGCAGAGAGGCAGGAACTCAGCAAAACTGCCAAAATCGATTTGGAAATCGATTTGGCAACACAGGGACTCATCAAAACTGACAAAATCGACTTAGAAATCGATTTGGTCATGCAAAAACTCAGCAGAACTGACCAAATCGATTTGGCAATCGATTGGCTCAGCAAAAGTCCTCATTTTGAGTTAGATAATCGATTGCTCAATTGATTTATCAATGCTTTGGTCAGTTATGTATTACTTGATGGTTTGAGAACTTCATTTTGAGTTCATTGTTAATTGGCAAGCATTATATGAACTTTTAGCATATGGAAAATCCTTTTAAGGTGCATGCTTAGTTGAAAAGTTGTTTTGAGCATTTAAAAACTTAATTGCTATGTGTTAACTGTTATTTTCTGGTTGGTGACCCTTTACAATTATTGTGGAAATCTGGGCTTTGCCCTCAGATGAGAGTCAGGACGGTCCTACCGGTTCGTACCCTACGGACGGGAATGGAGATGGGAACGCGTGATTGCAGTTACATTAGGAGGATCTCACGGGGCGCGTGGAGATACTCAGGGTGTATAGCTTTTTGGTAGGATGATCAGATTAGGATGATGTATAGGAACTAGGTGTCCTTCTTTTTGGATTGGAGTATTTTTAGTTTGGAAAACTGTACTTATACTAATATTGTCAGTTTGACTTTTTACTTGAATGGGTTCCATGTACCATTTGTTGTTGTGTAAATGTTTTGGATTTATAATTGGAGAAACTCTTCCGCTGTTTGTAAATTATAATGACTCAATTATTTATCCAAAGGCATTTTCTGATTTAAATCTTTGTTCGTTTTTAATTACTTTTAAAAAAAAATATATATATATACCCTCGCTTATGAAAAACGGGGTGTTACAATTCTCATGATGCCACTTCATCTTTCCTGCAGTTTGCATTGATGCAAACATTCTCTACAATCTTGATACAATAGGTAGGTAAAACATTGCTTTCCTTGGAATTGATTTTCCCCTACTTACCCTTGAGTTATTCCTTTGGTGATATCTTGGTTGATGATAAAACTTACATTCAACTAAGTTGGCATCATTTATACCAAATTCATTGTCATAATACAACATGCAACCTTTAACACAACAATCAATCCTCTTGACACCTAATTCTAACTTTGACACTAACTGTTTAGCATCATAATAACATTGCGGCAAACCATCTCTAACAGGTGTGACGTCTAGCATAATTTTAGTCATCAAATCTAAAGTTAAATCAGGAACATGAAATTGAGACCATAAAATAACGGTTTATTTGTCTCTTTCAAAAGACCATAAAATCTCTGAGCTTCTTCATTCGGAAGTCCATCGGTATCGTCAAATTGATCTTCATTGAATGATAAATTAACCCCAACAGCATCTGAAATCATATCATTCATCACCTCAAAGTGTTGATAGTTATAATAATCTACACCTAACACGTTAGTACTACTTGAAAGACCTATGTTATTCTCCACACCTATACTAGTAGTAGACACCATCAGAGACTCTTCCCCATGATTAGTCCAAACCCAGTAGTTAGGCATAAATCCATCTACATATAAATGCTCTCTTATTTCATCTTCACTCTTAAACCGTCTACATCGACATAAACAACATGGACATCTCATCTCCCTTCATCTTCGACAATTTTTCGCACTCTCGCAAAATTGACAAAGTCTTCAACCTTGTTAACAAAACGTTGTTTAAGACCTTTCCTTCCAGGAAAATTCATATCGTACATCCAACTACGGTCTATATCCATATATGTGTGTATATATATATGTTTATTCTAAAAATTAAATAAATATATAAATTATGTGTGTGTGTGTGTGTATATATATATATATATATATATCAATTTTTTATATATTAGTTGCTATATTTTTCAAAAGCATTATATATAAATTTTGACATACTTTATATGTCAATTAGGGGAGCATTTGCAAACAATATAATAAATTATTATCAAGACTATAATTATATAAATCGAAATAAAATTTTAAATGATGTTTAATGAAAT
>NC_021165.2:46304841-46305663 GCF_000331145.2 Cicer arietinum
AGTAAAGAAAAAACTTGGAGAAATAATTTTTGTAGAGAAAAGGTGGAGAGAAAATTTAGAAAGAATGTTTAGAGAGAAGGTAGAAATGAAAAATGGTAAGAGTAGTGGAGGGATATTTATAGAAAATGGTTGATCCTTTGTGGCGGCCAAAGCAGCCACAAAAGCCAACGGTACGAAATCCTTTGTGGCGGCTTTAAAGGTCACAAATTAAGTCCTTTGTGGCGGCCTGGGCGGCCACAACATGCAACGGAACTATCGGAATTTGTGGCGGCCTTTGCCGCCACAAAGTGCAACGGATCTATTCTTTTGTGGCGGCCCGAGCGGCAATAAATGGCTTGCCCTCGTGCCAGCCTTTACCCTCACAAAGGGTTGATTTTGTGGTTGCAAAAGTCCTTACAAAAGACTCCAATTTCAGCTGAATTTTTTGGCGGCCTAAGCCCTCACAAAATGACAACGTTGTGATTTTGTGAGGGCTTAGACAGCCACAAAATCCAGCTAAAATTTTAATTTTTTGGGAGGGCTTTTTCAGCCACAAATAAAGACCAATTTGAATTTTTGTATTTGTGAAAGCTTTTTCGGTCACTAATTTGTGAGGTTTTTTTTCGCCCACAAAATATTTGTAAACTTGGCCACAAATGGGGGATTTCTTGTAGTGATTATTTTCGCTATAAATAGCATTGATACAATCAACCCTAACAAACCCTAGCCGCCGAATCCAGTTACCATCTCACCCTCTCTGTGAAAACATCGTCTTCACCCTTTCTTCTTCCTCTCGAACCTTAGGCTTCATTCTTTCTTCTTCCTCTCAAATCTTAGGCTTCA
>NC_021165.2:46305780-46306044 GCF_000331145.2 Cicer arietinum
AGTTCGATAAAAACCTAAATTTAAATTAATCAGACCCAGGACTGGTCTGGCAACCCATTTTGTTGTGTTATTAAACCCATTCATTGTGGACTGTGTACTCTCTCGTACCACCGTCGCATACTTAAACCGAACCAGTAACCTGCTTAAATCGAGTACCCGAGAACTGACTAAACCGAACTTTGACATGGGCAGAAGTGGGTGTTTAAATGGCACCTGCGGATTGGGCCAGTTGGTGATTTTGGACCTGAACCCGCCCAACCCGAC
>NC_021165.2:46307511-46309483 GCF_000331145.2 Cicer arietinum
TAAGAGTAGTGGAGGGATATTTATAGAAAATGGTTGATCCTTTGTGGCGGCCAAAGCAGCCACAAAAGCCAACGGTACGAAATCCTTTGTGGCGGCTTTAAAGGTCACAAATTAAGTCCTTTGTGGCGGCCTGGGCGGCCACAACATGCAACGGAACTATCGGAATTTGTGGCGGCCTTTGCCGCCACAAAGTGCAACGGATCTATTCTTTTGTGGCGGCCCGAGCGGCAATAAATGGCTTGCCCTCGTGCCAGCCTTTACCCTCACAAAGGGTTGATTTTGTGGTTGCAAAAGTCCTTACAAAAGACTCCAATTTCAGCTGAATTTTTTGGCGGCCTAAGCCCTCACAAAATGACAACGTTGTGATTTTGTGAGGGCTTAGACAGCCACAAAATCCAGCTAAAATTTTAATTTTTTGGGAGGGCTTTTTCAGCCACAAATAAAGACCAATTTGAATTTTTGTATTTGTGAAAGCTTTTTCGGTCACTAATTTGTGAGGTTTTTTTTCGCCCACAAAATATTTGTAAACTTGGCCACAAATGGGGGATTTCTTGTAGTGATTATTTTCGCTATAAATAGCATTGATACAATCAACCCTAACAAACCCTAGCCGCCGAATCCACTTACCATCTCACCCTCTCTGTGAAAACATCGTCTTCACCCTTTCTTCTTCCTCTCGAACCTTAGGCTTCATTCTTTCTTCTTCCTCTCAAATCTTAGGCTTCACAAAATAAATTAAAAACACAAAATTTTGACGACTACTATGAGAATTCCTATTTTTACTGAAAAGGTTCTCTCACCACAACAATGAGACAACTGAAAGGCGATGCAATTACTTGTGGTATTTTAAAGAAAGACAAGAGAGAGAACCAAAAGGGCGAATGTTCAATTGTTGTCATTCTAGTTCGATAAAAACCTAAATTTAAATTAATCAGACCCAGGACTGGTCTGGCAACCCATTTTGTTGTGTTATTAAACCCATTCATTGTGGACTGTGTACTCTCTCGTACCACCGTCGCATACTTAAACCGAACCAGTAACCTGCTTAAATCGAGTACCCGAGAACTGACTAAACCGAACTTTGACATGGGCAGAAGTGGGTGTTTAAATGGCACCTGCGGATTGGGCCAGTTGGTGATTTTGGACCTGAACCCGCCCAACCCGACACGTTTTCCACCCCTAATGGTGACTACATGTAAGATCGAAGAGAGGCACCTAAACTAAGGATTCACGTCTGAGGGAGTGTTTCAAATTCTCTATTGTTCTTCATTTGGTTGTCACTTCAAAGAGGATATTCTTAAACATTAATACATGTTATGAGAAAACAAAGAGAATATTCTTTTATTTCTCTTGCGGTTATAGAAATTGAGACGAAACGAAATGTTGTTTTTATATTTGTATTCGTTGTGGTGGAAGTGATTTTGGGGTTTAGCATTTTCCTTCCTTCTTTGTTGGAAAGAAAAAGAAAAAGAAAAAGGGCTTTGCAGACTTGTGTTGAATTGGATTTGAAAGCGCCAATTTCTCACCGCCCAATTCCAAGTGGTGTCGTTATGTATTGTCTTCCTCCTTCACACTCACTCTTCTTCACAATGGATAAACAGAGGTCGATGTCTCTCATTTAGGTAGGTAATTCTTTTATAGTTATTATTGCTATTACTTTTTCTTTCTTTCTTTTCTTTAGCAGCCGTTGTGTGCAGTTTATAGGTGATGAAGGATTCGTTCCCTCTCCACAAGAGGAACAGAAAAGGAAAAACGTTATTGACAACCTCAAACAGGTTTCAATTTGTATATTCCTCAATTGATATACATTGTTATTATTTATTTTCCCTTGATGATGATTTTCCAAATCTTGCAATTTCAAATAGTCTCATCATGGATCAAAGAGGTTGCACAGCGGCATCGGTTGCCAAAACACCACATTGCTCTTATTTCTGCCACCATATTGACATATGGATCTTATGGCCTTCGAGTT
>NC_021165.2:46309622-46316922 GCF_000331145.2 Cicer arietinum
ATAAGAGGGACTTTAGCAGTCTTGACACAGTGAATCTGTGATACTTCATGTCTAGTTTTGAGCATGTGGTGAAGCAGAACAAAAAAGTCTTCCTGATCCATAAAAAGGAAGAAAAATAAATAGTAGTAGTAGTAGTAGTAGAGAGGCTTAAAAGAAAATGATAGGTAGTGACTTACTGCAATGGAGGCAAAGAAATGAGCAACACACGAAACATCAATGTCAGACACTAAGGTGTGAACTCGAAGGCCATAAGATCCATATGTCAATATCGTGGAAGAAGTAAGAGCAATGTAGTATTTTGGCAACCGATTTCGTTGTGCAACCTCTTTGATCCATGATGAGACTATCTGAAAATGCAAGATTAGGAAAACCATCATCAAGGAAAAATAAATAATAACAATGTATATCAATTGAGGAATATACAAATTGAAACCTGTTTTAGGTTGTCAATAACGTTTTTCCTTTTTTGTTCCTCTTGTGGAGAGGGAACGAGTCCTTCATCACCTATAAACTACACACAACGGTTGCTAAAGAAAAGAAAGAAAGAAAAAAGTAATAGCAATAAAACTATAAAAGAATTACCTACCTAAAGGAGAGACATGGACCTTTGATTATCCATTATGAAGAAGAGTGAGTGTGAAGGAGGAAGACAATACATAACGACACCACTTGCAATTGGGCGGTGATAAATTGGAGCTTTCAAATCCAATTCCACACAAGTCTGCAAAGCCCTTTTTCTTTTTCTTTTTCTTTCCAACAAAGAAGGAAGGAAAATGCTAAACCCCAAAATAACTTCCACCACAACGAATACAAATATAAAAACAGCGTTTCTTTTCGTCTCATTTTCTAAAACCGCAAGAGAAATAAAAGAATATCCTGTTTTTTTTCTCACAACAGTCCCCAGAAGTTTCTTCCTTCACACATCTCCAAAGTTATCCTCCTTCTCATCTTTAAAGGTTAGTTCTCTCTCTTCACTGTCATGAATTCATTTGTTTTCCTCATTTTTGCCATTTTATTGTAATTTTGTTTTTGTTTGCATGTGTTTTCTGAGAATGGGAGGGATGAATGTTTGTTAATTTTTAATCCTTCCCCTCCTGGCGAATGCATGCACCAAGAAACCAAAGTTCATTGTCTGCTAAGTTTTTGTTTTGACAGTGAACTTGGACTTAGTATTATAATAGCTTTGAAGCGAAAATGATATAGTCGGATTGAACCCGCTCAAATACCAAGTTGAGAAGTTATATTATGAAGATTTAGACAAGAATATGAGAAATGCTTAAGTGATTAGCACGCAACAGATTTGATAGATATATACACTAATGAAAAAATTACATGATATGTTTTCGAGACAAAATAAATGCATAGGAACTCCCTAAGTACATGAGCAACTTCCTAAAAATGAATCTAAACACTATACATGAACCTGAAAGTGCATGAACATAACCATTAAATGTTACTATTCCCAACTCTTTCTTTTATATTTCCCACAAGGATTAATAAGGAGGTACTTTGAAGGGAACTTGATGATGTACAATGTGTTTTTGTTCAAAAGCATATGACCTAACTGTATGATCATTAAAATAAATGTACTAACTTTGAACTATATCAAGTCAAGACATAGGATTAATCATGAAAACACAAAATATACAAAAAGAAGTACCTTTCATGTTTAAATTGATGTTTGTCAATCCTTATGTCAAAGCTAGTTGGGTCTCTTCTAAATATCATAGAAGATGCTATAACAATAAATAAATCCAAACAAAAAACTACAAAATTTGCATTGCAAACATTGAATGTCTGCCCTCATAAAAAATATATGTCAGCAATATAAGTTGTATGAGTTTGCATAAGTCAGAATTAAAATCTTTGTTAAGATTGAGTTCTTGAAGCCCCAAACTTTGACAAATAATCCTTGTAAATTGTTTCTGGCTAACTATCCTAAAATCATGGATGATCAAAAATCTTTGTTAAGATTGTGTTCTTGAAGCCCCAAACTTTGACAAATAATCCCTGTAAATTGTTTCTGGCTAACTATCCTAAAATCATGGATGATCACTAAAATTTCAAAAGCATATGACCTCATTAAAATAAAAGTACTAACTTTGAACTATATCAAATCAAGACATAGGATTAATCATGAAAACGCAAAATATACTACCTGTCATGTTTAAATTGATGTTTGTCCATCCTTATGCCAAAGCTAGTTGGGTCTCTTCTAAATATCATAGAAGATGCTATAACAATAAAGAAATCAAAACAAAAACCTACAAAATTTGCATTGCAAACAATGAATGTCTGCCCTCATAAAAAATATATGTCAGCAATATAAGTTGTATGAGTTTGCATAAGTAAGAATTAAAATCTTTGTTAAGATTTTGTGCTCTTGAAGCCCCAAACTTTGACAAATAATCTCTGTAAATTGTTTCTAGCTAACTATCCTAAAATCATGGATGATCACTAAAATTTCAGCAAGCACAAAGAAAAGTGTCAAGAATTAGAATAAAATTATATTTATTGAAACTTAAATATATTGGTAATACATGGATATATTTATACTAGATTACTAAACAACCAAATCTTATAATTACTCATATATAACTAAATCCATACTAGTACTTATATATAACTAAATCCCTATAAGTATTCATATATAACTAAATCCCTACTAGTACTCCTACATAACCGAACCGAATCCCTATATTTGAGGGATATTAAACATAAACATATTTTGACAAAAAATATGATATAATATAAGCCATAAAGATAGAGTACTAGAAAAAAGAGAAATATGAGTTGCAAAAAATAAAAAGAGAGACATATGAAGTAGCATATTTAATTTTTGTTTTATTTATCCATACACGCCAATGCATTGTGTTCCATATAAGCCTTTTGAAGCAGATGAATAACCATTTTATTTATTCATTGAATCTTTCATACCAAGAATAAATGTGAGCACTTAATTGCTGCAACCATGTTCCATGATGCTATTGCCACTTCGTATAGAATCCATGGTAATCATCACTCCCCCAACATCATACACTGCAATGAAAAGAGCCAAGGATCAAAGCACATAGGAAAATAGAAATTACAAAATTAGATTGATGATCGCTTTACACTAAATATCAAATCTTTTAGCTCTATGCTTTCACCTCGAAATGCTTCCCATCCCATCGATCATGTCGAGTCTTTACCTATATGAATAAATTTTGGAATTTAGATATTTCTTTTATGTTGTGAAAACTATATGTTCAAATATAATGTTTACTCAATTTTACTTTTTGAATGTAAGTTCACGAAAATTATTTTACTCATTCTTTTATAATTCAAGATATTTTATAGATATAAAGTATCTATTATTAGAGGTAGTTAAAATTACTTATGGTTATGTGGAAATTGTTAAGTTAAAAGTGCATCATATTCTAATTAAAAAAATAATTATTCATATAATTATTTTGTTTTATTTTTCTATTTAATTATTTAATTTTTTTTTAACCATGATTCTTAACATCTATCGTCTTTAAGTGGTTGTTAATCTCAGTCATCTTAATTCTTATAAAACTACATAATTTATCAATGAAAAAAAACTATAATTTATTGTAGAAATTATAAGTTCTATAATTCAAATACATGGAATCATTCAAAACTTAATCAGAACAAAAAATTGAAGGAAAAGAAATAAATTGCTAATTCAATCTTTGAGATTTTAAAGGTTATAAATTTAGTTTGAAAATATTTTTTCAAAGAATCTAATTTAAAAATAATTAGAATAATCTATAAAACTATTTAATGGAGACTGATGTGATTAAAAATTAGTCAAAAAGATATCAAAATTGACAGCACCATAAAAAAGAAGACCTTTCGTTGTAGTGTCAAGACGACGGTTTTCCGGCGGCGTCAAGTAAGAGACGGTGATCATAGAGCGAAGTTATCAGTTTGTGACGGTGATCATAGAGCGGCGTCAAGTAAGAGACGGTGACCATTAATGTCTGTGACTGTGAAGTTATCAGTTAATGTCGTCACCTTTCTCACAATCGCTTAGGTCTACAAAATGTGGTATGCGATACTGAGGGCCAATGATATTGATACTGCTCTGGTGTCTCTTTTGCATGATTCTTGAAGGTAAGGGAGATATTGGTTAGTATGTGAAAGTGAAAGCTAGCGTTATACATATGGATACAATGCTAAAATTTATTATATATTTATATGATTGTTTATTTGTTTGTGTTTGCTTGCGTGTCCCCAAGGGTATATATGAAACGGTCAATGGCTGGCTTTGAAGAAAACAGATTATTGTTGAACGTTGAAAATCTTTTTAAATATATATATATGTCCACAAGGGTATATATGGAACGGTCAATGGCTGGCTTTGAAGAAAACAGATTATTGTTGAACGTTGAAAATCTTTTTAAATATATACAAATGTGGTACGAAATATAACAAACAGGACATGCATGCATCTATTATTCATGAATTATGATTTTTTTAGTGATAAAAAATACCTTATTAAAACTTTACCATAATAAAATTTGATAAAAGAAAAAAATGTGTGGTTTGGGATAGGCAAAAAATAACTAATGAAATAGAAGTTGGAATGTCCAATCTATTTTAGAAAGATCTTGTTGAATATAAGAGGGAACTAATTCCACCAAAGAAAGTAATCTATTCCAAAAATTTCATTGACAAAACAATCAACATGAGTAATCCCTTCTCTAAAGATATGAGCCACTCTAAAATGTAATCCTTTAATGAAATGTAGAAAATTGAACCAATGATCCTAAGCATCCAAGGCACAAATTTGGAATTTAAGAAGGCTTGAATCATCAAAAGAGTCATGGACATACCTATGTTCTGGACAAAAGCACCTAAAAAACAGCTAGAAAAGTCTCTAAAAATACATGCACTAAAGAATAGATTAAACCGCGGGAACCTCTTGAAGATCCATCAATGTTACACTTGATCCAATGCACATGAGTAGCTATCCAATTGACCAAGAGAAATTTGGGAGCCTTCGGAGCATGGCAGATAGCTTCGAAGGCTTTATTTATAGTAAACTCTCAGAAATTAGAATACACAGTCCTTTGAAAAGGGCAATTGAGAGTAAAACATCTATTTTATTTTTTATGCATAAATAAGTGCAAAACTTATTCCTACATTAAAAAAATATACAACATGATATTAATAATGACATAAATTACAAGGTGAAACAGGTGTTTGTTTTGAATAGTGTACAATAGGTTGACTGTAGATGAGATATATAAAGAGTCTTTATTAAAGCTGAGAGTCAATGTCATATTTGAGTTGCTAAAAGATATTATAAAAATGATTAACATCTTGAAAGACGTGAGCACAAAGCCTGCAACAAAAGACCATTATAAATATTTTCTTCCTAAATTTATCATAAGTTGGTAGGACATTATGAATGAGTTTCTAAAGGGATAAAGACTTAGTAGTGGGAATTATTCACTACTACAAAAGAATTCATTAACGGTTGACATTTTGTGGTGGTTGTGTACAACACATAGTCGTATCAAACACATCACTATATAACAAAGCATTTCAAAAAAAAATCATATTATAAAGTCAATATCTCATTATAACATCAAATCATCTAAGAAAAATTAATATCACATTAAATACAAATTAACCACAACCAAACAATCAAAAGACGATGCAATGTTATACATGCTTCTAATAACTATATGATTCAGATATAATACCTGCCACTAAGGCAACTTTCACACAGAAAATCACCCATACCCATGGGGAAAATAAACTTGCCACAAAGGCAACTTCCACACAGAAAATCACCCATACCAATAGGGGAAAACCTGCCACAAAACCAACTTCCACAAAGATGCATATGCCATGATATGATGGTGCATTATCAAAATAAAATATTCTCACACAGTCCACTAAGATGCATATGACATGACATGATGATGTATCATCAAAATCAAACATTCTCACATAGCCCATTAAGATTAATTCAAATGATCCAAAAATAACTTATACGAAATCACCACCTTATTTAAATATCACTAAATCATACATCACAAGTTCTTATCAAGAAAATCAAATATTCTTAAACAACCATTATAAAAATCAAAGCTTCCACCACATATATCACGAAGATCATATATTCATAAACAACTATCACAAAGATCCAAGCTTTCACTACACATATCAATAAATCTTTTATTTATAAATGTATCATAAAAATAAAAACTTTAATTTGTTATATCATAAAAATTTAAACTTTCATTACATACCTAAAGAAACTAAAACCTTCATATATGCCACACATAAATTTAAATTTTATCACATATATCATAAATAAGACTTTCAATACATTAAAAATAAAAACTTTAATTTGTTATATCATAAAAATTTAAACTTTCATTACATACCTAAAGAAACTAAAACCTTCATATATGCCACACATAAATTTAAATTTTATCACATATATCATAAATAAGACTTTCAATACATTAAAAATAAAAACTTAAATTTTCTTCACATATACCACACAATTGTAGAATCTATATCAGACAACAATCTAATAAAAGTTATTAATCCATATTTCAATTATACAAATCATAATTAGTCATAATAATTCAATTATTACTAAATAGGACTACCACCGTGCGTAGCGACCCCCGGATGAATCGTTGGGAAATACGGTTTTCCCGTTCATCTCACAATATATTATACTCATGAATTCAAACGCTCTGTCACCCCTTACCTTTTCCGACGCTTTCGCACACGGATACAACTCTGCAAGAAAAAAAAACATATGTTCTTTAACTCCTTGTCCTTCAATCGATCTAACTTGACAGTTTATGTGTAAACGTCAAAAATAAATTATAAAAATACACACTAAAAAGGTCAATTTTCGAAATAGAGTCAAGTTAACTTACCTAAATTGGAAAATAATAATGGAATAATATAGCCATCATTCACACGGTCGTTTTGACGTTGTTTTCACTCAAATCGGACTTACGATGAAGAAGAACGGTTCAAAATAATGAATTTCATAAACAGAGAAGTCGGGTATTTTAGAGATGAATTGGGATGGTTAAAAATCTGAAGAAAAAAAAATATGTTTAATTGACTAGCTAAATGAATGAAACAACATACTAAAATACAAATAAAAATGGAGAAAAATTTATGGAATAGTTATCGATCAGCGGTGCCAAACGGCAATCCTAATTTTTGTTTCTCCAATGGCATGATGTTTCCCTATATATATATATATATATATGATTTGTCCAATGTGGGACTTCAACAATTTTTAAATTTA
>NC_021165.2:46317257-46339336 GCF_000331145.2 Cicer arietinum
TAATGATTCTCAATCTTCGCAATAGTCGCGGTACTGTCATAGTGGATCAACACATCTGTTATAGTTGTTTCCATAAAGGGATCTCAACTGGTAAACATCTCAACCAACTCGTTTCTTCACTAGCAGTAGCAAGTGCTATCATTTCAGACTCCATAGTGGATTGAGCTAATATCGTCTGTTCTTCGATTTCCAAGATACAACACCACTAGCTATACTAAAAAATAAATAGCCACTGGTTGCTTTGGAGTCATCTGATAAAATGTTTCAATCAACAACATTGTAACCATCAAGGATGAAAAGAAATCTTTGATAATGTAATATGAGACTCATACATGAGATTGCCAATGATGCTCGCATATTCCATTTGTCTAACACCTTTACCGGTGTTCTTGAAAAGTTTCGCACGTGGATCATATGGCGTGCAAGCAGGTTTACAGTAAAATTATTTGTATTTTTGTAGGATCTTTCCAACATAGTGATATTGATCCAAAGAAATTCCCTTTTCTGACCTAGTAATTTTGAATCCAAGGATTGCACTCGTTTCGATGAGATCTTTCATATCAAAGTTGTTACACAACGACGATTTCACAATATTTACAACATGAAAGTTTGAAAAAAATATGAGTAGGCCGTCTACATAGAGACATATGATGCTCGCATATTCAATTTGTCTATATTTGTCACTTTCATTCACTTTAAACTCATTCGATAAAATCAAATTATCAAACTTTTCATGTCATTGCTTAGGAGCTTGTTTAAGACTGTTAAAATATTATATTAGTATGTAAATAAAATTGATAGGCTATAATTATTCCTGTCTGTTAGTGTTCATATCATTATGTTTGTTTAATACTCATAGTTTATATAAAGAACTTTCGTTGTGTAGTTGAAACACACAGATTATTCAACATGTCTCTCAATATTTTTCTTCGTATTAAACATGGTATCCAGAGCCCGTTGAGAGACAACCCTAATCGTCTACTACCCGGTGGGCCATTGTCTCTGGTGAATTTTTTTTTCTTCTAGAAAATCGTGTTCTCAACTCTAGTTTCCCCCTCCCTGCCTTTGTTACGCCGATTCCTTAATTTTTTGCCCATCACTATCGTCGCTGTCTCTGACGATATTTTTCGACGAACAACCACTCCAGCAGCGTCTACACCTCAGATCAGCCCAACCCTCCATGTGCATCATCAGCAAGGCATCCACACGCGCCGCTTACCATCGCACATAATGGTACATTCGACAGCCAATCGCAACGTCGCTTCTTTAGTGGCACTTGCCTTAGCCTTCTAATTCTATATTTGCCCTTAGTTTTTAGTTTCAAGTCACAGACATACTTGTTCTAGTTTAAACAACCCCTGTTTTCCCAGTTTAGATGTGTTTTCTAACACTTTTTACCAACCACGACGTCTCAATCTGAACCATCTCACTCAAAATCCTGAAAAGGTGGTTGTGACTGAAATATCAAAATGTAAACAATTAGATGCTCAGTTGTGTAATGTCATTAAGTCTACACTTCATCCAGATATTAAACGGATTTTATGTCTGCATCTCACGTGTGAATCGGTTTGGAGTCAGGCAAAGGCACTCTATACTAACGTCACTCAACGTCTCTATGGAATTTGTCACCGCTTGCTGAATATCTTTACTCCGAAGACGATAAATGGCTCTATTTCTTCATATCTTGAAAAGGTTTCAAGGATCAACTCACTCAAAATCCTGAAAAGGTGGTTGTGACTGAAATATCAAAATGGAAATAGATAGATGCTTAGTTGTGTAGTGTCCTTAAGTCTACATTTCATCCAGATGTTAAACCGATTTTTCGTCTGCATTTCAAGTGTGAATCGGTTTGGAGTCAGGCAAAGGCACTCTATACTAACGACACTCAATGTCTCTATGGAGTTTGTCACCGCTTGTTGAATATCATTACTTTGAAGATGAAAGATGGCTCTATTTCTTCATATGTTGGCACCATTCATAGTGCACTTCGTGATTTTAATGAGTTTCTCCCTCCTGCTGCAAGTAATCCAATTTAACAAAAGAAGGAGCTTGATCAATGCAACTCATTTTTCATGCTCCTTGCACTTTATAACATACCCTAGGAGTACTCTGCAACTCGTGATCAAATTTTGGGGTTTTTTACTGTTTCGGATATGTCGACTACCTTAGTAATCCTCCTTCAAGTACCAGCAAAACATCTAGTTGAGCACTCTATTACTTCAGCTTTGGGTGACACTGTTCCCCTTGCATCTCTAGGACATAATAAAAGTTGCTCTGGTGGAGGATTATCCAGCCCTAAGCCTCGTCCCAAATGTGAGCATTGTAGTCGGCTTGGAAACACTATTGATAGCTGTTGGAAGTTGCATGGTAAGCATTTGGCTTGGACACACTGTTCATCTAAATTCTAGTTCTCTTACTTCGGTTGCACACACTGGTAACTCATTTGTTTACCTCTCTCTAGATTTTGGTGCGTCTGATCATGTCACTAATAATAATGACACTCAAACCCAGTCTCAAAGAGTTGGCACTGCCCAAATTCTCCCTTCCATCTCAGTTGCATTTGTTCTCTATGTACCTGGATGCCCTTTATATTTACTTTTAGTTAGTTGATTGACTCGATCCCATGAATATATTATTACTTTCACCAATGATAATGTTACCTTGCATGACCGGAGTTCGGACAGACGATGGGCGTCGGAAGTGAGTCTCAAGGCCTCTATTAACTTTCTCCATCTTCCAATACGTGTTCTGCCATAGAGTCCCCTCATAATATCCATGCTCAGCTAAGACACCCAAGTTTTACCAATCTTCAAAAAATGGTGCCTAGTTTTTCTAATTTGTCTACTTTACATTGTGATTCATGTCAGTTAAGAAAACACACTAGTAATAATTTTCATGATCAAGTCAATAAAAGAGTTTTGTCTCCCTTTGCTTTAGTTCACTATAACGTTTGGGCACCCTCTCGTATTGTGTCTACTTTAGAGTCTAAGTATTTTGTTACTTTTATTGTTGATTACTATCGTGGTACGTGGTTATTTTTAATAAAAAATAGAGCTGAACAGTTTTCCATTTTTGAGCAATTTTATCAAGAAATTAAAAATCAATTTGGTGTTTATATTCGTTTCTTAAGAAGTGATAATGCTCGGGAATATTGTCACATCAATTTCAAAATTTTAAGGCTTCCAATGATATTCTATACCAAACATCATGTCCTCATACACCCCAACAAAACGGGATGGCCGAACGCAAAAATTGGCTTCTCATTGAAACCACACGAACCTTCTCCATGGTAATGTTCCATTCCATTTTTGGGAGGTGCAGTTATCAATCGTATGTTGTCTTTTGTTCTTCATCGCAATATCCCTCATTCAGTCCTCTTTCCCCATACCCCTCTTCACCCACTACCACATTGTGTCTTTTGGTCCACGTGTTTTGTTCATAATTTATCTCTTGGTTTGGACAAATTGTCAGCTCAATCACTTAAGTGTGTCTTTCTCAAATATCATCGGTCTCAAAAGGGCTATCGTTGTTATTCTCCTACACTATACCAATACTTTATATAACACCCCAATATTTTCACATATATTATATATGTATCTTTTTAGTAATTGTAATAATTTATTATCTAATTAATAATTATTCTATGTGTAAATAAATTAAATTAAATTTTATCACCCTCAATTTTACCTAAATAATTATAAACTTTATTTTTATTTAAATTTTTTGGCGTGACCATTACATGGGGACAATTCCTGACATGATTATTTGTTAAAAGGACTATTGTGTATTTTGTTAATTGATTAGTTTCGATAATTATGAAATTGATGTGTTAGATATGTTTGTTTTATTTTGTCATGTGTGACTTGTAGTGATATTCTTGTCTTGCTGGATTTATGCTAGTTGATAAAAATATTAGTTGAATTATTTAATTAATTTTAAATTTATAGAATTTATATTGTTTGTTAGTTTTATTTTCAACCAAATAAATATTCATTTTAAGAGATAGAAGCTTTGTGAAACCCAAGTGTTTTGAAAATATTTTTGGTTCATCTGTCTTTAGAAAAAAATTGTGACTTGACTCATACCTTTTACTCTCCTTCATTAAAAGATTTTATGACAATTCATGGTGTTGTCTTGGCATAATGTAGACTATGTGTCCTTGTCTCAACCAATTAAAGAGGAGATAATGTACATTAACTCATTCTTAACACCATTAATTCATTTTTTAAAAGAAGATTACAAATTTAATTATGGGCCTTATCCTTTTATGCAATCAAGAGAAGACAAAAAAAAAAGACTCCCCTCCTTTGTTATATCTCACGCCTCCCTCTCTCGTAAATCAAAATTAAAATTTTATTTTAATTCTCTACAAAAAGAATTCTAGGCAATTTTTGGTGTCATAACTATTACCAAAAGAAAATTAAAAGGTAGTCTACACACATTTCTATTCTATTCTCATACGTATTTTTGTCCTCAATTTCCAAATTTTCCATTACAAACAAAAGAGAGAAAAAAAAAAGAGAGAAACATAGTCTCCTTCTTTTTCTCACACCATCATTATCATCAAGTCGAATTACAATTTTCCTTCTTTTTTAAATATCATCTCAAGTAAAGTTTTGGCTTTTGTCTTGTCCTTTGATTCGTAGGGCTTAGGTCGTGTTGCTAGGAAGTTAAACACCTAAGTTAAGGATTTTTCCCCATGAAAGGTTAGGCTAGATATTAAATTAATAGTTTATAAAATATTGATATGATGTCTTGATGTCTTAAAATAAAAATATATATTTTATGTTTGTCTTAAAGAATTTAACTATAATGTTTTGTTTTTATGAGTAATATGTTTTCCTTGATAAACATAATTATAAAATTTCGATTTTTATTATTATAACATGAATAATATGTTTTTTTTCATAATCTTTGATGTAAAGTTGCAATTTTTGTGTTGTATAGGTGTACTTAATTTTAAAGTTATGATTTTTTTTATGATCTCATGAGTAATATGTTGGTTAGGATAGTATTAATTTAAAGTTTTGATTTTTTTGCTATTTCATTTCCATGTTTTGATTTCTTTGCTATTTCATTTCCATGTTTTGATTTTTATGAATACTATATGAGTCTTGGGGGAATTGAAGAAAAGTTTTAATTTTTAATTGTGATTACATGATTAAGTTGATTTTCATGATGTGTTTATTGGTAAACCTTGATCTGTATCCCTAAATGACTAATAATGGGAGAAATTTTATAGTAGAAGAAATAAAGTTTATATTTATATGTGATCTTCGTTATTTGAATTTTAATTTTAATGAAAATTGCGACTCTAAGACATTTATTTACGTGTTTGTGTGTTATATATTTGAGATAGAAAAATTAATGATTCTTGATTGTAAGCATCCATGAGAATAAAACCTTGATGTCTTATGTAATTAAAATTTAACCTTCAATATCTTATCTTTGTGGTTGTGTAAATGGATGGTGACATGTACCTTTAAAGAGAATTTACTCTATTTTTGGACGAAAATGAATATCTTCTAACAATTAGCAAATTATCCTTGCAAGAAACAAATATATTAATGATATCTAGTAAATCGCATTGTGTTCCTTTACAAAAATGATATTAAGTTATTTTCTAGGAAAAAAATTCTTTATTACTTGATGTGTTATTCCTAAGAAAAAAATTGTCATTTAAAAGAAAACAAATATCTTTAAGTAATGTCTTGGATCAAAATCTGGGGCGTTATATTGTCGTATCAGAGCATTAACTCTCGGACTTTGGATGCTGCGAGTAATGTTGCTTGTGTTAATTGTTTGTTTTTTTTTTAATTATTGGATTTTACTAACTATTTAAATTCCTATTATGTGTCATTAATTATGTTATTTGTTGATTTTCTAATAGTTGGATTTTATTAATTACTTAAACTCCTATTATGTGTATTGTGTAACCTCCATGAGTTTTTGTGATTAAATATGTCTTAAATATTTTGTTTAATTGTGTTATTTTATTTTGTATTTAGTTGTTTTAAAATTTGAAATCTCTATGTCTATTTGCATGCTTTTCTTAGCGTTGTCATTTTATATTATTTAGAAATCTACTATTTAAGTTGATAGATTTTACTATCCTTAAAAAATTCTTTATTACATGATGTGTTATTCCTAAGAAAAAAAATTGTCATTTAAAAGAAAACAAATATCTTTAAGTAATGTCTTGGATCAAAATCTGGGGCGTTATATTGTCGTATCAGAGCATTAACTCTCGGACTTTGGATGTTGCGAGTAATGTTGCTTGTGTTAATTGTTTGTTTTTTTTTAATTATTGGATTTTACTAACTATTTAAATTCCTATTATGTGTCATTAATTATGTTATTTGTTGATTTTCTAATAGTTGGATTTTATTAATTACTTAAACTCCTATTATGTGTATTGTGTAACCTCCATGAGTTTTTGTGATTAAATATGTCTTAAATATTTTGTTTAATTGTGTTATTTTATTTTGTATTTAGTTGTTTTAAAATTTGAAATCTCTATGTCTATTTGCATGCTTTTCTTAGCGTTGTCATTTTATATTATTTAGAAATCTACTATTTAAGTTGATAGATTTTACTATCCTTTTTATGATTTTTCTACTTGTTCATTGCATCATTATTTTATTTTAATAATCTTAGACTTTCTACTTCTTGCTCACGTTAAATGTTTTGTGATCTAGTTAATACTTGGATTAATTAGTTTTGTTAATAATAATCATATATATATTACAAAATAATTTCATCTTCTACTTGGTACAAAGGAGTATTATTATGTCATATAATTTAGCGTTACATATTATTGTTGTTATCGTTGTCTCTGTTACATTATTTTTATGAAACTATCAATTTTCAGTTGACTTGAATTGCAAATGTTTTAAAGAGACTATCATTTAATTCGGTATGATTATGAGTGTTAGAAATGAATTTTTATTTTAATTTATTTAGTTAAGATATTTTTTGATATTCTAAAAGTATTTAATAAACTAATTTGAGTTTGATTTTATTTCTTAAATTAATTTTCTTAAGACAAATTTAATGTAGTTACGTTTTTTTTTTTTTTTTTGAATTTATATACATATACAATATTTTACTTATTTTATGAATGTTGTTGATACGCCGTAAGACTAAGAGTTAAGATAGTATATTGTTGTAATTATTTTACCATTAATATTATTATTTTATTTATTTATTATTATTATTACTATTATTTGTTAACATTTAGATTTTTACTTTACGTTAAAAGTTACAACAACAAAAAAGGACTAAGAATGATTTTCCCTTGTCAACAATCATCTAATATTTTTATTACTATAAAATAAATTTTGTCCAGTTACCTAAATTAAAATGTTTTTCCGGTATTTATTATTACAATCTAAATGCTGCAAATTTTAATTGTAAACTTAAGTTTTATTTTTCAATTTTATCATGTTATTAATTTTAAAAGGCTAGTTGGATTAAAAAAGATTAACAGAGTTGAAATGAAATGAATGTTATTAATTTTGAGAAATGTGTCAATACGTGTATGCAACTTGTCCATTTGTTTTTCCTCTTAGTTTTGACGACGAAACTATTTCAAGAAGGCGATAATAATAACTTATTGTTACTATCCTCGGGAATTTATGTTACCTATTAAAAAGTCTATCAAGCTTTATTTTATTTATGAGATAATTAAGTTACAATATCTATGTGCTACTAACAATGATAAATGCACCAAATTTATGAAATTTAACAAAATTAAATTAGTGGGTTTTATGAATATGTTGATTTTATTTGAATTTCAATCATTTTCATTTTCATTATTATTATTATTATTATTATTATTATTATTATTATTATTATTATTATTATTATTATTATTATTATTCATCATTACCAATGAATTTTGCATATTAGTACTGCATTGTCAAATTCTATTATATAATAAATAAATAAAAACAGTTAAATCAATTTCATTATAGAAATGATTTTTTATGAAAGGATCTATGATATCCCTCTTGTTCTATTTTTTAAATTTTAAATTATTTTTTATAAACATATAATTCTAAATTTACTATATTTTAATAATTGACATTCTCAGTTTTTTTGTTTCTTTTGTTTTTCTTTATATGCTCAGTGGTTTACTTTAACTAATTCATGTGTTTATGTTTTAGTCGAATTTTATAACACTATTGGGGATTCAAAATAATTTTACTTAATTTTTTGAGAACTGTGTCAATACGGGTACGCAACTTGTCCATTTGTTTTTCCTCTTAGTTTTGACGACGAAACTATTTTTAAGGGGTAAAGTATTGTAACACCCCAATATTTTCATATATATTATATATGTATCTTTTTATTAATTTTCATGTTTTATTATTTAATTAATAATTATTCTATGTGTAAATAAATTAAATTAAATTTTAGCACCCTCAATTTTAACTGAATAATTATACCATTTCATTTTATTTCATAAACTATTGTGTATTTTGTTTAATTGATTAGTTTCAATAATCATGAAATTGATGTGTTAGATATGTTTTTTTATTTTGTCATGTGTGACTTGCAGTGATATTCTTGTCTTGTTTGATTTATTTTAGTTGATAAAAATATTAGTTGAATTATTTAATTAAATTAGAATTTATAGAAGTTATATTATTTGTTAGTTTTATTTTCGATCAAATAAGTATTCATTTTAGGAGATAGTAGAGTTAGTAAAACTCAAGTGTTTTGAAAACATTTTTGGTCCATCCATCTTTAAAAAAATAGAGACTTGAGTCATTCCTTCTACTCTCACAAGATTTTATGCCAATTTTTCTTGACATAATGTAGACTCTATGTCCTCGTCTCAACCAATTAAAGAGGAGATAATGTAGATTTTATGTCCTCGTCTCAACCAATTAAAGAGGAGATAATGTACATTAACTCATTCTTAACACCTTTAATTCATTTTTTAAAGGAAGATTATAAATTTAATTATGGCTCTTATCTTTTTGTGCAATTAAGAGAAGACAAAAAAAAAAAACTTTCTTCCTTTATTATATCTCACGCCTTTCTCTCTCGTAAATCATAATTATAGTTTTATTTTAATTATCTACAAAAAGAATTTTAGGTAATTTTTGATCTCATAACTATTTTATTCCCATACATATTTTTGTTTTCTCCTAAATACCCAAATTTTCCATCACAAAGAAAAGAGAGAAAAAAAAAAGAGAGAAACAAAGTCTCCTTCCTTTTCTCACACTATCATTATCATCAAGTCGAATTACAATTTTCCTTCTTTTTAAATACCATCTCAAGTAAAGTTTTGACTTTTGTCTTGTCCTTTGATTCGTGGGGGTTAGAACGTGTTGCTAGGAAGTAAAGCACTAAGGGCTTTTCTCCATGAAAGGTTAGACTAGATATTAAATTAATAGTTTGTAAGATATTGATATGATTTCTTGATGTATTAAAAGAAAAATGTTGATTTTATATTTGCCTTAAAGAATTTAACTATAATGTTTTGTTTGTATGAGTAATATGTTTGCCTTGATAAACTTAATTATAAAATTTTGATTTTTATTATTATAACATGAGTAACATATTTGTTGTCATATATTTGATGTAAAGTTGCAATTTTTGTGTTTTCTAAGTGTACTTAATTATAAAGTTATTATTTTTATTATGATCTCATGACTAATATGTTTGTTAGAATGTTTTTAATTTAATGTTTTGATTTTGGTGTTATTTCATTTCCAAGTTTTGATACTTATGAATACTATATGAATCTTTGGGGGAATTGATAGAAAAATTTAATTTTTAATTGTGATAACATGATTAAGTTGATTTTTGTGATGTGTTTATTGGTAAATCTTGATTTGTATGCCTAAATGACTAATAATGGGATAAATTTTATAGTAGAAGAAATAAAGTTGATATTTGCATGTGTTCTTCGTTATTTGAGTTTTGATGTCTATCAATAACACGTCGCTAATCAAATTTTATAGTTTATAAAATAAAAGTTATGACTCTAAGAAATTTATTCACATGTTTGTGTGTTATATATTTGAGATAGCAAAATTATTGAATCTTTATTGTACGCATTCATGAGAATAAAACCTTTATGTCGTATGTGATTAAAATTTAATCTTGAATATTTTATCTTTGTGGTTGTCTAAGTGGCTGGTAATTTGTGTTTTAAATATTGTTTTCTGTGTGGTTGCTTAAGTGGCTGGTGATATGTACATTTTGAGCATCATTATCATTTCATGACATATCATATACATCTTTGTGGACGTCTGTGTGGCTGGTTTAATTTTTTCCATTGGTATGAGTGACTTATGTGTGGACGCTTGTGTGGCTAGTTTAATTTTCTCCATTGATATGGGTGACTTCTGTGTGGCTGGTTATATCTAGATCATATATTTTTAGGAGCATGCATAACTTGAATACATTTTATTGTTATTTTTATTTTGATCTAATTATTTGTTCTGAAGTGAGTTGCTACTTGATTTATTTAGATGCATTTTGTGACTTTTGATACATCTTTGTGAATTAATAAAAAAATCGATTTCTTTAAGTCTTTTATTACGAAAAGGTTTTATATTAATATTTTAATGTTGTTAACTATCTATTTGGTTTAGTTTTGTCGTGGAATGAATTTACCTCTTACACCAACATTCAGATACTAATGATATCAAAGAGTTGCATGAATGATGTTTGATTGGTGCACGTGTTTGAGAAAAAGGAGATTTTGACTTAAAAATATTGTTTGTATTGATAAAATCAAGTGATAAATTTCTAACGTTTATTTACGTTTCATCGTTAATTTTAAATAGAAATCCCGAGGTGAGGTTCTTCCGCTACGAAAAATTTGAATCAGACTGCATTATTTTTATTTCACTTAAAGAGAATTTACCCTATTTTTGGACTTAAGTGAATATTTTTCTAACAATTAGGAAATTATCCTTGCAAGAAAAAAATATATAATAATGATATCTAGTAAATCGCATTTTGTTCCTTTACAAAAATGATATTAAGTTATTTTCTAGCGAAATTTTTTTTGTTACAAAATTTACTACTCTTAAGAGAAAAAATTGTCGGTCTTAAAAGAAAACAAATATCTTTAAGTAATGTCTTGGATCAAAATCTAAGGCGTTATGTAACACCCCGAAATTTTAAAAGCGCGAGTGCATTTTATTTAAAAGGAATTTAATAAAATCATACGTCATAATACAAAACAACGAAAGTCATAAATCATTACATTATATATAAAAACAAACTAAAATAGTTTTGGGGACAATAATCTACAGTATACAAATAGAAAATACATCGAGACTATGAGACCTATCATACATCGCTTATACCCCTGGGGTATTCTCAGCAGACACCTGCACATAAGTATTGCTCTAAGAATACTACCTCCCATGATCACGTCAAAAAAATGGAACATGGACTCCACAAATTCCTTCTGACGTAATATCTCTCCTCGAAGTAATTTCCTCATCATCATCAGCCATAGAAGTAACTTCCTCCTCAAAGTATCCTTCCCGCCAGTCTCCGACCCAACCATTGTATCCCCAGCTCCAACGGTGGTCTCTACCTCAACTCTAACTGAGACATCCTTTGCATCTTCCCATGCTCTATTGATCTCGAGCACCAATCTTGAAGGTACCGGATAGTCGATCCTGTTGGGAGTGAGCTCAACGAGATATAGTGCCCCAGCTCTCCTACTTGTCCTCACTACCTTCCCTGTAGAAGTAGCCATGATTGAGATGGAGTCGTATACCCAAGCAGTCGGCGAATGTCAGTCAAGGAAGTATAACGTTGTTTTTGTCGTCAAGGTAACTGTCGGTGGAACGAACTCGGGTATTGTTGACACCTAATTTTGTCTGCTACTTTATGATTTTTAATAAATATAAAAAAATAATAAAAAAAACTAATAATGATGAAAATAACAATAAAAATAAATTGTTAGATTTTTAGAAAATCATGGATTGTGTTTGGTTTCTATTTGACTCTGATTCCTTTCCAAAAACTTTTACTATTTTCTAAATAAATAAAAAATAAAAATAAATGTATTTAATTGAATTGAATTTATGGTAATAAAAATTATTATAGTGGTCATCACTTGAATGAAAAGAAACCGTAAAGAAATAAATCAATGGTATTAAAAATCAGTATAATGGTGGTCAATTGAATAGAAAAGAAACCGAAGAAATGAATCAATGATAATAAGAATCAGTATAATTGTAGCCAATTAAATGAAAAGAAACTGAAAGAAACAGATTAATGGTAATTTATTGGCAATTATTCTCTTGTCTTTTGTAATCTACACCCAAAAAATCTATAAATAGTCTACCACAATAGGACAACTGGGGACAAGAAAAAATTCGGAGCACAATTGAGAGAAATTGGAAGCACAATTGGGAGCACAAAAAAATAAAATCCATCAACACATAAATATTTTCTACACAATAACTACGTATGTTTTGATTTCCCTATTGCACTTGGGGATACGTAGGAGCAAGGTCTTCCCCTTGTCAAATCAATTTAATAAAAAAAATATTTTTTTCTTGTTTTATTAATGTAAATAATTTAATTTCTTGTTTTATTATTATTCTTTTTATGGTAAAAATAAATAAATAGTTTGTATATAATTAATTATAGGGTAACCGTTTTAACGGACGTTGTAAGGTGGTAATACTTCCCTACCCGTAATCGACTCCCGAATTCAAATTTTTAGTTCAAAAATCATTATTTTAGGTTTTATTCAATTTTTCCTTTAATAAAAAAAAATTGGTGGCGACTTCTTTTTTTGACGGACAAACCGGACGCGACAGTTGGCGACTTCACTAGGGATTTTTGAGAGTTAAGCCTAATCTAATTAATTATATATAATTATTTTATTATTTATTATTTATTATTTTATTTATATTACCCCTATTGTTTTATTTATTTTCTTATCTTATGAATATAATTATATGTATTTTGTCAATTTATTTTTATTGTGATGATTTATTTTATTTTATTTTTTTTACACCCTAACACGATTCACACACTTATGAGTAGGCTCTATACCCGGGCTGAGTGCAAACCTAAGATAAGTTAGAGACTGTGTAATGATAATCTTCTGGATGTACATCCTGTTTGGTTGTCATGAAAGTCTTACCTAGAGTTGACCTTTTATAGAATATTTTCATTTTAATAGTTTACCTATTAATTGGTTTAATATTTTAGAATTGAGTTGTGTGCTCTAGGAACCGATTTAGAACTATAGAGCTACCCATAGTAAAGGTTCACAATATAAAGCCATCAATTAAGAAAAGAATCATGTAGGACACATGTATATATGAAGAAAAAAAATTTACTCTAGCTATATCTCATTTTTATCATAATGCATTGCATAATCATGCATGTTTCATCTTTTATTTTATTTTACAACATGTTGGGGCACAAAATGTTCATTAAATATAATTGTCTGAACCTTCCTTCACTACTTTCTTGTGTTATAAATCTTTTTTGTCAAAATGCATTTTTATGATAATCATATGTTGGGGCACAAAATATGTGAATGTCAAGAGTCCAAAACTAGTATGATGTCTTTACATGTAAGGCAGGGGCAACTAAAGATCAAGTCGATGATGTAAGAAAAAATCTCTTTAAAGATCAAAAGGACAATCACCACCATTTATTTGAAGTGATGCACATTTTTCATCCATGAATCAAGTATCATGTCTGTAAAAGAGATGAAAGAAATAAAAACAATTAAAAAAAAGTTGATCGAAAAGAAAAAGATGAAAATGAAGGGAAATGTTCATTCATTAAATGCATTCATGACATTTCATATTTAGTGGTTAAATTTAAAGTTGAGACACTAACCCACACCCTATTATTTAATAGGCGGGATATTGACCCGCATCCTCTGATTTAAGAGCATGGGTGACTGGCCCTCATCCTCTGATTTAAGAGATGGGATGACTGGCCTTCAACCTCTAATTTAAGAACTAAGCCTTCCCCACAAAAGTTTGATTAATATATTTGCTGATAAATTCTGAGTCCCATAAGAATCTATTACTAAAAATACTAAATGAAGTCCACGTCACTCAAGATATCACTTTTGACAAATTTGGAGGCATCGTAAATAACAACATAATTTCTATTTTTTTATAATAAATCTATAATAAAACATATTTTGCTAATATGTATTTTAAACATAATATAAACATATTTATAATATCACATATTTTACTAATCTATATTTAAAATGTATAAAATACTAACTTGATATCGGGTAGTGTCTGACTTGAAGCTTTCACAGAGCTGACAACTCTTCGAAGTAAACACAATATATCACCACTGTCAAAAGAGAAATTCAATAATATTAATTAAATAAATAACTTCAAATCAAAATTAAAATTCAAAAACTAAATATATAATATAAACTTACCAAAATTCAAGATAGTAAAGTAAAAACTTGGAGAAATAATTTTTGTAGAGACGAGGTGGAGAGAAAATTTAGAAAGAAGGTTTAGAGAGAAGGTAGAAGTGAAAAATGATAAGAGTAGTGGAGGGATATTTATAGAAAATGGTTGATCCTTTGTGGCGGCCAAAGTAGCCACAAAAGCCAACGGTACAAATCCTTTCTGACGGCTTTAACGGTCACAAATTAAGTCCTTTGTGGCGGCCAGGGTGGCCACAACGTGCAACGGAACTATGGGAATTTGTAGCGGACTTTGCCGCCACAAAGTGCAACAGATCTATTCTTTTGTGGCGGCCCGGGCGGCCATAAATGGCTTGCCTTTGTGGCGGCCTTCACCCTCACAAAGGGTTGATTTTGTGGCTGCAAAAGCCCTCACAAAACGCTCCAATTTCAGCTGAATATTGTGGCAGCCGAAGCCCTCACAAAATGACAACGTTGTGATTTTGTGAGGGCTTAGACAGCCACAAAATCCAGCTAAAATTTTAATTTTTTGTGAGGGCTTTTTCAGCCACAAATAAAGACCAATTTGAATTTTTGTATTTGTGAGGGCTTTTTCGGTCACTAATTTGTGAGGGTTTTTTTCGGCCACAAAATATTTGTCAGGTTGGAGGATTTCTTGTAGTGATTATTTTCACTATAAATAGCATTGATACAATCAACCCTAACAAACCCTAGCCGCCGAATCCAGTTACCATCTCACCCTCTCTGTGAAAACATCGTCTTCAACCTTTCTTCTTCCTCTCGAACCTTAGGCTTCATTCTTTCTTCTTCCTCTCAAATCTTAGGCTTCACAAAATAAATTAAAAAACACAACATTTTGACGACTACTATGAGTATTCCTATTTTGACTGAAAAGGTTCTCTCACCACAACAATGAGATAACTGAAAGGCGGTGCAATTACTTGTGGTATTTTAAAGAAGGACAAGAGAGAGAACCAAAAGGGTGAATGTTCAATTGTTGTCATTCTAGTTCGATAAAAACCTCAAATTTAAATTAATCAGACCCAGGTCTGGTATGGCAACCCATTTTGTTGTGTTATTAAACCCATTCATTGTGGACTGTGTACTCTTTCGTACCACCATCGCGTACTTAAACCGAACCGGTAACTCTTTCGTGCGGATTGGGCCGGTTGGTGATTTTGGACCTGAACCCGCCCAACCCGACCCGTTTTCCACCCCTAATGGTGACTACATATAAGATCGAAGAGAGGCACATAAACTAAGGATTCACGTTTGATGGAGTGTTTCAAATTCTCTATTGTTCTTCATTTGGTTGTCACTTCAAAGAGGATATTCTTAAACGTTAATACATGTTGTGACAAAACAAAGAGGATATTCTTTTATTTCTCTTTCGGTTTTAGAAATTGAGACGAAACGAAACATTGTTTTTATATTTGTATTCGTTGTGGTGGAAGTTATTTTGGGGTTTAGCATTTTCCTTCCTTCTTTGTTGAAAAGAAAAAGAAAAAGAAAAAGGGCTTTGCAGACTTGTGTGGAATTGGATTTGAAAGCGCCAATTTCTCATCGCCCAATTCCAAGTGGTGTCGTTATGTATTGTCTTCCTCCTTCACACTCACTCTTCTTCACAATGGATAATCAGAGGGCCATGTCTCTCCTTTAGGTAGGTAATTCTTTTATAGTTATTATTGCTATTACTTTTTTCTTTCTTTCTTTTCTTTAGCAACCGTTGTGTGCAGTTTATAGGTGATGAAGGACTCGTTCCCTCTCCACAAGAGGAACAGAAAAGGAAAAACGTTATTGACAACCTCAAACAGGTTTCAATTTGTATATTCCTCAGTTGATATACATTGTTATTATTTATTTTCCCTTGATGGTGATTTTCCTAATCTTGCAATTTCAGATAGTCTCATCATGGATCAAAGAGGTTGCACAGCGGCATCGGTTGCCAAAACACCACATTGCTCTTATTGCTGCCACCATATTGACATATGGATCTTATGGCCTTCGAGTTCACACCTCAGTGTCTAACATTGATGCTTTGAGTGTTGCTCATTTCTTTGCCTCCATTGCAGTAAGTCAATACCTATCATTTTCTTTTAAGCCTCTCTACTTCTACTACTACTATTATTTATTTTTCATCCTTTTTTATGGATCAGGAAAACTTTTTTGTTCTGCTTCACCACATGCTCAAAACTAGACATGAAGTATCACAGATTCACTGTGTCAAGACTGCTAAAGTCCCTCTTATGCGCTTTAAAGTCCCTCTTATACACTTTAAATTAAAGGGCATAAGAGGGACTTTAAATCGCATAAACGAGACTTTAATAGTCTTGACACAGTGAATCTGTGATACGTCAGGTCTAGTTTTGAGCATGTGGTGAAGCAAAACAAAAAAGTCTTCCTGATCCACAAAAAGGAAGAAAAATAAATAATAGTAGTAGTAGTAGAGATGCTTAAAAGTAAATGATAGGTAGTGACTTACTGCAATGGAGGCAAGGAAATGAGCAACACACAAAGCATCAATGTCAGACACTAAGGTGTGAACTCGAAGGCCATAAGATCCATATGTCAATATGGTGGCAGAAGTAAGAGCAATGTAGTGTTTTGGCAACCGATTTCGTCGTGCAACCTCCTTGATCCATGATGAGACTATTTGAAAATGCAAGATTAGGAAAACCATCATCAAGGAAAAATAAATAATAACATTGTATATCAATTGAGGAATATACAAATTGAAACCTATTTGAGGTTGTCAATAACGTTTTTCCTTTTCTGTTCCTCTTGTGGAGAGGGAACGAGTCCTTCATCACCTATAAATTGCACACAACGGTTGCTAAAGAAAATAAAGAAAGAAAAAAGTAATAGCAATAATAACTATAAAAGAATTACCTACCTAAAGGAGAGACATGGACCTTTGATTATCCATTGTGAAGAAGAGTGAGTGTGAAGGAGGAAAACAATACATAACGACACCACTTGGAATTGGGAGGTGATAAATTGGCGCTTTCAAATCCAATTCCACACAAGTCTGCAAAGCCCTTTTTCTTTTTCTTTCCAACAAAGAAGGAAGGAAAATGCTAAACCCCAAAATAACTTCCACCACAACGAATACAAATATAAAAACAACGTTTCTTTTCGTCTCAATTTCTAAAACCGCAAGAGAAATAAAAGAATATCCTCTTTGTTTTCTCACAACAGTCCCCAGAAGTTTCTTCCTTCACACATCTCCAAAGTTATCCTCCTTCTCATCTTTCAAGGTTAGTTCTCTCGCTTCCTTGTCATCAATTCATTTGTTTTCCTCATTTTTGCCATTTTATTGTAATTTTGTTTTTGTTTGCATGTGTTTTCTGAGAAAGGGAGGGATGAATGTTTGTTAATTTTTAATCCTTCCCTTCTTGGCGAAAGCATGCACCAAGAAACCAAAGTTCATTGTCTGTTGAGTTTTGTTTTGACAGTGAACTTGGACTTAGTATTATAATAGCTTTGAAGCGAAAATGGTATAGTCGGATTGAACCCGCTCAGATACGAAGTTGAGAAGTTATATTATGAAGATTTAGACAAGTATATGAGAAATGCTTAAGTGATTAGCACATAATAAATGCATAGAAACTCCCTAAGTACATGAGCAACTTCCTAAGAATGAATCTAAACACTATACATGAACCTGAAAGTGCATGAACATAACCATTAAATGCTACTATTCCCAACTCTTTCTTTTATATTTCCCTCAAGGATTAATAAGGAGGTACTTTGAAGGGAACTTGATGATGTACAATGTGTTTTTGTTCAAAAACATATTACCTAACAGTATGATCATTAAAATAAATGTACTAACTTTGAACTATATCAAGTCAAGACATAAGATTAATCATGAAAACACAAAATATACAAAAAGAAGTACCTTTCGTGTTTAAATTGATGTTTGTCAATCCTTATGCCAAAGCTAGTTGGTTCTCTTCTAAATATCATAGAAGATGCTATAACAATAAAGAAATCCAAACAAAAAACTACAAAATTTGCATTGCAAACATTAAATGTCTGCCCTCATAAAAAATATATGTCAGCAATATAAGTTGTATGAGTTTGCATAAGTAAGAATTAAAATCTTTGTTAATATTGTGTTCTTGAAGCCCCAAACTTTGACAAATAATCCCCGTAAATTGTTTCTAGCTAACTATCCTAAAATCATGGATGATCACTAAAATTTCAAAAGCATATGACCTCATTAAAATAAATGTACTAACTTTGAACTATATCAAGTCAAGACATAGGATTAATCATCAAAACGCAAAATATACAAAAGGAAGTACATTTCATGTTTAAATTGATGTTTGTCGATCCTTATGCCAAAGCTAGTTGGGTCTCTTCTAAATATCATAGAAGATGCTATAACAATAAAGAAATAAAAAAAAAAAAAAAACTTACAAAATTTGCATTGCAAACAATGAATGTCTGCCCTCATAAAAAATATATGTCAGCAATATAAGTTGTATGAGTTTGCGTAAGTAAGAATTAAAATCTTTGTTAAGATTTTGTGTTCTTGAAGCCGCAAACTTTGACAAATAATCTCTGTAAATTGTTTATGGCTAACTATCCTAAAATCATGGATGATCACTAAAATTTCAGCAAGCACAAAGAAAAGTGTCACGAATTAGAATAAAATTATATTTATTGAAACTTAAATATATTGGTAATACATGGATATATTTATACTAGATTACTAAACAATCAAATCTTATAAGTACTCATATATAACTAAATCCCTACTAGTACTTATATATAACTAAATCCCTATAAGTACTCATATATAACTAAATCCCTATAAGTACTCATATATAACTAAATCCCTACTAGTACTCCTATATAACCTAACCGAATCCCTATATTTGAGGGATATTAAACATAAACATATTTTGACAAAAAATATGACATAATATAAGCCATAAAGATAGAGTACTAAAAAAAACAGAAATATGAGTTGCAAAAAATAAAAAGAAAGACATATGAAGTAGCATATTTAATTTTTGTTTTATTTATCCATACAAGCCAATGCATTGTGTTCCATATAAGCCTTTTGAAGCAGATGAATAACCATTTTATTTATTCATTGAATCTTTCATACCAAGAATAAATGTGAGCACTTAATTGCTGCAACCATGTTCCATGATGCTATTGCCACTTCGTATAGAATCCATGGTAATCATCACTCCCCCAACATCATACACTGCAATCAAAAGAGCCAAGGACCAAAGCACATAGGAAAATAGAAATTACAAAATTAGATTGATGATCGCTTTACACTAAATATCAAATCTTTTAGCTCTGTGCTTTCACCTCGAAATGCTTCCCATCGATCATGTCGAGTCTTTACCTATATGAATAAATTTTGGAATTTAGATATTTCTTTTATGTTGTGAAAACTATATGTTCAAAAATAATGTTTACTCAATTTTACTTTTTGAATGTAAGTTCACGAAAATTATTTTACTCATTCTATTATAATTCAAGATATTTATAGATATAAAGTACCTATTATTAGAGGTAGTTAAAATTATTTATGGTTATGTGGAAATCGTTAAGTTAAAAGTGCATCATATTTTAATTAAAAAAATAATTATTCATATAATTATTTTATTTTATTTTTCTATTTAATTATTTAATTTTTTTTAACCATGATTTTTAACATCTATCGTCTTTAAGTGGTTGTTAATCTCAGTCATCTTAATTTTATAAAACTACATAATTTATCAATGAAAAAAAAACTATAATTTATTGTAGAAATTATAAGTTCTATAATTCAAATACATGGAATCATTCAAAACTTAATCAGAACAAAAAATTGAAGGAAAAGAAATAAATTGCTAATTCAATCTTTGAGATTTTAAAGGTTATAAATTTAGTTTGAAAATATTTTTTCAAAGAATCTAATTTAAAAATAATTAGAATAATCTATAAAACTATTTAATGGAGACTGATGTGATTAAAAATTAGTCAAAAAGATATCAAAATTGACAGCACCACAAAAAAGAAGACCTTTCGTTGTAGTGTCAAGCCGACGGTTTTTCCGGCGGCGTCAAGTAAGAGACGGTGATCATAGAGCAAAACGAGAGAGGCCGGCTTAAGATTAAAAAAGATTTTGCCATTAATGTCTGTGACTGTGAAGTTATCTGTTAATGTCGTCACCTTTCTCACAATCGCTAGGTCTACAAAATGTGGTATGCGATACTGAGGGCCAATGATATTGATACTGCTCTGGTGTCTCTTTTGCATGATTCTTGAAGGTAAGGGAGATATTGGTTAGTATGTGAAAGTGAAAGCTAGCGTTATACATATGGATACAATGCTAAAATTTATTATATATTTATATGATTGTTTATTTGTTTGTGTTTGCTTGCGTGTCCACAAGGGTATATATGAAACGGTCAATGGCTGGCTTTGAAGAAAACAGATTATTGTTGAACGTTGAAAATCTTTTTAAATATTTATACAAATGTGGTACGAAATATAACAAACAGGACATGCATGCATCTATTATTCATGAATTATGATTTTTTAGTGATAAAAAATACCTTATTAAAACTTTACCATAATAAAATTTGATAAAAGAAAAAAAATGTGTGGTTTGGGCTAGACAAAAAATAATTAATGAAATAGAAGTTGGAATGTCCAACCTATTTTAGAAAAATCCTGTTGAATATAAGAGGGAACTAATTCCACCAAAGAAAGTAATCTACATGAGTAATCCCTTCTCTAAAGATATGAGCCACTCTAAAATGTAATCCTTTAATGAAATGTAGAAAATTGAACCAATGATCCTAAGCATCCATGGCACAAATTTGGAATTTAAGAAGGCTTGAATAATCAAAAGAGTCATGGACATACCTATGTTCTGGACAAAAGCACCTAAAAAATAGCTAGAAAAGTCTCTAAAAATACTTGCACTAAAGAATAGATTAAACCGCGAGAACCTCTTGAAGATCCATCAATGTTACACTTGATCCAATGCACATGAGTAGCTATCCAATTGATCAAGAGAAATTTGGGAGCCTTCGGAGCATGGCAGATAGCTTCGAAGGCTTTATTTATAGTAAACTCTCGGAAATTAGAATACACAGTCCTTTGAAAAGGGCAATTGAGAGTAAAACATCTATTTTATTTTTTATGCATAAATAAGTGCAAAACTTATTCCTACATAAAAAAATATACAACATGATATTAATAATGACATAAATTACAAGGTGAAACAGGTGTTTGTTTTGAATAGTGTACAATAGGTTGACTGTAGATGAGATATTTAAAGAGTCTTTATTAAAGCTGAGAGTCAATGTCATATTTGAGTTGCTAAAAGATATTATAAAAATGATTAGCATCTTGAAAAGCGTGAGTACAAAGCCTGCAACAAAAGACCATTATAAATATTTTCTTCCTAAATTTATCATAAGCTGGGAGGACATTATGAATGAGTTTCTAAAGGGATAAAGACTTAGTAGTGGGAATTATTCACTATACTACAAAAGAATTCATTAACGGTTGACATTTTGTGGTGGTTGTGTACAACACATAGTCGTATCAAACACATCACTATATAACAAAGCATTTCAAGAAAAAATCATATTATAAAGTCAATATCTCATTATAACATCAAATCATCTAAGAAAAATTA
>NC_021165.2:46339926-46352859 GCF_000331145.2 Cicer arietinum
AAAACTTTAATTTGTTATATCATAAAAATTTAAACTTTCATTACATACCTAAAGAAATTAAAACCTTCATATATGCCACACATAAATTTAAATTTTATCACATATATCATAAATAAGACTTTCAATACATTAAAAATAAAAACTTAAATTTTCTTCACATATACCACACAATTGTAGAATCTAAATCAGACAACAATCTAATAAAAGTTTCTAATCCATATTTCAATTATACAAACCATAATTAGTCATATTAATTCAATTATTACTAAATAGGACTACCACCGTGCGTAGCGACCCCCGGATGAATCGTTGGAAAATACGGTTTTCCCGTTCATCTCACAATATATTATACCCATGAATTCAAACGCTCTCTCACCCCTTACCTTTTTCGACGCTTTCGCACACGGTTACAACGCCGCAAGAAAAAAACATATGTTCTTTAACTCCTTGTCCTTCAATTGATCTAACTTGACAGTTTATGTGTAAACGTCAAAAATAAATTATAAAAATACACTCTAAAAAGGTCAATTTTCGAAATAGAATCAAGTTAACTTACCTAAATTGGAAAATAATAATGGTATAATATAGCCATCATACACACGGTCGTTTTGACGTTGGTTTCAGTCAAATTGGACTTACGGTGAAGAAGAACGGTTCACAATAACGAATTTCATAAACAGAGAAGTCGGGTATTTTAGAGATGAATTGGGATGGTTAAAAATCTGAAGAAAAAAAAAATATGTTTAATTGACTAGCTAAATGAATGAAACAACATATTAAAATACAGAAAAAAACAGAGAAAATTTTCTGGAATAGTTATCGATCAGCGGTGCCAAACGGCAATCCTAATTTTTGTTTCTCCAATGGCATGATGTTTCCCTATATATATATATATATATATGATTTGTCCAATGTGGGACTTCAACAATTTTTAAATTTATACACTAACATTCTCTATGTTCCAACAATCCCCCACTTGAATTTAAAAAAAAGTATTTCTGAAATAGCATCAAACTCGTAGTCTTGAACCTTTGCATAATAAGTAAGATCCATATTCAACAAGAGTGACTCGTAGTCTTGAACTCTATCTCTAACTCTAGCTCGTCCATTAATGGCCTTGTACGTCTATCCCAGTATAGTGAATGTCCTAAGAATTTTGCCTCAAAATTCCATAGGAAACAACCCCACTTTCACATTGATATAGGTAAGTCTTTCAAGAGTACTTATGTAGCTTGGTACTCCACACCACAAAGAGTATTGATCTCATTAAGTGTTTCTATTACCTCATCCTATCATAACTCTAGGAGTCATGCTTCTCTAATTTATAATAACATGTTCATCTCATATCACTTCACGACTTGTTATTATTCATTGAACCTAATTCTTAGGATCTACCGTTTTTTAGGTCAGTTTACCATCATGAGTGACTCTATAGGCATTAGTCCTATCCTTTTGGATGTATTTCGGACTTCCTCTCTAGCTAACCCTTTCATAAAAGGGTCTACTAAATTCTCATCAGTGTGTTCATGATCCACTATAACATCTCATTTAAAACGTAACTCTCTAACAAAGATGTGCTTACGAAAAATTTGTCATTTATTACCCTTGTAATAATGATTCTCAATCTTCGCAATAGTCGCGGTACTGTCATAGTGGATCAACACATCTGTTATAGTTGTTTCCATAAAGGGATCTCTACTGGAAAACATCTCAACCAACTCGTTTCTTCACTAGCAGTAGCAAGTGCTATCATTTCAGACTCCATAGTGGACTGAGCCAATATCGTCTGTTCTTCGATTTCCAAGATACAACACCACTAGCTATACTAAAAAATAAATAGCCACTGGTTGCTTTGGAGTCATCTGATAAAATGTTTCAATCAGCAACATTGTAACCTTCAAGGATGAAAAGAAATCTTTGATAATGTAATATGAGACTCATGGTCCTTTTTAGGTATCCCATGACTCTTTCGATAGCGTGTCAATGCTCCATACTAAGTCTACTGGTAAACCTATACAATAGTCCTACAACGTAGGCAGTATCGGGTCTAGTACAGTTAGTGGCATACATGAGGCTTCCAATGATGCTCGCATATTCAATTTGTCTAACACCGAGGAAATCTTTGATAATGTAATTCGAGACTCATGGTTCTTTTTAGGTATCTCATGAGTCTTTCGATAGCGTGTCAATGCTCCATACTAAGTCTACTAGTAAACCTGCACAATAGTCCTACAACATAGGCAATATCGGGTCTAGTATAGTTAGTGACATACATGAGATTGCCAATGATGCTCGCATATTCAATTTGTCTAACACCTTTACCAGTGTTCTTGAAAAGTTTCGCACGTGGATCATATGGCGTGAAAGCAGGTTTACAGTAAAAAATTTTGTATTTCTGTAGGATCTTTCCAACATAGTGATATTGATCCAAATAAATTACCTTTTCTGACCTAGTAATTTTGAATCCAATGATTGCACTCGTTTCTATGATATCTTTCATATCAAAGTTGTTACATAACGATGATTTCACAATATTAACAACATGAAAGTTTGAAAAAAATATGAGTAGGTCGTCTACATAGAGACATATGATAGTGCAAATGTCATTTTAAGATTTGTAGTAAATATATTTGACACTTTCATTCACTTTAAACTCATTCGATAAAATCAAATTATCAAACTTTTCATGTCATTGCTTAGGAGCTTGTTTAAGACTGTTAAAATATTATATTAGTATGTAAATAAAATAGATAGGCTATAATTATTCATGTCTGTTAGTATTCATATCATTATGTTTGTTTAATACTCATAGTTTATATAAAGAACTTTCGTTGTGTAGTTGAAACACACAGATTATTCAACATGTCTCTCAATATTTTTCTTCGTACGAAACATGGTATCGAGAGCCTGTTGAGAGACAACCCTAATCATCTACTACCCGGTGGGCCATTGTCTCTGGTGAATTTTTTTTTCTTCTAGCAAATCGTGTTCTCAACTTTGGTTTCCCCCTCCCTGCCTTTGTTACGCCGATTCCTTAATTTTTTGCCCATCACTGTCGTCGCTGTCTCCGACAATATTTTTCGATGAACAACCACTCCAGCAGCGTCGTACACCTCAGATCAGCCCAACCCTCCACGTGCGTCATCGGCAAGGCATCCACACGCGTCGCTTACCATCGCACATAATGGTACGTTCGACAACCAATCACAACGTCTCTTCTTTAGTGGCACTTGCCTTAGCCTTCTAATTCTATATCTGCCCTTAGTTTTTAGTTTCGAGTCACAGACATACTAGTTCCAGTTTAAACAACCCCTGTTTTCCCAGTTTAGACGTGTTTTCTAACACTTTTTACCAACTACGACGTCTCAGTTTGAAACAAGGAGCATCTTCACCAACTACATCACCTCTCCTCTCTCTATCAAAAAATTGAATGGATCAAATTATGACAGTTGGGCCGCCGACATCAAACCATGGGTGCTTCGTCAAGGTTATGAGGACCATCTCACTCAAAATCCTAAAAAGGTGGTTGTGACTGAAATATCAAAATGTAAACAATTAGATGCTCAGTTGTGTAGTGTCATTAAGTCTACACTTCATCCAGATGTTAAACTGATTTTATGTCTGCATCTCACGTGTGAATCGGTTTGGAGTCAGGCAAAGGCACTCTATACTAACGATACTCAACGTCTTTATGGAATTTGTCACCGCTTGCTGAATATCTTTACTCTGAAGACGATAAATGGCTCTATTTCTTCATATCTTAAAAAGGTTACAAGGATCATCTCACTCAAAATCCTGAAAAGGTGGTTGTGACTGAAATATCAAAATGGAAATAGATAGATGCTTAGTTGTGTAGTGTCATTAAGTCTACATTTCATCCAGATGTTAAACCGATTTTTTGTCCGCATTTCAGGTGTGAATCGGATTGGAGTCAGGCAAAGGCACTCTATACTAATGACACTCAACGTCTCTATGGAGTTTGTCACCGCTTGTTGAATATCATTACTTTGAAGATGAAAGATGGCTCTATTTCTTCATATGTTGGCACCATTCATAGTGCACTTCGTGATTTTAATGAGATTCTCCCTACTGCTGCAAGTAATCCAATTGAACAAAAGAAGGAGCTTGATCAATGCAACTCATTTTTCATGCTCCTTGCACTCTATGACATACCCTAGGAGTACTCTGCAACTCGTGATCAAATTTTGGGGTTTTTTACTGTTTCGGATATGTCGACTACCTTAGTAATCCTCCTTCAAGTACCAGCAAAACATCTAGTTGAGCACTCTATTACTTCAGCTTCGGGTGACACTGTTCTCCTTGCATCTCTAGGACATAATAAAAGTCGCTCTCGTGGAGGACTATCCAACCCTAAGCCTGGTCCCAAATGTGAGCATTGTAGTCGGCTTGGAAACACTATTGATAGCTGTTGGAAGTTGCATGGTAAGCATTTGGCTTGGACACACTGTTCAACTGAATTCAAGTTCTCTTACTTCGGTTGCACACACTGGTAACTCGTTTGTTTACCTCTCTCTAGATTCTGGTGCGTCTGATCATGTCACTAATAATAATGACACTCAAACCCAGTCTCAAAGAGTTGGCACTGTCCAAATTCTCCCTTCCATCTCAGTTGCATTTGTTCTCTATGTACCTGGATGCCCTTTATATTTACTTTTAGTTAGTTGATTGACTCGACCCCATGAATATATTATTACTTTACCTAATGATAATGTTACCTTGCATGGCTGGAGTTCGGGACAGACAATGGGCGTCGGAAGTGAGTCTCAAGGCCTCTATTAACTTTCTCCATCTTCCAATACGTGTTCTGCCATAAAGTCCCCTCATAATATCCATGCTCAGCTAAGACACCCAAGTCTTACCAATCTTCAAAAAATGGTGCCTAGTTTTCTAAGTTGTCTACTTTACATTGTGATTCATGTCAGTTAGGAAAACACACTAGTAATAATTTTCATGATCAAGCCAATAAAAGAGTTTCGTCTCCCTTTGCTTTAGTTCACTATAACATTTGGGGTCCCTCTCGTATTGTATCTACTTTAGAGTCTAAGTATTTTGTTACTTTTATTGTTGACTACTCTCGTTGTACGTGGTTATTTTTAATAAAAATTAGAGTTGAACAGTTTTCCATTTTTGAGCAATTTTATCAGGAAATTAAAAATCAATTTGGTGTTTATATTCGTTTCTTAAGAAGTGATAATGGTCGGGAATATTGTCACATCAATTTCAAAATTTTATGGCTTCCAATGATATTCTATACCAAACATCATGTCCTCATACACCCTAACAAAACGGGATAGCCGAACGCAAAAATCGGCTTCTCATTGAAACCACACGAACCTTCTCCATGGTAATGTTCCATTCCATTTTTGGGAGGTGCAGTCTTAACGGCATGCTACCTTATCAATCGTATGTTGTCTTTTGTTCTTCATCGCAATATCCCTCAATCGGTCCTCTTTCCCCATACCCCTCTTCACCCACTACTACCTTGTGTCTTTGGGTCCACGTGTTTTGTTCATAGTTTATCTCCTGGTTTGGACAAATTGTCAGCTCAATCACTTAAGTGTGTCTTTCTCAAATATCATCGGTCTCAAAAGGGCTATAGTTGTTATTCTCCTACACTATACCAATACTTTATATAAAACCCCAATATTTTCACATATATTATATATGTATCTTTTTAGTAATCGTAATAATTTATTATTTAATTAATAATTATTCTATGTGTAAATAAATTAAATTAAATTTTATCACCCTCAATTTTACCTGAAAAATTATAAACTTTATTTTTATTTAAATTTTTTGGCGTGACCATTACAAGGGGACGATTTCTGACGTGATTATTTGTTAAAAGAACTATTGAGTGTTTTGTTAATTGATTAGTTTCGATAATTATGAAATTGATGTGTTAGATATTTTTGTTTTATTTTGTCATGTGTGACTTGTAGTGATATTCTTGTCATGCTTGATTTATGCTAGTTGATAAAAATATTAGTTGAATTATTTAATTAATTTTGAATTTATAGAAGTTATGTTGTTTGTTAGTTTTATTTTCAACCAAATAAGTATTCATTTTAAGAGATAGAACCTTTGTGAAACCCAAGTGTTTTGAAAATATTTTTGGTCCATCCGTCTTTAGAAAAATATTGTGACTTGACTCATACCTTTTACTCTCGTTCATTAAAAGATTTTATGACAATGGTGTTGTCTTGGCATAATGTAGATTATGTGTCCTTGTCTAAACCAATTAAAGAGGAGATAATGTACATTAACTTATTCTTAACACCTTTAATTCATTTTTTAAAAGAAGATTACCAATTTAATTATGGGCCTTATCCTTTTGTGCAATCAAGAGAAGACAAAAAAAAAAGACTCCCCTCCTTTGTTATATCTCACGCCTCCCTCTCTCGTAAATCAAAATTATAATTTTATTTTAATTCCCTACAAAAAGAATTCTAGGCAATTTTTGTTGTCATAACTATTACTAAAAAAAATTAAAAGGTAGTCTACACACATTTCTATTCTATTCTCATACGTAATTTTGTCCTAAATTTCCAAATTTTCCATTACAAACAAAAGAGAGAAAAAAAAAGAGAGAAACATAGTCTCCTTCTTTTTCTCACACCATCATTATCATCAAGTCGAATTACAATTTTCCTTCTTTTTTAAATATCATCTCAAGTAAAGTTTTGGCTTTTGTCTTGTCCTTTAATTCGTAGGGCTTAGGACGTGTTTCTAGGAAGTTAAACACCTAAGTTAAGGATTTTTCCCCATGAAAGGTTAGGCTAGATATTAAATTAATAGTTTATAAAATATTGATATGATGTCTTGATGTCTTAAAATAAATATGTATATTTTATGTTTGCCTTAAAGAATTTAACTATAATGTTTTGTTTTTATGAGTAATATGTTTGCTTTGATAAACTTAATTATAAAATTTCGATTTTTATTATTATAACATGAATAGTATGTTTGTTGTCCTAAACTTTGATGTAAAGTTGCAATTTTTGTGTTGTATAGGTGTACTTAATTATAAAGTTATGATTTTTTTTTATGATCTCATGAGTAATATGTTGGTTAGGATAGTTTTAATTTAACGTTTTGATTTTTTTGCTATTTTCATTTCCATGTTTTGATTTTTTTGCTATTTCATTTCCAAGTTTTGATTTTTATGAATACTATATGAGTCTTGGGGGAATTGAAGAAAAGTTTTAATTTTTAATTGTGATTACATGATTAAGTTGATTTTCATGACGTGTTTATTGGTAAACCTTGATCTGTATCCCTAAAAGACTAATAATGGGAGAAATTTTATAGTAGAAGAAATAAAGTTTATATTTATATGTGATCTTCGTTATTTAAATTTTAATGTTTACCAATTACATGTCTCCAATCTAATTTTATAGTTAATAAAATGAAAATTGTGACTCTAAGACATTTATTTACGTGTTTGTGTGTTATATATTTGAGATAGAAAAATTAATGATTCTTGATTGTAAGCATCCATGAGAATAAAATTATGTAATTAAAATTTAACCTTGAATATCTTATCTTTTTGGTTGTGTAAATGGATGGTGACATGTACCTTTTGACCATCATTATCATTTAATGACATATCATATGCATCTTTGTGGACGCATGTGTGGCTGGTTTAATTTTCCCCATTGGTATGGGTGACTTCTATGTGGCTGGTTTAGTTTTTCTCATTGGTATGAGTGACTTCTATGTGGCTGGTTATATATATATGGATCATATACTTTTAGGAGCATGCATAACTTGCATATATTTTATTATTTTTATTTTGATCTAATTATTTGTTCTAAGGTGAGTTTCCATTTGATTTATTTAGATGCATTTTATGACTTTCGATACATCTTTGTGAATTATTAAAGATTCAATTTCTTTAAATCTTTTATTACGAAAAAATTTTATATTCATATTTTATGGTTGTTAATTACTATTTGATTTAGTTTTGCCGTGGGATGAATTGACCCCTTACACCAACATTTAGATACTAATGATATCGAAGAGTTGCATTAACGATATTTGTTTGGTGCACCCGTGTGGGAAAAAAGGGATTTTGACTTAAAAATAATATTTGTATTGATAAAACTGAAGTGGTACATTTCTAAAGTTTATTTATTTTTCATCGTTAATTTTAAATAGAAATACGGAAGTGAGATTCCTTTCGCTAGGAAAAAAATTGAATCAGTCAACATTATTTTTTATTTTACTCAAAGAGAATTTACTCTATTTTTGGACGCAAGTGAATATCTTCTTACAATTAGCAAATTATCCTTGCAAGAAACAAATATATTAATGATATCTAGTAAATCGCATTGTGTTCCTTTACAAAAATGATATTAAGTTATTTTCTAGGAAAAAAATTCTTTATTACATGATGTGTTATTCCTAAGAAAAAAAATTGTCATTTAAAAGAAAACAAATATCTTTAAGTAATGTCTTGGATCAAAATCTGGGGCGTTATATTGTCGTATCAGAGCATTAACTCTCGGACTTTGGATGTTGCGAGTAATGTTGCTTGTGTTAATTGTTTGTTTTTTTTTAATTATTGGATTTTACTAACTATTTAAATTCCTATTATGTGTCATTAATTATGTTAATTGTGGATTTTCTAATAGTTGGATTTTATTAATTACTTAAACTCCTATTATGTGTATTGTGTAACCTCCCTGAGTTTTTGTGGTTAAATATGTCTTAAATATTTTGTTTAATTGTGTTATCTTATTGTGTATTTAGTTGTTTTAAAATTTGAAATCTCTATGTCTATTTGCATGCTTTTCTTAGCGTTGTCATTTTATATTATTTAGAAATCTTCTATTTAAGTTGATAGATTTTACTATCCTTAGACTCTCTACTTCTTGCTCACGTTAAATGTTTTGTGATCTAGTTAATACTTGGATTAATTAGTTTTGTTAATAATAATCATATATATATATTACAAAATAATTTCATCTTCTACTTGGTACAAACGAGTATTATTATGTCATAAAATTTAGCGTTACATGTTATTGTTGTTATCGTTGTCTCTGTTACATTATTTTTATGAAACTATCAATTTTCAGTTGACTTGAATTGCAAATGTTTTAAAGAGACTATCATTTAATTCGGTATGATTATTAGTGTTAGAAATGATTTTTTATTTTAATTTATTTAGTTAAGATATTTTTTGATATTCTAAAAGTATTTAATAAACTAATTTGAGTTTGATTTTATTTCTTAAATTAATTTTCTTAAGACAAATTTAATGTAGTTACGTTTTTTTTTTTTTTGAATTTATATACATACAATATTTTACTTATTTTATGAATGTTGTTTATACGCCGTAAAACTAAGAGTTAAGATAGTATATTATTGTAATTATTTTACCATTAATATTATTATTTTATTTATTTATTATTATTACTATTATTTGTTAACATTTAGATTTTTACTTTACGTTAAAAGTTACAACAACAAAAAAGGACTAAGAATGATTTTCCCTTGTCAACAATTACTGAATATTTTTATTACTATAAAATAAATTTTGTCCAGTTACCTAAATTAAAATATTTTTCCGGTATTTATTATTACAATCTAAATGCTGCAAATTTTACTTGTAAATTAAGTTTTATTTTTCAATTTTATCATGTTATTAATTTTAAAAGACTAGTTGGATTAAAAAATATTAACAGAGTTGAAATGAATGGAAGACGTGACGATGTCTTCGTGCTGTACTAAAAGTCTTTTAATAGTCTTAATTTAAATAAAACTTAATATGATTATTATTAAAGGAGTATGAGGGGTTAATCACCCTGGGTGACTTATTTTCCAAGAAGGCGATAATAATAACTTATTGTTACTATCCTCGGGAATTTATGTTACCTATTAAAAAGTCTATCAAGCTTTATTTTATTTATGAGATAATTAAGTTACAATATCTATGTTCTACTAACAATGATAAATGCATCAAATTTATGAAATTTAACAAAATTAAATTAGTGGGTTTTATGAATATGTTGATTTTATTTGAATTTCAATCATTTTCATTTTCATTATTATTATTATTATTATTATTATTATTATTATTATTATTATTATTATTATTATTATTATTATTATTATCATTGTTATTATTATTATTACTATTATTATTATTATTATTATTATTGTGATTATTATTATTATTGTTGTTGTTGTTATTGTTATTATTATTACTATTATTATTATTATTATTATTATTATTATTATTATTATTATTATTATTATTATTATTATTATTATTATTATTATTATTATACATCATTACCAATGAATTTTGCATATTAGTATTGCATTGTCAAATTCTATTATATAATAAATAAATAAAAACAGTTAAATCAATTTCATTATAGAAATTATTTTTTATGAAAGGATCTATGATATCCCTCTTGTTCTATTTTTGAAATTTTAAATTATTTTTTATAAACATATAATTCTAAATTTGCTATATTTTAATAATTGACATTCTCAGTTTTTTGTCTCTTTTGTTTTTCTTTATATGTTCAGTGGTTTACTTTAACTAATTCATGTGTTTATATTTTAGTCAAATTTTATAACACTATTGGGGTTTCAAAATAATTTTACTTAATTTTTTGAGAAATGTGTCAAGTATGCAACTTGTCCATTTATTTTTCCTCTTAGTTTTGACGACGAAACTATTTTTAAGGGGTAAAGTATTGTAACACCCCAATTAAATTTAGACTCTATGTAAATAAATTAGACCCCAAATAAATTAAATTAAATTTTAGCACCCTCAATTTTAACTGAATAATTATACCATTTAATTTTATTTCATAAACTATTGTGTATTTTGTTTAATTGATTAGTTTCGATAATCATGAAATTAATGTGTTAGATATGTTTGTTTTATTTTGTCATGTGTGACTTGCAGTGATATTCTTGTCTTGTTTGATTTATTTTAGTTGATAAAAATATTAGTTGAATTCTTTAATTAAATTAGAATTTATAGAAGTTATATTATTTGTTAGTTTTATTTTCAATCAAATAAGTATTCATTTTAGGAGATAGTAGAGTTAGTAAAACTCAAGTGTTTTGAAAAAGTTTTTGGTCCATCCATCTTTAAAAAAATAGAGACTTAAGTCATTCCTTCTACTCTGACAAGATTTTATGACAATTTTTCTTGACATAATGTAGACTCTATGTCCTCGTCTCAACCAATTAAAGAGGAGATAATGTAGATTTTATATCCTCGTCTCAACCAATTAAAGAGGAGATAATGTACATTAACTCATTCTTAACACCTTTAATTCATTTTTTAAAGGAAGATTATAAATTTAATTATGGCTCTTATCTTTTTGTGCAATTAAGAGAAGACAAAAAAAAAACTTTCTTCCTTTATTATATCTCACGCCTTTCTCTCTCTCTCTCTCTCGTAAATCATAGTTATAGTTTTATTTTAATTATCTACAAAAAGAATTCTAGGTAATTTTTGATCTCATAACTATTTTATTCCCATACATATTTTTGTTTTCTCCAAAATACGCAAATTTTCCATCACAAAGAAAAGAGAGAGAAACAAAGTCTCCTTCCTTTTCTCACATTATCATTTGTTGAAAAATAATGACCTCTATAGTCTAAAATATATGACAGTTTAAAACAAGATTGATATCATTTTAACAAAAGAACACTTTTATTATACTCATGATAAATCACAGTCCCAAGGAATTATTTCTAAGCGAAGGTTCACACTTACATGTATTGACTAATTACTAGTCTAGAAAATACAACAATGTTCTATGGATTAATCAAGATACATGCATGCCAAATTACCCGTTCAAACGATATTAATGAAAACAGAATACGTCTAGCATGCAATCAAGATTAAACATACAATGAAAATAAAGAGTAAGGGTTAGAGAATGGTGCACCACAATTTTATACTGGTTCAGTCGTCAATCAGACGACCTACGTCCAGTCCCGAAATTAAACGATTTCGGCCTTTTTTCAAAAGAATCTTCTAGAGTGTTTTACAGATGTTCCAGCTCTCTCAGCCTATCAATCTTAAAACTCTATCTCTCTATTCTATTTCGCAGCCACTGTATCCCAGAGTTTATCTCCAAACTCTTCCAAGATCACAGTAAAGTTTCTTCTTGATGAGCCCTCTCACCAAAGAAGATAACTACCAGTTTCACCACTGGATTTTACCACAGTTCTTTCTTTACAAAACTTTGTTACAGAAAGTATAAAAGATGTACATAGTTTGTCTGAATCACTAGCAATGTATCTCACATAAGAAGCTTGTTGTCCATTTGAGTGTTTGTGAGATCATTCTCTTTTTTTTCTCAAGAAGTCTTTTTCAGCTCTCTTTTGATTATGAATAATCGTTGGTTTTTGGATCTGAAAAAGCAATATCAAAAATGTTATCAAAGGTTCTTAAGAGTTATTGGAGAAAATGATTGAAAACTGTTTATACAGTTTTTGAAAAAACAACTGATAAATCGATTTCCCAATCGATTCATTAATGTGATAAAGCAGGCTTAATCGATTTCCCAATCGATTATCGAAAGTCTTGTTTTTCTTGAATCTTGAAACTATATAAACTAATCGATTACCTAATCGATTATTTAAATTCATTTTTCAGAAAAACATGTGTAGTTTATATATGAATCGATTGCATAATCGTGTCAGGTGTTTTGTTCCAACAACGAGATCAAAACAATCGATTATGTAGTCGATTCATTAAGTCACATAATCGATGCAGTACTACACATATAATCGATTTGGCCATATACTAAGACTTCCCTGTAACTTCAAATATTGTTTCAATCGATTTGCCAATCGATTTTGGTTTAAAACAGGAACTTAGCTTATTTCAAGTAAATCAACGTGCCAATCGATTTGGTAGTATGTTTCTGA
>NC_021165.2:46353687-46357650 GCF_000331145.2 Cicer arietinum
TTGCACAATTTTTATCACTGATTGTGCCAGTCGATTGCCTAATCGATTGTTTAATCACAGACTGTATGTTTTCATACAACCCTTTTACAGAATCGATTGCTTAATCGATTTTCGCAGTAAATATTCCAACTTTTGTTGATTCCTTGAGTTCCAAGCAATTGTCTCAAGTATGTAGGGTTGAGTTGTTGTTCCTGCAATCTTACCCAGTTAAAATGTTAGATTTATCATATGATGTATGAACATTGTATGTTTGTTAATTATGTCAAAATTAGGATTAAGAGGACTAAAGTCCAACATCATTATCATCAAGTCGAATTACAATTTTCCTTCTTTTTAAATACCATCTCAAGTAAAGTTTTGACTTTTGTCTTGTCCTTTGATTCGTGGGGGTTAGAACGTGTTGCTAGGAAGTAAAGCACCTAAGGTAAGGGCTTTTCTCCATGAAAGGTTAGGCTAGATATTAAATTAATAGTTTGTAAGATATTGATATGATTTCTTGATGTATTAAAATAAAAATGTTGATTTTATGTTTGCCTTAAAGAATTTAACTATAATGTTTTGTTTGTATGAGTAATATGTTTGCCTTGATAAACTTAATTATAAAATTTTGATTTTTATTATTATAACATGAGTAACATATTTATTGTCATATATTTGATGTAAAGTTGCAATTTTTGTGTTTTCTAAGTGTACTTAATTATAAAGTTATTATTTTTATTATGATCTCATGACTAATATGTTTGTTAGAAAGTTTTTAATTTAATGTTTTGATTTTTGTGTTATTTCATTTCCAAGTTTTGATACTTATGAATACTTATGAATACTATATGAATCTTTGGGGGAATTGATGGAAACATTTAATTTTTAATTGTGATAACATGATTAAGTTGATTTTTGTGATGTGTTTATTGGTAAACCTTGATTTGTATGCCTAAATGACTAATAATGGGATAAATTTTATAGTAGAAGAAATAAAGTTGATATTTGCATGTGTTCTTCGTTATTTGAGTTTTGATGTCTATCAATAACACGTCGCTAATCAAATTTTATAGTTTATAAAATAAAAGTTATGACTCTAAGAAATTTATTCACGTGTTTGTGTGTTATATATTTGAGATAGCAAAATTACTGATTCTTTATTGTAAGCATTCATGAGAATAAAACATTTATGTCGTATGTGATTAAAATTTAATCTTGAATATTTTATCTTGGTGGTTGTCTAAGTGGCTGGTAATTTGTGTTTTAAATATTGTTATCTGTGTGGTATCTTAAGTGGCTGGTGATATGTACATTTTGAGCATCATTATCATTTCATGACATATCATATGCATCTTTGTGGACGTCTGTGTGGCTGATTATATCCAGATCATATAGTTTTAGGAGCATGCATAACTTGAATACATTTTATTGTTATTTTTGTTTTGATCTAATGATTTGTTCTGAAGTGAGTTGCTACTTGATTTATTTAGATGCATTTTGTGACTTTTGATACATCTTTGTGAATTATTAAAAAATCGATTTCTTTAAGTCTTTTATTACGAAAATGTTTTATAGTAATATTTTAATGTTGTTAACTATCTATTTGGTTTAGTTTTGTCGTGGAACGAATTTACCTCTTACACCAACATTTAGATACTAATGATATCGAAGAGTTGCATGAATGATGTTTGATTGGTTCACGTGTTTGAGAAAAAGGAGATTTTGACTTAAAAATATTGTTTGTTTTGATAAAATCAAGTGATATATTTCAAAAGTTTATTTACATTTCATCGTTAATTTTAAAAAGAAATCCCGAGGTGAGGTTTTTCCGCTACGAAAAATTTGAATCATACTGCATTATTTTTATTTCACTTATAGATAATTTACCCTATTTTTGGACTTAAGTGAATATTTTTCTAACAATTAGAAATTATCCTTGCAAGAAAAAAATATATAATAATGATATCTAGTAAATCGCATTTTGTTCCTTTACAAAAATGATATTAAGTTATTTTCTAGCGAAATTTTTTTTGTTACAAAATTTACTACTCTTAAGAGAAAAAATTGTCGGTCTTAAAAGAAAACAAATATCTTTAAGTAATGTCTTGAATCAAAATCTGGGGCGTTATGTAACACTCCGAATTTTTAAAAGCGCGAGTGCATTTTATTTAAAAGCAATTTAATAAAATCATATGTCGTAATACAAAACAACGAAAGTCATAAATAATTACATTATATATAAAAACAAACTAAAATAGTTTTGGGGACAATAATCTACAGTATACAAATAGAAAATACATCGAAACTATGAGACCTATCAGACATCGCTTATACCCCTGGGGTATTCTCAGCAGACACCTGCACATAAATATTGCTCTAACAATACTACCTCCCATGATCACGTCAAAAAAATAGAACATGTACTCCACAAATTCCTTCTGACGTAATATTTCTCCTCGAAGTAATTTCCTCATCATCATCAGCCATAGAAGTAACTTCCTACTCCAAGTATCCTTCCCGCCAGTCTCCGACCCAACCATTGTATCCCCAGCCCCAACGGTGGTCTCGGCCTCAACTCTAACTGAGACATCATTTGCATCTTCCCATGCTCCATTCATCTCGGCACCAATCATGAAGGTACCAGATAGTCGATCCTGTTGGGAGTGAGCTCAACGAGATATAGTGCCCCAGCTCTCCTACTTGTCCTCACTACCTTCCCTGTATAAGTAGCCATGATTGAGATGGAGTCGTATACGCAAGCAATCGGCGAATGTCAGTCAAGGAAATCTAACGTTGTTTTTGTCGTCAAGGTAACTGTCGGTGGAACGAACTCGAGTATTGTTGACACCTAATTTTGTCTACTACTTTATGATTTTTAATAAATATAAAAAAATAAAAAAATAAATTAATAATGATGAAAATAATAATAAAAATAAATTATTAGATTTTTAGAAAATCATGGATTGTGTTTGGTTTCTATTTTCCAGAAACTTTTACTATTTTCCAAATAAAAATAAATAAATAAATAAATAAATGTATTTAATTGAATTGAATCTATGGTAATAAAAATTATTATAATGGTCATCACTTGAATGAAAAGAAACCGTAAAGAAATAAATCAATGGTATTAAAATTCAGTATAATGGTGGCCAATTAAATAGAAAAGAAACCGAAGAAATGAATCAATGATAATAAGAATCAGTATAATTGTAGCCAATTAAATGAAAAGAAACCGAAAGAAGCAAATTAATGGTAATTTATTGACAATTATTCTCTTGTCTTTTGTAATCTACACCGAAAAAGTCTATAAATAGTCTACCACAATAGGACAACCGGGGACAGGAAAAAATTCGGAGCACAATTGAGAGAAATTGGAAGCACAATTGAGAGCACACAAAAATAAAAGAGAAGAGAGAATAAAAGAGAGAAGAAAGATTGGAACGAGCTAGTAAAGAACTTTTCCAGTGCGGTAAACATTTATTTTTCTTTTTTCTTCTTGTCTATTTTTTTTTACATTATTATTGTTACAGAGTTTCTTTTTTACTATTCTATGCACGTATGATATAAACAATAATTGTTTTTGGTTTCAGGATCAAGTTTTGGAATCAACTAATAAAAATCAATTTGATTGTTGTATAATCGTTTATTTCTTTATCAAATTCGTGATCTCTCATCTTTATTGTGTTTTTTTTCTTGTTCGTTAGATCTTAAATTCTCTTATTATTACCGTCGTCGGTTCGCACCACATATGCGTCACCGACTCGCAGATCTACTCTTGAATTTTATCATTTACAGTTTATAAAAATCAAAAAGTAGTAAAAAATGTTTCTTTAAAATAAAACGATACACAAATCAATATACAACACATCACTCCTATTATTATTATTATTATTATTATTATTATTATTATTATTATTATTATTATTATTATTATTATTATTATTATTATTATTATTATTATTATTATTATTATTATCACCATTA
>NC_021165.2:46358254-46364309 GCF_000331145.2 Cicer arietinum
CGGGCTGAGTGCAAACCTAAGATAAGTTAGAGACTGTGTAATGATAATCTTCTGGATGTACATCCTGTTTGGTTGTCATGAAAGTCTTACCTAGAGTTGACCTTTTCTAGAATATTTCCATTTTAATAGTTTACCTATTAGTTGGTTTAATATTTTAGAATTGAGTTGTGTGCTCTAGGAACCGATTTAGAACTATAGAGCCACCCATAGTAAAGGTTCACAATAAAAAGCCATCAATTAAGAAAAGAATCATGTAGGACACATGTATATATGAAGAAAAAAAAAATTACTCTAGCTATATCTCATTTTTATCATAATGCATTGCATAATCATGCATGTTTCATCTTTTATTTTATTTTACAACATTGTTTTCTTCTTCTCTTCATTTTTTTTAGAAAAAGTGATTGCATATTAAGAGGTAGTAAAATATTTCAATTAAATGCATAATCATTGCATTCACTTTCTTACATTCTCATAACATTTTCCTTCAAGAAAAAAAATAAAAAAAATGAAAGAAAAAAAAGCAAAAAAAATAAAAATTAAAAAAAGAATCATGACACCCTTACCGAACATGTTCTCGAGCTAAAATCATGGATGAATTGAAACATACAAAGGTTATCTGGATCAACTAAAAGACCTTATGTCTATATCATGGATGAACATCAATAAGTCTAAAAAGATTATCTGAATAACATTTTCCTTCAAGAAAAAAAAAATAAAAAAATGAAAAAAAAACAAAAAATAAAAAAAATAAAAAAAGAATCATGACACCCTTACCGAACATGTTCTCGGGCTAAAATCATGGATGAATTGAAACATACAAAGGTTATCTGGATCAACTAAAAGACCTTATGTCTATATCATGGATGAACATCAATAAGTCTAAAAATATTATCTGAATCATGGATGAATACGTAGAACTCATGTTTACCCCTTGATTTTATAAGTCCAACAATTTTTACCTTTAGTTTAGGTCTACCTCAAGTAACTTGTCTACAAGATCTGAACCTGATACTAATGAGATTCATCTTCATCCTCCACCCCCTACTTCTAAGTCATGGACATACTTTTTTGGCTTTTCACCATAGGTGAACCTCTAGAAGTTGGGTCGTCTATGTTGAACTTTCATCTTTATCGCTTACTACTTTAATGTCATGAAAAAATCCACCCATCTAAAGAAAAATATAAAATCTTGTATGAACATTCAAGGACAATTGAAAAAAACCTCAACTAAACATTATGTTGAAGACATTGATGATATTGCATATATTTATTGAGTTTATCTAAGGGGCAAAGTCGACAATGAAGATATTATCAAGTTCTCTTGTAAATGTTAATTCTGAAGCACCAATAATATTGCTAAGTAATAAGTCTTACGATACTTTATTATATTGACACACTTTTGTTTCCTAAACATTATGAATATCACTAAATGCATTTTGTTGTCTCTTCCTTTCTACCCCTCATATATTTAACCATTTATTACCCAACATTATATGTCTTTCTCTTATTCTAACCATGTATCTTACATATTTGGAAGTAGTTCATTCATAAATAAGTTTGCTAAGGTTTCATTACATAATTTCAATCATGCTATTAATTCCACTGAAGGGGATGAGAACGATAAAAATAAAATCCATTATTTCAGTGGACCTCAATATGTTGGGACATGCAGTTAACGCCATGTTAATCCCCTAGAAAGGTCGTTTTATCTTTATCATTATCTAGTAGTACTTTGAACATACCAATCACATGGAGGAATTTGAAGTATGTACCATGACTATTCTAACCGCCGCCTACAAATCAAAAGTAAAATATTGGAAACGTATGTGGATTTGACCAAATCACCAACCAGTTGAATCAAGAATGTAAAATTTGGGATAAGAAGATGATCATTTATATCTAGATATTAGACAAATGTTTAAAAGTTTGAAGTCATTTTCCATCATATCCCTCAACAATATAATCAATGTTAAAAGTAAGTCATGATGAAGAATAGTCACTCACAAGAATGAAAGTCACGACTATCCTGCTTACTGTCAAATGTAGAAGAAAATCTAGATAGAAAATTCTCGTACCAAATATTATCTCGTAACAGTGGGACACTTTCCCTGAGAATTAGACTATAATTGGGGCACCCTTTTATTCTTATTATATAGAATAAAGGCAGTGTCACTCGTTCAAACAAAAAATCCCTTTATCAAGAGTAATGATATGTGTTGACCAACTGAATTCAAGTCAAGAAAAATGTTGACTTCCTCATATCAAGGACAATTATTTCAAAATATCTTTAAAGAAGAACATATGAACTTCAGAGCTTCAAAAGAAAGAATTAGCACTAAAGAAGATTTCACATATTTAAAAGGACTAACACATAAGTGGACTCCCAACTATATGAGCTCCAATACCATAAAAAAAATACATTCAAGTGTTGCTATAATCTACACCAATATGGATCAAGAAGACTTATTACTACTTTCACACATTGATGCTTCAAAAAGTATTACATCTAAATGAAGACCCGCTAGGTTGAAAATCCAAAAGGACGACCTAGGCAAAAATTAAGGTATAAAAAAATATAATAAATACCCGCTAGGTTGAAAACCTGAAATGGGGGGGATTTCTTGTAGTGATTGTTTTCACTATAAATAGCATTGATACAATCAACCCTAACAAACCCTAGCCACCGAATCCAGTTACCATCTCACCCTCTCTGTGAAAACATCGTCTTCAACCTTTCTTTTTCCTCTCGAACCTTAGGCTTCATTCTTTCTTCTTCCTCTCAAATCTTAGGCTTCACAAAATAAATTAAAAAACACAACATTTTGACGACTACTATGAGTATTCCTATTTTGACTGAAAAGGTTCTCTCACCACAACAATGAGATAAATAAAAGGCGATGCAATTAATTGCGGTATTTTAAAGAAAGACAAGAGAGAGAACCAAAAGGGTGAATGTTCAATTGTTGTCATTCTAGTTCAATAAAAACCTAAAATCTAAATTAATCAGACCCAGGTCAGGTCTGGCAACCCATTTTGTTGTGTTATTAAACCCATTCATTGTGGACTGTGTATTCTTTCATACCACCATCGCATACTCAAATCGAACTGGTAACCCGCTTAAACCGAGTACCCAAGAACCGACTAAACCGAACTTTGACATGGGCGGAAGTGGGTTTTTAAATGGCACCCGCGGATTGGGCCGGTTGGTGATTTTGGACCTGAACCCGCCCAACCCGACCCGTTCTCCACCCCTAATGGTGACTACGTATAAGATCGAAGAGAGGCACATAAACTCAGGATTCATGTCTGAGGGAGTGTTTCAAATTCTCTCTTGTTCTTCATTTGGTTGTCACTTCAAAGAGGATATTCTTAAATGTTAATACAAGTTGTGAGAAAACAAAGAGGATATTCTTTTATTTCTCTTGCGGTTTTAGAAATTCTTTTATTTTTGTTGCTCCTTTCTTTGCTTCCATTGCAGTAAGTCAATACCTATCATTTTCATTTCGTCTCAATTTCTAAAACCGCAAGAGAAATAAAAGAATATCCTCTTTGTTTTCTCACAACAGTCCCCAGAAGTTTTTTCCTTCACATATCTCCAAAGTTATCCTCCTTCTCATCTTTCAAGGTTAGTTCTCTCTTTTCACTTTCATCAATTCATTTGTTTTCCTCATTTTTGCCATTTTATTGCAATTTTGTTTTGTTTGCATGAGTTTTCTGAGAATGGGATGGATGGTTGTTTGTTAATTTTTAATCCTTCCCCTTGTAATACCATAAGTTGATTGTCTAGAATATAACTTGATCATTAACATAATTCGACAAAAGAGATGATTAATCCAATCCCGACACAAAGTCATGAAAATGTATTCATACACATACTAATCCTTCAAAGAAAAACATAGAAATATGGAGTACATAACACATCCATGGTTCAAAATAATTCCCCATAAATTATAAGTAGACTATAGTGTAAACTGATACGCGTCATTTCTTCAACATGTGATCTAAGCCTTTTTACCTATAACACATTTGAATAAAGTTGGATGAGATTACATCTCAGTGGGTCCCAATAAATGAAATTAAATCAATTAGCATCTTAATTTGGGACTATATTTATTTCCTGAGTTTCTCTTAAATGTAAAGTTTTGACTCTTTCTAAATATTCAAGTCATTAGACGTCAGTAATCTAACGACTTAAACTCTACCTAACAAGCATGTCATAAAGACTACATTAGTTTTACTAATGCCCTCTTCTTGTTAGTAACTTTATTTTGGTATGATTGGACATAATTACGTCTGTAAGTGGTGCCCCACTTACCCTCGCTTACCCCTCGCTTCCATCGTATATAGACGGAGAATTCATCTAGCTAGGATGAATCCTATACTTCTCACTTGAATCAAATATATAGGAATTATATATAACAATCCATATACATGTACACACAAATATAACATCATCTATTAATACATATATTAAAGACTACCATACACTCAACCTTGAAAATTATTATGATAACATAAGCTATTAAGTCAATTATATCATACAAATCACACAATTAAAATAAAATTCCAGAGAAATGTTTAAGGTGGATTTTTCCCAAAACAATCCCAAATTTATGTTGTAACAACTCAAAACTGAGTTTAACTTCAGAGTCAACTGACAGAAACTTACAAATATCAGAATTGAGTGAATGAGTACTCTTTGGAAAGCTTATGATGTCTACTTTATAGATAAAATTTTATTTTATTTTTATTTAGTCCCAATTCTTGCAGTTTATTAAAATAAAACAGAATGACAGAAAACAAAACAGAAACAGCAACTCTGGTCCAGCTTGTAACCCATTTTTCAACATCAATACTCAATCAATCATCACGAGTTTTGTACTCAATTTGAAGGTAATTGCGTCTAATTTCCAGAAAACTAAAAATCATTCAAAACGGATGTTTATAGAAAAAGGTATGACCAAAACATCACACATATGTCATGCGAAATTCAAGTTAATAACATTCCTTCTATCGCACTAATTTCCTAACCATTCTTTGCAACAATAATGCTACAAATGATGAGTAAATCAGTAATGAGCACATCAAAAACAGCAGCAAAAATTTCAATTTACTCAATTCTACACTATTCTATTTCAAAATCCCTAAATCCAACCAGGAATAAAATAAAAATCATTTTTCTTCGTTTCAAACTCTTAAACCCCAAATCCTTAACCTATGGAACACATTATTTCATACATGCATGAATGAGATATAAGAAAATGGAAACTCACCTCTTGATTTCCAAAAGAATTGGAGAAAATGATTGTACCCTCAACTCTTTCTACATAGACTTCTAGCAAAATGCACTTTTCCTTTCTCTTTTCTTGGGTTGTCAATGTTTTTGGTTGTTTTCTCTCTTCTTCTTCTTTTATCCTTTTCTTCTTCTTTATCTCACTCTTTTTTCTTCTCTATCTCATCATTTATTATTATTATTATTATTATTATTATTAATATTATTATTATTATTATTATATACTAACATGTAAAACATAAACATTACTACAAATTATATATGCTAAAGATGTTACATCATTCCCCCCTTAAATAAATTTTGTCCTCAAAATTTAGTAACTTACCTAATAAAACAAGTGAGGATACTTCTCCAAGATTTCAGACTCAAGTTCCCAAGTGGCATCTTCGGGCGACAAACCTTCCCAAACAACCTTCACCAATGAAATTGCCTTTTTTCTTAATGTTTTCAAGCTGCGGTCCACAATTCGACTTGGTACCGGTTTAAAAGTAAGGTTTGACTTCTATTGGATTGAATCATGGTGTAAAGTTTGTGACGGGTCATGAATGTACTTTTTGAGTTGAGACACATGGAAGATATCGTGTAATCCAGACAAGGAAGGAGGTAAAGCTAATTGGTATGCCACTAGACCTACACGATGAAGGATTTGGTAAGGACCTATGAAACGAGGACTCAATTTTTTTACTCTTACAGATCTTCCAATACCTATAGTGGGAGTGACTTTAAGAAAAACGTGATCACCTTCTTCAAATTCTAGAG
>NC_021165.2:46365594-46429257 GCF_000331145.2 Cicer arietinum
GGGTTATCCTTTCGAGTGAGACGGGTTAAAGGTAAGGCTATTTGGGAAAATTTCCTAATAAACCTACGATAATAACCAGCCATCCCTAGGAAGCTTCTAACTTCTGTAACATTCTTAGGTTGAGTCCAATTCAAAACAGTTTCGACCTTAGAAGGGTCAACAGTTACACCTCCTTGAGAAATCACATGACCCAAGAACTTTACTTCACTTAACCAAAACTCACACTTGCTTAATTTCGCGAACAATTTCTTATCTCTGAGGATCTGCAACACTATCTTGAGGTGTAATTCATGTTCTTCAAAATTTCGAGAATAAATGAGGATATCATCAATAAAGATTACTACAAACTTATCCAAATAAGGTCTGAAGATGCGGTTCATATAATCCATGAATACGGCTGGGGCATTGGTTACACCAAATGGCATAACTAAAAATTCATAGTGTCCATACCGTGTTCTAAAAGCTGTTTTTTGAACATCTTCAGACTTTATTCGAATTTGATGGTATCCTGATCTAAGGTCGATCTTTGAAAAGACGGTGGCTCCTCCAAGTTGGTCTAACAAGTCATCTATCCTAGGGATAGGGTACTTGTTCTTGATGGTTACTTTGTTGAGTTGCCTATAATCTATGCAAAGTCTCATTCCTCCATCTTTCTTCTTAACTAACAAAACTGGAGCACCCCATGAAGAGACACTCGGCCTTACAAAACCCTTAGTTAAGAGATCTTCTAATTGAGATTTTAGTTCTTTTAACTCTAGAGGTGACATCCTTTAAGGAGTAATGGAAATTGGATTAGCACTAGGGACTAGGTCTATGGAGAACTCTATCTCCCTCTCTGGAGGTAGGCATACTACATCTTCTGGGAAGACTTCTAAAAATTCATTCACAACTGGAATTGTAGCGACATCAAGTTTAGGTCCGGAATCTGAAGATGATGTTAGTAGAAAACCTTGACCCCCACTACATAGGCATTGTAAGAGGTTAGACACACTAGGAAGTAGAATGGAATCAGTTTCATTTCTACTTAATATAGCAGGACAAAAATACAAAATCTTTTCTTCACAATCTACAAGTACACGATTAGTTGAAAGCCAAACCATTCCTAAGATGGCATCCATTCCGTTCAAAGGTAGACAAAACAAATCAATTGGATAGACTCTATCAGATACAATGAGATGACAACTCTTACAAACATAAGAGGTTTCGACACTACTCTCAGCCGTTGTAGAGACAACCATGGGAAGTGTAATTTCAGTTAATTTGAGACCTAAGCGTAAAACACACTTAGTGGATATAAAGGAATGAGAAGCACCTGTGTCAAACAATACTTTTAAAGGTTCATTATTTAGAAAACACTCACTGGCAATCAAGTCGTTGTTTCCCTTAGCCTTCTTAGCATTAAGAGTGTAGACTCTTATAGTGGGTGGGCCATTTGAGTTGGCTAGCCCTTTCATCTTCCTTTGTGGACAATCTTGACTCATGTGTCTCGGTATCTTGCACCAAAAGCATACGTTCTTTGTAACACCCCGTTTTTCAAAGCGTGGGTATATTTTTTTTTTTCAAAAGTAATTAAAATAAAACAGAGAATTAAATCAGGAAATGCCTTTGGATAAATAATTGAGTCATTATAATTTACGAGCAGCGGAAAAGTTTCTCCAATTACAAATCCAAAACATTTACACAACATCAAATGGTACATGGAACCCATCCAAAGATGATGTCAAACTGATAATATTAGTAAAAGTACAGTTTTCCAAACTAAAAATACTCCCAACCAAAAAGAAGGACCCCTAGTCCCTATACACCATCCTAATCTGATCATCCTGCCAAAAAGCTATACACCCTGAGTAATCTCCACGCGCCCCGTGAGATCCTCCTAACGTAACTGCAGTCAAGCGTTCCCATCTCCATTCCCGTCCGTAGGGTACGAACCGGTAGGACCGTCCTGACTCTCATCTGAGGGCAAAGCCCAGATTTCCACAATAATTGTAAAGGGTCACCAACCAGAAAATAACAGTTAACACATAACAATTAAGTTTTTAAATGCCCAAAATAACTTTTCAACTAAGCATGCACCTTAACAGGATTTTCCATATGCTAAAAGTTCATATAATGCTTGCCAATTAACAATGAACTCAAAATGAAGTTCTCCAACCATCAAGTAATACATAACTGACCAAAGCATTGATAAATCAATTGAGCAATCGATTATCTAACTCAAAATAAGGACTTTTGCTGAGCCAATCGATTGCCAAATCGATTTGGTCAGTTCTGCTGAGTTTTTGCATGACCAAATCGATTTCTAAGTCGATTTTGTCAGTTCTGATGAGTCCCTGTGTTGCCAAATCGATTTCCAAATCGATTTCGGCAGTTTTGCTGAGTTCCTGCCTCTCTGCCAATCGATTTCCAAATCGATTTCTTAAAAGATTTTGAAAGATATATTTATACAATCGATTGGCAAATCGATTAGGTCAAAATGGTGAACTTCCTGCAACTCATCCAATCGATTGGGAAATCGATTTCCCTGATCGTTTTTCCAAAAATTCATGCATTAACTCAAGTCATTCCTAATCAAGTTCACAACCTAACACTTAGCAATTCCTACACGATTACCACGGCAATTGGGATCTCGATAACCATCATACTTACACACAACAATCAACACATAACACTTAGCATTTTCAACGCAATTACCACAACGACTCAAATTCAAATCACTTAATCATAAAACTCAAATCAACCACGACTCGCGTGCCAAGCACCCTAATGCAATGCGTATATGCCAAAATGCATGGACTCGGAATTCCAAACCAAAACCCTCCTCGAAGGGCCGTAAATCATAATTGTACCGCCTATCGCAGGCCAAAGTACCAATTACCGAGGTGCCACCTATCACGGGTCAGCACGATTTACTAAAATGCGTAAATCATAAACGTACCACCTATCACGGGTCAGTACAGTTTACCGAGGTGTCACCTATCACGGGTCAACACGATTTACTAAAAGAAAAAGCGGAAATCGTAAATGTACCACCTATCACAGGTCAGTACAGTTTACCGAGGTGTCACCTATCACGGGTCAACACGATTTACTAAAAGAAAAAGCGGGAATCGTAAACGTACCGCCTATCACAGACCAGTACTGTTTACCTAGGTGCCACCTATCACGGGTCAGCACAATTCACCAAAAACGTAAATCGTAAACGTACCACCTATCACGGGTCAGTACAGTTACCATGGTGTCACCTATCACGGGTCAACACGATTTACCAAAAAGTAAATCGTAAACGTACCACCTATCACGGGTCAGTACAGTTACCATGGTGTCACCTATCACGGGTCAACACGATTTACTAAAAGAAAAAGCGGAAATCGTAAATGTACCACCTATCACGGGTCAGTACAGTTACCATGGTGTCACCTATCACGGGTCAACACAATTTACCAAAAACGTAAATCGTAAACGTACCACCTATCACGGGTCAGCACAGTTTACCAAGGTGTCACCTATCACGGGTCGACACAATTTACCAAATGAAATGCATGAGCATACACAGACTCCATTCACAACAATCGTTAAGCAAATGCAGATATTAAAAGATTCCCCATTTTTAATACCCATTTAACTTAAACGACTTTCAAACAACATTAATTAAATAAGTCATTAAGAGATTCCCCGTTCTTAATACCGATTTAACTTAATGATTTTCAAAACAAAACGTTAAGCAAACAGTCATATTAAGAGATTCCCCATTCTTAATACTCATTTACCGAAACGATTTTCAAAAACGATAGTTAAGTAACCGAGACATTAAGAGATTCCCCATTCTCAACGCCCAGTTAACTTAAACATTTTCCTCAAATACACATTAAGTAAACCGAGGTATTAAAAGATTCCCCATTTTTAATACTCGTTTAACTCTAATGGTTTTCAAATTCCACAGAAACAAATTCAAACATACTTTCACATTCAAACCATAATTCACAACAACCACACCAATTAACAAACATCAAGTTTCATTTACCCATAATCATACACAATGACATTCAAATTCATTTACCACGAAACATTCATCACTATAAACAAAACCTAACTCTAAGGTTTTTACCCATAACGCACTAGTTTGGTTTTTCCCCAAATCGATACATTTAACCCTAACAAATTCCTTCCCACACAACTACAGATAAGTCCCTAATGCAAGCTAGAAGTTTGGAAGGAGCCCTTACCTCAACGTTAGCTTTAACGCGCGTTTCCGGTACCACGAGTAATTCCGGTAAAATCTCCGCTCGCAACGCCGCTTCCAAATTAGTTCACTAGCACCGTAGCATGGTGGTGAGCAACTTTCCCTTCTATCTCTTCGAGAAATGAGGTTTGGATCTAGGAGAAACGGAGGGGTTTGTGTTTGGATCTCAAAACCGTTTTTCTTCGTTTTCGAATCAAAGAGGAAGAGTGGAGTTGCGAAAACCTTGATCTAACTCTCACCCAACCTTGGGTCACTAGCTTTGAAGAAAAGGAAGCGTCGAAAACGAAAAATGGGAGGAGGAGGAAAATTGGTCTCACGGTTAACAGAGGAAGAAGACGAGGGATTTTGTTTTCCTTCCTTTTTCCTTTCTTCTATTCTCTTTCCTTTCTATTTCCTTTCCTTTCTTTTCTATTTCCTTTCCTTTCTTTTCTATTTCCTTTCCTTTCTTTTCTATTTCCTTTCCTTTCTTTTCTATTTCCTTTCCTTTCTTTTCTATTTCCTTTCCTTTCTTTTCTATTTCCTTTCCTTTCTTTTCTATTTCCTTTCCTTTCTTTTCTATTTCCTTTCCTTTCTTTTCTATTTCCTTTCCTTTCTTTTCTATTTCCTTTCCTTTCTTTTCTATTTCCTTTCCTTTCTTTTCTATTTCCTTTCCTTTCTTTTCTATTTCCTTTCCTTTCTTTTCTATTTCCTTTCCTTTCTTTTCTATTTCCTTTCCTTTCTTTTCTATTTCCTTTCCTTTCTTTTCTATTTCCTTTCCTTTCTTTTCTATTTCCTTTCCTTTCTTTTCTATTTCCTTTCCTTTCTTTTCTATTTCCTTTCCTTTCTTTTCTATTTCCTTTCCTTTCTTTTCTATTTCCTTTCCTTTCTTTTCTATTTCCTTTTCCTTTCCCCTCAATCAAACATATATACATAAATATATATAATAAATATAACTTAACAAATATCTCAAATCTAGATATTTGTTAAATTACCATTTCACCCGTAACGCATTAAATTCTACGTAAAGGATTCACCGCAGTTAATTTCAATTTATTTATCGACGAGAATTCTTAATTGGCATCAAAATATCTTTTTTGATTATAAAACTCCAAAATATTATTAACTTTGGCTTAAAAGCCTCCGAGCCAAAATCCAAAATACACCAAAAATACATAAATGGTACTTTAAAATTATGGGTCTTACATTCTTACCGTACAAGCATTCTCCTAGATGTGATCTTCCACACTTAGGACATTCCCTTAGCCCCCTCGCTTGAGGTACAACTGAGTTTTGGGGTTGTTTTCCTTTATTAGGGGACGTCTTAACCTTCAATTGTTGATTACTCTTTGGCGCATCCCTCCTTTATTGCCACTTGAGTTGTCTGTTCTCCTTTAAACTTCGTAGACTTTCTTCTACAATGTAACTTTTATGAACCAAAGTGGCATAAGAAGTTATCTCTAGTTGGGCCAAATTACTTTTAATCTCTTGATTCAAACCCCACTCGAACTGATTTACCTTCCATCGATCATTTGGGGCGTACTCTGCTTGGGCACAAAACCTTGCTAGTTCCTCGAACTTTGCCACATAATCAGCAACTGACATGTCTCCTTGTTGAAGGTGTGTAAATTCAAATTCCTTTTGTTTTATTATACTCATGGGAATATATTTATCTGGAAACACAGTACAAAAATTCTCCCAGTTCATCGGTGTACCCGCACTTTATCATGTATGCCTTTGCACCCTTCCATCAGTTCTCAGCTTCTCCTTGTAGCATATGAGTAGCAAAAGCTACTTTATCTTCTTCCGTACATCGCACCACAAGAAAAAATTTAGTCATTTCATCCAACCATGATTGAGCTTCCAATGGCACCGGGCTCCTTAGGAAAGCTGGGGGTTTCAACTTGTGAAAGTCATAAAATAATATGTTTGAGGCCTCTGGTGGAGGTGGTGGCGGTGGATGAGCAGGCTCGACTGATTGCGCAAGATAATTCATTATGCTAGTCGTAACAACTTGTTGTTGTTGCATCATAAGTTGTTGTTGTTGCATCATTTGTTCCCAACGTTCATCATTATTCTGCCCTCTACGAGGCCTACCTGGCGGTCTTGGATTTGGTTCCATATTGTTCTGCATATCAAACACAAATATTAAGTTGATCAGACTTAATATTTCATGAATTGATAATTAGAAAGTATATAGTCTCAAAACAAGAACAACAACTAATTTTAACTACCCATAGTACGGTCGGTTCGACCGGCTCTGATACCAAAAATGTAATACCATAAGTTAATTGTCTAGAATAAAACTTAATCATTAACATAATTCGACAAAAGAAATGATTAATACAATCCCGACACAAAGTCATGAAAATGTATTCATACACATATTAATCCTTCAAAGAAAAACATAGAAATATGGAGTACATAACACATCCATGGTTCAAAATAATTCCCCATAAATTATAAGCAAACTATAGTGTAAATTGATACACGTCATTTCTTCAACATGTGATCTAAGCCTTTTTACCTGTAACACATTTGAATAAAGTTGATTGAGATTACATCTCAGTGGGTCCCAATAAATGAAATTAAATCAATTAGCATCCTAATTTGGGACTATATTTATTTCCTGAGTTTCTCTTCAATGTAAAGTTTTGACTCTTTCTAAATATTCAAGTCATTAGACATGAGTAATCTAACGACTTAAACTCTACCTAACAAGCATGTCATAAAGACTACATTAGTTTTACTAATGCCCTCTTCTTGTTAGTAACTTTATTTTGGTAAGATTGGACATAATTACGTCTGTAAGTGGTGCCCCACTTACCCTCGCTTACCGCTCGCTTCCGTTGTATATAGGCGGAGAATTCATCTAGCTAGGATGAATCATATACTTCTCATTTTAATCAAATATATAGGAATTATATATAACAATCCATACACATATACGCACAAATATAACATCATCTATTAATACATATATTAAAGACTACCATACACTCAACCTTGAAAATTATTATGATAACGTAAGCTATTAAGTCAATTATATCATACAAATCACACAATGTAAAATAAAATTCCAGAAAAATGTTTAAGGTGCATTTTTCCCAAAACAGTCCCAAATGTATGTTATAAAAACTCAAAATTGAGTTTAACTTTAGAGTCAACTGACAGAAACTTACAAATATCAGAATTGAGTGAATGAGTACTCTTTGGAAAGCTTATGATGTCTACTTTATAGATAAAATTTTATTTTATTTTTATTTAGTCTCAATTCTTGCAGTTTATTAAAATAAAACACAATGACAGAAAACAAAACAGAAACAGCAACTCTGGTCCAGCTTGTAACCCATTTTTCAACTTCAATACTCAATCAATCATCATGAGTTTAGTACTCAATTTGAAGGTAATAGAGTCTAGTTTCCAGAAAACTAAAAATCATTCAAAACGGATGTCTATTGAAAAAGTTATGACCAAAACATCACACATATGTCATGCCAAATTCAAGTTAATAACATTCCTTCTATCGCACTAATTTCCTAACAATTCTTTACAACAATAATGCTACAAATCATGAGTAAATCAGTAATGAGCACATCAAAAACAGCAGTAAAAATTTTAATTTACTCAATTCTACACTAATCTATTTCAAAATCCCTAAATCTAACCAAGAATAAAATAAAAATCATTTTTCTTCGTTTCAAACTCTTAAACCCCAAATCCCTAGCCTATGGAACACATTATTTAATACATGCATGAATGAGAGATAGGAAAATGGAACCCATCTTTTCTTGGGTTGTCAATGTTTTTGGTTGTTTTCTCTCTTCTTCTTTTCTCCTTCTCTTCTTCTTTCTCTCACTCTTTCTTCTTCTCTATCTCACCATTTTTTTCTCTCCCTTTCTTTTATGTTTTCCCGTTCTCTTCTCCCCTTCCTTTTTTTTCTTTTTCCTTTGTTTTAATTTGTTTTACTTATTTTACTTTACTACTTTTCCCCCTTTCTATTATTATTATTATTATTATTATTATTATTATTATTATTATTATTATTATTATTTACTAACATGTAAAACATTTAAATTACTACAAATTATTTATGCTAAACAGGGATGTTACACCCCTCTTGACGAAAGCATGCACCAAGAAACCAAAGTTCATTTTTTTGTTCAAAAGCATATGACCTAACAGTATGATCATTAAAATAAATGTACTAACTTTGAACTATATCAAGTCAAGACATAGGATTAATCATGAAAATACAAAATATACAAAAAGAAGTACCTTTCATGTTTAAATTGATGTTTGTCGATCATTTTGCCAAAGCTAGTCTCCTCTAAATATCATAATGTTATAACAATAAAGAAATCAAAACAAAAAACTACAAAATTTGCATTGCAAACAATGAATGTCTGCCCTCATAAAAAATATATGTCAGCAATATAAGTTGTATGAGTTTGCATAAGTAAGAATTAAAATCTTTGTTAAGATTTTGTGTTCTTGAAGCCTCAAACTTTGACAAATAATCCCTGTAAATTGTTTCTGGCTAACTATCCTAAAATCATGGATGATCACTAAAATTTCAAAAGCATATAACCTAACAGTATGATCATTAAAATAAATGTACTAACTTTGAACTATATCAAGTCAAGACATAGGATTAATCATAAAAACACAAAATATACAAAAAGAAGTACCGTTTAAATTGATGTTTGTCTATAACAATAAAGAAATCAAAACAAAAAACTACAAAATTTGCATTGCAAACAATGAATGTCTGCCCTCATAAAAAATATATGTGAGCAATATAAGTTGTATGAGTTTGCATAAGTAAAAATTAAAATCTTTGTTAAGATTTTGTGTTCTTGAATCCCCAAACTTTGACAAGTAATCCCTGTAAATTGTTTCTGGCTAACTATCCTAAAATCATGGATGATCACTAACATTTCAGCAAGCACAAAGAAAAGTGTCAAGAATTAGAATAAAATTATATTTATTGAAACTTAAATATATTGGTAATACATAGATATATTTATACTAGATTACTAAACAATCAAATCCTATAAATACTCATATATAACTAAATCTCTACTAGTATTTATATATAAGTGAATCCTTACATATATAACTAAATCTCTACTAGTACTCCTATATAACCGAATCCCTACTAGTACTCATATAACTGAATCCCTATACTTGAGAGATATTAAATAGAAACATATTTTGACAAAAAAGTATGACATAATATAAGCCATAAAGATAGAGTAGTAGAAAAAAGAGAAATATGAGTTGCAAAAAATAAAAAGAGAGACATATGAAGTAGCATATTTAATTTTTGTTTTATTTATCCATACAAGCCAATGCATTGTGTTCCATATAAGCCTTTTGAAGCAGATGAATAACCATTTTATTTATTTATTGAATCTTTCATACCAAGAATAAATGTGAGCACTTAATTGCTGCAACCATGTTCCATGATGCTATTGCCACTTCGTATAGAATCCATGGTAATCATCACTCCCCTAACATCATACACTGCAATGAAAAGAAGCAAGGACCAAAGCACATAGGAAAATAGAAATTACAAAATTAGATCGATAGTTGAAGCAAATTTGACAGTTTTCTTTGCTCCTTTTTATAAAAATATAATTCCCAATCCATGGTACTTGCTCCTTGAGCAAGCTTAACCTTCATGTTTATGTAAATGAACTGATGATCATGAGCTGTAATAAAAAGTAGCAGTGACTTGGGAAGCAATCAACACAAATATAAGGGGATAATCACACTAAGATCATCATATTAACACAATTACATCTATTTCCTCTTATTCTGGCCTCTTATTTGTATTTGCAAAAGAAATAGTATTAAATACATACATTGAGTTACAAAGACATGTAATTACTTGAACAATATGTGATATGATACTTGAAAGAAAAAAATAAAGAATGTCATGGTAATTTCTCAAATAACAATCAGTGTAATTACCACTAATTACATCAAACAAAGGCTTCTCTAACTTTCAGGCGCAGTGTGTACTGGAAATAACTTTGTATAAAAGAACTGAAATCTTATCAAAAGAAACTTTGATTAAAATAAAGTGACATTTCCCAAAAATAAGCAAAACCACAAATGCACCTATTCGTGAGGTTCAACAATGTGGGCATCTAGATTACTCCTAATCTTTACTCATTTGAATTTGGTTTCATGTAATTCCGAAGGACATCTCAGTAGAAATCAGCAATGTTCCATTGAGTTGGAGATTTTTCCAACCCATTCTTATCAATAGCTTAAAGGAATAAATCGTAACATATTTTCACAAAGAGTGTCTATTGTCTAATGGAAAATTAAACATCTATGACATAGCAACTGTTAAAGGAAAAATGCATATTATAATTTAAGTAAAAGTGTATTATACCTCATTATTGTCCATTATTCGTTTTTCACCAGCTAAACAATCGTGGAGAGGTTTTCGAGATTTTAAAACAGGGACACACTGTAAGTCAGATATGAAGGTTTTGCTCTTGGAATCAGGAAGGTCCTAGGGAGAGGGATGACATTCACCGACAATCCAAGTGGTGAAGAAAGAAAATGAGGTGGTTGTGTTTTTCTTGCGACACAAATCCAAGATTACCGACAGCAACTTGGATAGTGTTCATCTTTATTAAATAATAAAGACACCACAACATCATCAAAGTATATATGCTTTAATTCACATAATTTCAACAACAAAAATATAAATAAACTAAGTGATTGTAAAATAAATTTGATCTTGAATTACGAACTCACATTTCAATCAAAGTAACTGAGGGCTTGAACTGATAAAATGTACCAGAGTTAAACACAAAAGCCAATTATTCCATTAGCAAACGGTTAGAGAAGGCGGAAACAATGGTAGTTAGTTATAGGGAATTATTTATTTTATTAGCGGTTACTGTTTTTATGATCTATCTATTTTATAGATAGATTATAAAATGTGCGTAAGTTTTGCCTTTATACGTGACCAATTAGTTGTTTTTTTATTTCTATTAATTTTAACTTTTATTTTGTATTCACGACCTCAAGGCAAACAACATTTTAATTACTTACCGCTTAAAACTATGGAGACCAACAATTAAAATAATCGGTGTAATATATATCTAAAATTAGATTTCTCACTGGAAATATTTTATTTTTATGGTTTTGTTATTCTTATTGACTAAGGAGTTAGTTTTATCTTTGTACGAAATCTAAGTGGAGTTAAAAAATCAACTAATATGTTCTCCATAAAATAATATATGTAATTAGGTACAATATATGTATTCAACTTTAAATTGATAATTTATTAACATCTAAGATTAACGATATTTTTTTTTCATTTCAATTAAGACAATGAATCAATCTATTCAAATTAAATGTTCTTTTTTTTTTAAAGCAAAGTATATAATTTTTCATATTTGAATCAAGTACACAAAAAATTAGACTTGTTGGGAGATGAGTGACTTCATATTTATTTTAAATTAAAACTTTTATTATTATATTTATTCCATCATTAAAATTATTTTAAAAAATTAATATTTATATTATATTACGCCACCATTTAAATAAACAAACTTCTCTGATGAAATGTGAAGTACTAACGTACAAAAGTTTCAACATGATTTATTGATTGTCTAATATCGCCAATTGATAAAAAAAAGTCTCTCAAGTTGATGCAATAATTCATCCTATTGTTGTTGTATTTTTTCTTGGTTAACTTCGTCAAGAATCAAAATTACTGCCACCATGAATGCGTAGTCAATGTTGGGATAAACTCTAACCGTCAGATTATCTTTTCCAAACGCAACGCTTTCAACAATTTCCTTCTTATGCATCTGTAAACCAATATAACGACCAAGTTGTATTAGCAGTTTAGAATTTAAATAAAAGAAGAAAAAAAAGAACGATACACTTTAACCGTAAAGTTATAGTGAACATAACTATATAGATTTAATCATCTCAACATCTAATTGTAACTTTTATTATCAAATAATTATTCAATCAAAGACTTATGTTTGTTATTAGTGTAATGTTTATATTGACGGTGTATGATTTGCATTTTTTTAAAAAGCAATTTTATTGTTAAAAACATATCATGAGTGAATTATCATATTGATAATTAAAATTATAGGAATTATGCAATTTTTTTATCCCAAATTTATGAAGTAACAAATTAATTAGACATTAAAATTAATCATCTTCAATTAATTTAGGTAGAAACCATTTCCACAACTTTAATATATTCAACTAATTAATTCAGCACAAGAGATGCTAAGCTAGTTGACAATTGTTTAGATGATGATAAGTTGGTTGACACTTTTTTAATTTAAAAGATTAATTTATTTATCATTTTATTGTTCATTCAATTGTGTTACAATATATCCAAGACAAAAATGATGATTCACCACAAAGATATATCAAAAATCTAAAATAGCAAAAAGAAAGGGTCACCTGAGCAACAATGTTGTGGGATTTGCCCGCATAAACAACACAAGATCGCTCGAACCAACTTCCTTTGACTTTAAAATCACAAATTTCTTCTTTGGTATTACTAGCTAAGAATACATCTAATTTGGTCTTTAGTTGAAACATGATTGATGATCGCTTTACACTAAATATCAAATCTTTTAGCTCTGTGCTTTCACCTCGAAATGCTTCCCATCGATCATGTCGAGTCTTTACCTATATGAATAAATTTTGGAATTTAGATATTTCTTTTTTGCTCTCTCCTTTTTTTTTTATGTTGTGAAAACTATAGGTACAAAAATAATGTTTACTCAATTTTACTTTTTGAATGTAAGTTCACCACAATTATTTTACTCATTCTTTAATAATTCAAGACATTTTATAGATATAAAATATTTATTATTAGACGTAGTTAAAATTACTATATAAAAAGTTACATTAATATTACTATATAAAAAGTGCATCATATTCTAATTAAAAAAACAATTATTCATATAATTATTTTGTTTTATTTCTCTATTTAATTATTTCTTTTTTTTTTTAACTATGATTCTTAACATCTATCGTCTTTTAAGTGGTTGTTAATCTCAGTCATCTTAATTCTTATAAAACTACATCATTTATCAATGAAAAAAAAACTATAATTTATTGTAGAAATTATAAGTTATATAGTTCAAATACATGAAATCATTCAAAACTTAATCAGAACAAAAAATTGAAGGAAAAGAAATAAATTGCTAATTCAATCTTTGAGATTTTAAAGGTTATAAATTTAGTTTGAAAATATTTTTTCAAAGATCTAATTTAAAGATAATTGGAATAATCTATAAAATTATTTAATGGAGACTGGTGTGATTAAAAATTAACCAAAAAGATATCAAAATTGACAGTACCATAAAAAAGATGACCTTTCGTTGTAGTGTCAAGACGACGGTTTTTCCGGCAGCGTCAAGTAAGAGACGGTGATCATAGAGGGAAATGAGAGAGGCCGCCTTAAGATTAAAAAAGATTTTGCCATTAATGTCTGTGACTGTGAAGTTATCAGTTAATGTCGTCACCTTTCTCACAATCACTAGGTCTACAAAATGTGGTATGCGATACTGAGGGCCAATGATATCGATACTGCTCTGGTGTCTCTTTTGCATGATTCTTGAAGGTAAGGGAGATATTGGTTAGTATGTGAAAGTGAAAGCTAGCGTTATACATATGGATACAATGCTAAAATTTATTATATATTTATATGATTATTTATTTGTTTGTGTTTGCTTGCGTGTTCACAAGGGTATATATGAAACGGTCAATGGCTGGCTTTGAAGAAAACAGATAATTGTTGAACGTTGAAAATCTTTTTAAATATATATATATATTTGTGGACGCGCGTTTTCAAATTATAAGATGTACGAAATATAACAAACAGGACATGCATGTATCTATTATTCATGAATTGTGATTTTTTAGTGATAAAAAATACCTTATTAAAATTTTACCATAATAAAATTTGATAAAAGAAAAAAAAATGTGTGGTTTGGACTAGACAAAAAATAACTAATGAAATAGAAGTTGGAATGTCCAATCTATTTTAGAAAAATCCTGTTGAATATAAGAGGGAACTAATTCCACCAAAGAAAGTCATCTATTCCAAAAATTTCATTGACAAAACAATCAACATGAGGAATCCCTTCTCTAAAGATATGAGCCACTCTAAAATGTAATCCTTTAATGAAATGTGGAAAATTGAACCAATGATCCTAAGCATCCCAGGCACAAATTTGGAATTTAAGAAGGCTTGAATCATCAAAAGAGTCATGGACATACCTATGTTCTGGACAAAAGCACCTAAAAAACAACTAGAAAAGTCTCTAAAAATACATGCACTAAAGAATAGATTAAACCGCGGGAACCTCTTGAAGATCCATCAATGTTACACTTGATCCAATGCACATGAGTAGCTATCCAATTGACCAAGAGAAATTTGGGAGCCTTCGGAGCATGGCAGATAGCTTCGAAGGCTTTATTTATAGTAAATCTCAGAAATTAGAATACACAGTCCTTTGAAAAGGGCAATTGAGAGTAAAACATCTATTTTATTTTTTATGCATAAATAAGTGCAAAACTTATTCCTACATAAAAAAAATATACAACATGATATTAGTAATGACATAAATTACAAGGTGAAACAGGTGTTTCACCTGATAACTCCAATTGTTTTGAATAGTGTACAATAGGTTGACTGTAGATGAGATATTTAAAGAGTCTTTATTAAAACTGAGAGTCAATGTCATATTTGAGTTGCTAAAAGATATTATAAAAATGATTAACATCTTGAAAAGCGTGAGTACAAAGCCTGCAACAAAAGACCATTATAAATCTTTTCTTCATAAATTTATCATAAGTTGGGAGGACATTATGAATGAGTTTCTAAAGGGCTAAAGACTTAGTAGTGGGAGTTATTCACTACTACAAAAGAATTCATTAACGGTTGACATTTTGTGGTGGTTGTGTACAAAATCGTCTTCGCTTTCTTTTTGTAGCAGAAATTTAGGGTTTTTTCCATTGTAAAAGGGTAAATGAATTTTTTACAAAGATGCTTACTATATCAACAAAAGAGTCAACTCTAGCTTAAGCAAATGTCGATACTGTTAGGTTGAATGTCTTGTCTTGGATTCGAACCAGGGATCTCACAGTTGTGTGAATTAAGTATTTCGAGATTTTCCATAGCTTCTAAGATCTATATAATTGTATCAACAACAAAAATAAAACTTTGATAGTTATGTATTCAATATTTTGAAATTTATAAAACCATGATTTTTAGTTAAAACTTTTCACTTATTTCCTCTCTATCTCTCACCGGAGTCACCCTCACTCTTCCCTCTCTCTCTCTCTCTCATACAATCACTCTCACCCAAAATCACTCACAGGTTTCTCTTCTTTCCCTTTTCTCTTTTTCTCTTCGATTTATCCTTCTCATGCAACTGATTTTTTCACTTTATCACGCAAGTTCTCTATGTGACGAACTCTCCCCATGTTTCTCTTATTCCCCTGTTATCTTGTTCTCTTCAATTTTTGTCTTTTGAGTTAGGGTTTTCAATTCAAAAGGATTCTAATTGAATTTATGTTGTTCTACAAAATTAGAAACTAACAAAGTGAGCACCATGTTGTTATTTCTTTTACTAACTTCAATTCAACCAAAATTTAGACATGATTGTGTAACACCCCGAATTTTCTATTCAAAATATTACTTAAAAATACTTATGCCTTAGAAAAATTACGACAACTTTTATTTTATTTTTTTATTATTTAAGTAAGAATACCTAAACTACTATTCATTTAAAGAATTAGTAAATTTTAAACCCCAAAGTAATATACATAATAAGTATTACATATTTTTACTAAAATTCGTAGCAGATAAATAAAATTCCTTCAAAAGAAAAGAAACTTTTATGAGTTATTAGGACATCACACTTATCAAAGTGCAAATTGAATACTTTAGACTTTTACTTATATAGAACAATGCAGTCTCAATAAACTTGATTTAACTATAATTTCTTAATTTTTTCCAAACACTTAGTAATACTTGTATAGTTTTCATTAATTAAATAAGTAAAATACAACTTATAACTCTCATTCCCAATACAACCTAACAGAGCGGGGATTCTCCAAGGACTTATTAACCTGTAATATAACTGCAATTTCGCGAACGCAAGGTCAAATCAATCAAACACAAACAACGAAGGAGATGAGTTTTAAAATCATGTTAATAGTATAATATAAGTAAGAAGAACACGCAAATAATCAACACATGGCTGTATCAAACACATCACTATATAACAAAGCATTTCAAGAAAAAAATCATATTATCAAGTCAATATCTCATTATAACATCAAATCATCTAAGAAAAATTATTATCACATTAAATACAAATTAACCACAACCAAACAATCACAAGACGATACAATGTTATGCATGCTCCTAATAACTATATGATTCGGATATAATACCTGCCACTAAGGCAACTTTCACACAGAAAATCACTCATACCAATGGGGAAAATAAACCTACCACAAAGGCAACTTCTACACAGAAAATCACTCATACCAATAGGGGAAAAACCCTGCCACAAAAGCAACTTCCACAAAGATGCATATGCCATGACATGATGGTGCATTATCAAAATAAAATATTCTCACACAGCCCACTAAGATGCATATGACATGACATGATGATGTATCCACTACTAGAAAAACTGAATTTAGCGTCGACCAAAAACCGACGCTAATAGGCCAAAAGCCCACTAAGATTAATTCAAATGATCCAAAAATAACTTATACGAAATGACCACCTTATTTAAATATCACTAAATCATACATCACAAGTTCTTATCAAGAAAATCAAATATTATTAAATAACCATCATAAAAATCAAAGCTTCCACCACATATATCACGAATATCATATATTCATAAACAACTATCACAAAGATTCAAGCTTCCACTACACATATCAAGAAATCATTTATTTATAAAAGTATCATAAAAATCAAAACTTTAATTTGTTAAATCATAAAAATTTAAACTTTCATTACATGCCTAAAGAAATTAAAACCTTCATATATGCCACACATAAATTCAAATTTTATCACATATATCATAAATAACACTTTCAACACATTAAAAATAAAAACTTTAACTTTATTCACATATACCACACAATTGTAGAATTTAAATCAGACAACAATTTAATAAAAGTTTCAAATCCATATTTTAATTCTACAAACCATAATTAGTCATATTAATTCAATTATTACTAAATAGGACTATCACTGTGCGTAACGAGCCCCGGATGAATCGTTGGGAAATACGGTTTTCCAGTTCATCTCCCAATATATTATACCCATGAATTCAAACGTTCTTTCACCCCCTTACCTTTTCCGACGCTTTCGCACACGGATACAACTCCGCATGAAAAAAAACATATGTTCTTTGACTCCTTGTCCTTCAATTGATCTAACTTGACAGTTTATGTGTAAACGTCAAAAATAAATTATAAAAATACACTCTAAAAAGGTCAGTTTTCGAAACAGAATCAAGTTAACTTACCTAAATTGGAAAATAATCATGGTCATCGTTCACACGGTCGTTTTGACGTTGGTTTCACTCAAATCGGACTTACGGTGAAGAAGAATGGTTCAAAATAACGAATTTCATAAACGGAGAAGTCAGGTATTTTAGAGATGAATTGGGATGGTTAAAAATTTGAAGAAAAAAAAATATGTTTAATTGACTAGCTAAATGAATGAAACTACATACTAAAATTCAGATAAAAACGGAGAAAATTTTCTGGAATAGTTATCGATCAGCGGTGCCAAACGGCAATCCTAATTTTTGTTTCTTCCATGGCATGATGTTTCCCTATATATATATATACACACACGACTATCAAACCATAAGAGACCCACACATATAAGGAGAAGCAATCATAAAATTAATCAACATATATTCTAAAATAATTTTAACACCAAATTAATTTCTTTAAAATCTTATTTAATTAATAAAATAGTTGATTATAAAATTTGGGATGTTACCGATTGCCAACCTTCCCTTTCATTTGCATGATTTGAGAAAGGGGAGAAGCGGCACCATAGGAAATTGTTCTAGAATTAGACCATCAATATGGAAGTTTAAGTCACTCTCAATATGACGATTAAAGTCACTCGTAATATGGTACTACGACCACTTATAAATAAAAAGGACTACAACACACAAAATCGGTCTCAAAGACTACGACACAAAAACTGCTATAAAAGACTACGACACAAAAACCGCTCATAGTGGTATTAAGACCACTCAAAATTCAACGGGGCTACGACATAAAAACTGCTCTAAAAGGATAGTGGTATTAAGACCACTCAAAATCGACGGAACTACGACATAACAACCACTCTAAAAATTAAAGGGGCTACAATACAAAACCTCTCTAAAATATCAAAGGGACAAAAAGAAACGGGAGAAGTGGCTCATAAATATATCGAGGAGAATAGAAAAGGGAGAAAAGAGAAAATTGGAAATTGCATCCAACTTTAGTGTACTTTTCACAAGAGTTTGAAACTCATTATATAGTGATGGAAGCAAACCCACATATGTTTTCTATCCAATATGAGACTTTAGTATTTATAGAGTTGAAAACTACTCAATATATATGATTTGTCCAATGTGGGACTTCAACAATTTTTAAATTTACACACTAACATACTCTATGTTCGAACAATCCCCCACTTGAATTTAAAAAAGAAGTGTTTCTAAAATAGCATCAAACGCTTCTATAAGATCGTGCATAAACAAAGGTGTCTCCTGACTTTAACCTTTGCATAATAAGTAAGATCCATATTCAACAAGAGTGACTCGTAGTCTTGAACTCTATCTCTGACATCAAACCCACACACAACTTTTTCGTAGGGTGTTTTCTTAAAAGCCCGTCCATTAATGGCCATGTATGTCTATCCCAGTATAGTGAATGTCCTAAGAATTCTGCCTCAAAATTCCATAGGGAACAACCCCACTTCCACATTGACATAGGTGAGTCTATCAAGAGTACTCATGTAGCTTGGCACTCCACTCCATAAAGAGTATTGATCTCATTAAGTGTTTCTATTACCTCATCCTATCATCACTCCAAGAGTCATGCTTCTCTAATTTATAATAACATGATCATCTCATATCACTTCACGACTTGTTATTACCCATTGAACCTAATTCTTAGGATCTCCCGTCTTTTAGGTCGGTTTACCATCATGAGTGACTCTATAGACATTAGTCCCATCCTTTTGGATGTAGTTAAGACTTTCTCTCTAGCTAACCCTTTCGTAAAAGGATCTACTAAATTCTCATCAGTGTGTTCACGATCCACTATAACAGCTCATTTAGAACGTAACTCTCTAACAAAGATGTGCTTACGAAAAATTTGTTGTTTATATACCCTTGTAATAATGATTCTAAATCTTTGCAATAGTCGCGGTACTATCGCAGTGGATCAACACATCTGTTATAGTTTTTTTTCCATAAAGGGATCTCAACTAGCAAACATCTCAACCAACTCACTTCTTCACTAGCAGTAGCAAGTGCTATCATTTTAGACTCCATAGTGGACTGAACCAATATCGTTTGTTCTTCAATTCCCAAGATACAACACCACTGGTTGCTTTGGAGTCATCTGATAAAATATTTCAATCAGCAACATTGTATCCTTCAAGGATAAAAAGAAGTCTTTGATAATGTAATATGAGACTCATGGTCCTTTTTAGGTATCTCATGACTCTTTCGATAGCGTGTCAATGCTCCATACTAAGTCTACTGGTAAACCTACACAATAGTCCTACGATGTAGGCAATATCAGGTCTAGTACAGTTAGTGGCATACATGAGGCTTCCAATGATGCTCGCATATTCAATTTGTCTAACACCGAGGAAATATTTGATAATGTAATTCGAGACTCATGGTTCTTTTTAGGTATCTCATGAGTATTTCGATAGTGTGTCAATGCTCCATACTAAGTCTATTAGTAAACCTGGAATATAGTCCTAGAACATAGGCAATATCGAGTCTAGTATAGTCAGTGGCATACATGAGATTGCCAATGATGCAATATCGAGTCTAGTATAGTATAGTCAGTGCAAGCAGGTTTACAGTAAAACTATTTGTATTTCTGTAGGATCTTTCCAACATAGTGATATTGATCCAAAGAAATTCCCTTTTCTGACCTAGTAATTTTGAATCCAAGGATTACACTCGTTTCTATGAGATCTTTCATATCAAAGTTGTTATACAACGATGATTTCAAAATATTTACATCATGAAAGTTTGAAAAAAATATGAGTAGGTTGTCTACATAGAGACATATGATAGTGCAAATATCATTTTCAGATTTGTAGTAAATATATTTGTCACTTTCATTCACTTTAAACTCATTCGATAAAATCAAATTACCAAACTTTTCATGTCATTACTTAGGAGCTTGTTTAATACTGTTACAATATTATATTAGTATGTAAATAAAATAGATAGGCTATAATTATTCATGTCTGTTAGTATTCATATCATTATGTTTGTTTAATACTCATAGTTTATATAAAGAATTTTCGTTGTGTAGTTGAAACACATAGATAATTCAACATGTCTCTCAATACTTTTATTTGCATTAAACATGGTATCCAGATCCTGTTGAGAGACAACCCTAATTGTCTACTACCCAGTGGACCATTGTCTCTGGTGAATTTTTTTTTCTTCTAGCAAATCCTGTTCTCAACTCTGGTTTCCCCCCATCCTGCCTTTGTTACGTCGATTCCTCAATTTTTTGCCCATCACTGTCGTCGTTGTCTCCGAATAATTTTTTCAACGAACAACCACTCCAGAAGCATCATACACCTCAGATCAGCCCAACCCTCCACGCGCGTCATCTGCAAGGCATCCACATGTGCCAATTACCATCGCACATAACGGTGCATTCGACAGCCAATCACAGCGCCACTTCTTTAGTGGCACTTGCCTTAGCCTTCTAATTCCATATATGCCCTTAGTTTTTAGTTTCGAGTCACAGACATACTAGTTCCAGTTTAAACAACCCCTGTTTTACGAGTTCAGACGTGTTTTCTAACACTTTTTACCAACCATGACGTCTCAATCTGAAACAAAGAGCATCTTCACCAACTACATCGCCTCTCCTCTATCTATCAAAAAAATTGAATGGATCAAATTATGACAGTTGGGCCGCCGACATCAAACCATGGATGCTTGGTCAGGTTATGTGGACCATCTCACTCAAAATCCTGAAAAGGTGATTGTGACTGAAATATCAAAATGGAAATAATTAGATGCTCAGTTGTGTAGTGTCATTAAGTCTACACTTCATCCAGATGTTAAACTAATTTTGTGTCCGTATCTCACGTGTGAATCGGTTTGGAGTCAGGCAAAGGCACTCTATACTAACGACACTCGACATCTCTATGGAATTTGTCACCGCTTGCTGAATATCTTTACTCCGAAGACGATAGATGGTTCTATTTCTTCATATCTTGAAAAGGTTACAAGGACCATCTCACTCAAAATCCCGAAAAGGTGGTTGTGACTGAAATATCAAAATGGAAATAGATAGATGCTCAGTTGTGTAGTGTCATTAAGTCTACATTTCATCCAGATGTTAAACCGATTTTCCATCTGCACTTCCGGTGTGAATTGGTTTGGAGTTAGGCAAAGGCACTCTATACTAACGACACTCAATGTCTATATGGAGTTAGTCACTGCTTGTTGAATATCATTACTCTGTAGATGATAGATGGCTCTATTTCTTCATATGTTGGCACCATTCATAGTGCACTTCGTGATTTTAATGAGTTTCTCCCTTCTGCTGCAAGTAATCCAACTGAATAAAAGAAGGAGCTTGATCAATGCAACACCTTTTTCATGCTTCTTGCACTCTATGACATACCCTAGGAGTACTCTGCAACTCGTGATCAAATTTTGGGATTTTTTACTGTTTCGGATATGTCTACTATCTTAGTAATCCTCCTTCAAGTACAAACAAATCATCCAGTTGAACACTCTATTACTTCAGCTTCGGGTGACACTGTTGCCCTTGCATCTCTGGTACATAATAAAAGTCTCTCTCGTGGAGGACTATCCAACCCTAAGCCTCGTCCCAAATGTGAGCATTGTAGCCGGCTTGGAAACACTATTCATAGTTGTTCAAAGTTGCATGGTAAGCATTTGGCTTGGACACACTGTTCATCTGAATTCTAGTTCTCTTACTTCAGTTGCACACACTGGTAACTCGTTTGTTTACCTCTCTCTAGATTCTGGTGCGTCTGATCATGTCACTAGTAATAATGGCCTTGCGACTCACTATAACGTTTGGGGTCCCTCTCGTATTGTGTCTACGTTAGAGTCTAAGTATTTTGTTACTTTTATTGTTGATTACTCTCGTTGTACGTGGTTATTTTTAATAAAAATTAGAGCTGAATAGTTTTCCATTTTTGAGCAATTTTATCAAGAAATTAAAAATCAATTTGGTGTTTATATTCGTTCCTTAAGAAGTGATAATGCTCAGGAATATTGTCACATCAATTTCAAAATTTTATGGCTTCCAATGATATTTTATACCAAATATCATGTCCTCATACACCCCAACAAAACGGGATAGCCGAACGAAAAAATCAGTTTCTCATTGAAACCACACGAACCTTCTCCATGGTAATGTTCCATTCCGTTTTTGGGAGGGTGCAGTCTTAACGGCATGCTACCTTATCAATCGTATGTTGTCTTCTGTTCTTCATCGCAATACTCATTCGGTCCTCTTTCCCCATACCCCTCTTCACCCACTACCACCTCGTGTCTTTGGGTCCACATGTTTTGTTCATAATTTATCTCCTAGTTTGGACAAACTGTCAGCTCAATCACTTAAGTGTGTCTTTCTCAAATATCATCGGTCTCAAAAGGGCTATCGTTGTTATTCTCCTACACTATATCAATACTTTATGTAACACCCCCATATTTTCACATATATTATATATGTATCTTTTTAGTAATTGTAATAATTTATTATTTAATTAATAATTATTCTATGTGAATAAATTAAATTAAATTAAATTTTATCACCCTCAATTTTACCTGAATAATTATAAATTTTATTTTTATTTAATTTTTTTGGCGTGACCATTACATGGGGACGATTTCTGACGTGATTATTTGTTAAAAGGACAATTGTGTATTTTGTTAATTGATTAGTTTCGATAATTATGAAATTGATGTGTTAGATATGTTTGTTTTATTTTGTCATGTGTGACTTGTAGTGATATTCTTGTCTTGCTTGATTTATTTTAGTTGATAAAAATATTAGTTGAATTATTTAATTAATTTTGAATTTATAGAAGTTATATTGTTTGTTAGTTTTATTTTTGACCAAATAAGTATTCATTTTAAGAGATAGAAGACTTAGTGAAACCCAAGTGTTTTGAAAATATTTTTGGTTCATCTGTCTTTAGAAAAAAATAGTGACTTGACTCATACCTTTTACTCTCCTTCATTACCAGATTTTATGACAATTCTTGGTGTTGTCTAGGCATAATGTAGACTATGTGTCCTTGTCTCAACCAATTATAGAGGAGATAATGTGCATTAACTCATTCTTAACACCTTTAATTCATTTTTTAAAAGAAGATTACAAATATAATTAATGGGTCTTATCTTTTTGTGCAATCAAGAGAAGACAAAAAAAAAAGACTCCCTCCTTTGTTATACCTCACGCCTCCCTCTCTCGTAAATCAAGATTATAATTTTATTTTAATTCTCTACAAAAAGAATTCTAGGCAATTTTTGGTGTCATAACTATTACCAACAAAAATTAAAAGGTAGTCTACACACATTTCTATTCTATTCTCATTTCGTATTTTTGTCCTAAATTTCCAAATTTTCCATTTCAAAAAAAGAGAGAAAAAAAAAAGATAGAAAAAAAGAGAGAAACATAGTCTCCTTCTTTTTCTCACACCATATTTATGATTAAGTCAAATTACAATTTTCCTTCTTTTTTAAATACCATCTCAAGTAAAGTTTTGGCTTTTGTCTTGTCCTTTGATTCGTAGGGCTTAGAACGTGTTGCTAGGAAGTAAAACACCTAAGTTAAGGATTTTTTCCCCATGAAAGGTTAGGCTAGATATTAAATTAATAGTTTGTAAGATATTGATATGATGTCTTGACGTCTTAAAAGAAAAATGGATATTTTATGTTTGCCTTAAAGAATTTAACTATAATGTTTTGTTTTTATGAGTAATATGTTTGCCTTGATAAACTTAATTATAAAATTTCGATTTTTATTATTATAACATGAGTAACATATTTGTTGTCATAAATTTTGATGTAAAGTTGCAATTTTTGTGTTGTATAGGTATACTTAACTATAAAGTTATGATTTTTTTTATGATCTCATGAGTAATATGTTGGTTAGGATGTTTTTAATTTAAAGTTTTGATTTTTTTGCTATTTCATTTCCAAGTTTTGATTTTTATGAATACTATATGAGTCTTGGGGAAATTGAAGAAAAGTTTTAATTTTTAATTGTGATTACATGATTAAGTTGATTTTCATGATGTGTTTATTGCTAAACCTTGATTTGTATCCCTAAATGACTAATAATGGGAGAAATTTTATAGTAGAAGAAATAAAGTTTATATTTATATGTGTTCTTCGTTATTTAAGTTTTGATGTCTATCAAGTACATGTCGCTAATCCAATTTTATAGTTTATAAAATGAAAATTGAGACTCTAAGGTATTTATTTACGTGTTTGTGTGTTATATATTTGAGATAGAAAAATTAATGATTCTTGATTGTAAGCATCCATGAGAATAAAACCTTGATATCTTATGTAATTAAAATTTAACCTTGAATATTTTATCTTTGTGGTTGTGTAAGTGGCTGGTGATTTGTGTGATGAACATTTTTCTCTTTGTGATTATCTAAGTGGATGGTGACATGTACCTTTTGACCATCATTATCATTTAATAGCATATCATATGCATCTTTGTGGATGAATGTGTGGCTGGTTTAATTTTCCCCATTGGTATGGGTGACTTCTATGTGGTTGGTTTAGTTTTCCTCACTGGTATGAGTGACTTCTATGTGGCTGGTTATATACGGATCATATACTTTTAGGAGCATGCATAACTTGCATATATTTTATTATTTTTATTTTGATCTAATTATTTGTTCTAAGGTGAGTTTCCATTTGATTTATTTAGATGCATTTTATGACTTTTAATACATCTTTGTGAATTATTAAAGAATCAATTTCTTTAAATCTTTTATTACGAAAAAATTTTATATTCATATTTTATGGTTGTTAACTTACTATTTGATTTAGTTTTGTCGTGGGATGAATTGACCCCTTACACCAACATTTAGGTACTAATGATATCGAAGAGTTGCATGAATGATATTTGTTTGGTGCACCCGCGTGGGAAAAAGTGGATTTTGACTTAAAAATAATATTTGTATTGATAAAACTGAAGTGGTACATTTCTAAAGTTTATTTTTTTTTTCATCGTTAATTTTAAATAGAAATACGGAAGTGAGATTCCTTCCACTAGGAAAAAAATTGAATCAGTCAACATTATTTTTTATTTTACTTAAAGAGAATTTACTCTATTTTTGGATGTAAGTGAATATTTTCTAACAATGAGCAAATTATCCTTGCAAGAAACAAATATATTAATGGTATCTAGTAAATCGCATTGTGTTCCTTTACAAAAATGATATTAAGTTATTTTCTAGGAAAAAAATTCTTTATTACATGATGTGCTATTCCTAAGAAAAAAAATTGTCAATTAAAAGAAAACAAATATCTTTAAGTAATGTTTTGGATCAAAATCTGGGGCGTTATATTATCGTATCAAAGCAATAACTCTCGGACTTTGGATGCTGCGAGTAATGTTGTCTGTGTTAATTGTTTTTTATTTAATTATTGGATTTTACTAATTATTTAAATTCCTATTATGTGTCATTAATTATGTTAATTGTTGATTTTCTATTAGTTGGATTTTATTAATTACTTAAATTCCTATTATGTGTCATTAATTGTGTAACCTTCATGAGTTTTTGTGATTAAATATGTCTTAAATATTTTGTGTTAATTGTGTTATTTTATTGTGTATTTAGTTGTTTTAAATTTTGAAATCTCTATGTCTATTTGCATGACTTTCTTAGCATTGTCATTTTATATTATTTAGAAATCTTCTATTTAAGTGGATAGATTTTGCTATCTTTTTTATGATTTTCCTACTTGTTCATCGCATCATTATTTTATTTTAATAATTTTAGACACTCTACTTCTTGCTCACGTTAAATGTTTTGTGATCTAGTTAGTACTTGGATTGATTAGTTCTGTTAATAATAATCATATATATATATTATAAAATAATTTTATCTTCTACTTGGTACAAATGAGTATTATTATGTCATAAAATTTAACGTTACATGTTATTGTTACTATCATTGTCTCTGATACATTATTTTTATGAAACTATCAATTTTCAATTGACTTGAATTGCAAATGTTTTAAAGAGACTATCATTTAATTCGGTATGATTATTAGTGTTAGAAATGATTTTTTTTTTTAATTTACTTAGTTAAGATATTTTTTGATATTCTAAAAGTATTTAATAAACTAATTTGAGTTTGATTTTATTTCTTTAAATAATTTTCTTAAGACAAATTTAATGTAGTTACGTTTTCTTTTTGAATTTATATACATATACAATATTTTACTTATTTTATTAATGTTGTTTATACGCTGTAAGACTAAGAGTTAAGATAGTATATTGTTATAATTATTTTACCATAAATATTATTATTTTATTTATTTATTATTATTATTACCATTATTATTTTATTTTATTTATTATTATTATTACTATTAAAAAGTCTATCAAGCTTTATTTTATTTATGAGATAAGTTACAATATCTATGTGCTACTAACAATGATAAATGCATCAAATTTATGAAATTTAACAAATTTAAATTAGTGGGTTTTATGAATATGTTGATTTTATTTGAATTTCAATCATTTTTATTTTCATTAACAAATTTTCAGTGTTTTATTATTATTATTATTATTATTATTATTATTATTATTATTATTATTATTATTATTATTATTATTATTATTATTATTATTATTATCATTATTATTATTATCATTATTATCATTATTATCATTATTATTATTACTATTACTATTACTATTACTATTACTATTACTATTACTATTACTATTACTATTACTATTACTATTACTATTACTATTACTATTACTATTACTATTACTATTACTATTACTATTACTATTACTATTACTATTACTATTACTATTACTATTACTATTACTATTACTATTACTATTACTATTACTATTACTATTACTATTACTATTACTATTACTATTACTATTACTATTACTATTACTATTACTATTACTATTACTATTACTATTACTATTACTATTACTATTACTATTACTATTACTATTACTATTACTATTACTATTACTATTACTATTACTATTACTATTACTATTACTATTACTATTACTATTATTATTATACATTATTACCAATGAATTTTGCATATTAGTATTGCATTGTCAAATTCTATTATATAATAAATAAATAAAATCAATTAAATCAATTTCATTATAGAAATGATTTTTTATGAAAGGATCTATGATATCCCTCTTGTTCTATTTTTGAAATTTTAAATTATTTTTTATAAACATATAACTCTAAATTTGCTCTATTTTAATAATTGACATTCTCAGTTTTTGTCTCTTTTGTTTTTCTTTATATGCTTAGTGGTTTACTTTAACTAGTTCATGTGTTTATATTTTAGTCGAATTATTGTTAATCAATAAAATTTTATAACACTATTGGGGACTCAAAATAATTTTACTTAATTTTTTGATAAATGTGTAAATACGTGTATGCAACTTGTCCATTTGTTTTTCCTCCTAGTTTCGACGACGAAACTATTTTTAAGGGATAAAGTATTATAACACCCCAATATTTTCATATATATTATATATGTATTTTTTTTTTTTGTAATTTTCATGTTTTATCATTTAATTAATAATCATTTAATTTTATTTCATAAACTATTGTGTATTTTGTTTAATTGATTAGTTTCAATAATCATGAAATTGATATGTTAGATATGTTTATTTTATTTTGTCATGTGTGACTTGCAGTGATATTCTTGTCTTGTTTGATTTATTTTAGTTGATAAAAATATTAGTTGAATTATTTAATTAAATTAGAATTTATAGAAGTTATATTGTTTGTTAGTTTTATTTTCGATCAAATAAGTATTCATTTTAGGAGATAGTAGAGTTAGTAAAACTCAAGTGTTTTGAAAATATTTTTGGTCCATCCATCTTTTAAAAAAATAGAGACTTGAGTAATTCCTTCTACTCTGACAAGATTTTATGACAATTTTTCTTGACATAATGTAGACTCTATGTCCTCGTCTCAACCAATTAAAGAGGAGATAATGTACATTAACTCATTCTTAACACCTTTAATTCATTTTTTAAAGAAAAATCATAAATTTAATTATGGGTCTTATCTTTTTGTGCAATTAAGAGAAGACAAAAAAAAAAAAAACTTTCTTCCTTTATTTGAAAAAAAAAATCTTTTCTACGGGGAAATATTAGGATTCAAATTGCTACAAGAAATAAACAGTTTTTATTTTAATTTTCTGGAAGGCTAATTTTATAAGATTAATCCATGAGTTCAGAGTTTCATCAACACCTTGAAACTCAAGTTACACTGTCAATTTTGATTCATGATAATATTCTTGTTTATTTGATTATATTGATATGCTGATTGCTTAAATTGTATTTCAATAGGATCGATTAAATTTATTTGAGAGAATTTGGTTTCAGTTTCTAATTTAATTGAATTATAATTTTGCGACGCTTGATCGTTAATTGTAATATTTTGATGATTGTGATGTTTAATCAAATCAAAGAAACTTAATTCACATAGGATTGATAACGCCTGTTTGATCAATTCTATAGTCAAATAAGAATAGAATCATGAATTACAAATTAAACTCATTGATAGAATATGTGATAGGTTTGAAACTCGAATACGTGGATTAATCGTTTTGATTATCTGTTAGATCAAAAATCTAAAAAACCCTTTTTAATTTCAACTTTCGATTCGGTTATTATTATTATATCATACGTCATTGTGAAACAATTCGAGTTTTACCTCAATTGTATTTGACCCGTGTGAGACAGGGATCACTTACAAACCCTTTCTTACTCCTTATCCCCTTATAGTATATTTTACTAAAAGAGTTTACAATAAGTAAGCACTAATAGTATTATTAACCACAACACACTTTCAACATATAAAATATATTTTTAGAAATTAACATCCTTTAATTTTTCAGTAAATTGACTAATAATTTTTTGAAACGTTTTAAATTATTTTTCTCAAAATATTTCATACAACCATAAATAATTCATGAAACTTTGACTCTTTTAATAAAGAATATCTTACTCAAGACTTTAACCTTTACTTAATAAACTTGAAACTTTAATTAAAATCTTGCACACTTTTCTAAAAATTGAAAGTATACATATATAAGCTTGAAACTACAATTCACTAATTTTCCTTTATTCACAAGTTTAAAAATTTGTTAATCATATGTATACATTCTTAATCATCAATCATAACCAGTATTCTTGAAAATGCATAAATTAAGAAAAATCATTTTTCTTTAATCACCACGACAACATTAATATATCAGAACTCTCCCCACTGCTAACTCGGTGTCAACGGTCTTGATTCAATTTCGAGACTCAATGAGCTAACTACATAAACATAAATATTTATAATAATTTGCTCACCATCAAAATTTATCCAACCACATCATAATTCCAAAATTAAATCCTTTTCACATAAAAAATAACTTTCACAACCAAATGATACATTATTTATTTAATACTAAATAAAAATGAATATTTTCCAATTGACAAATACGCATACTCGACAATTCAAATATTTTTATCTTTAAGTTATAACAATCAACCATTAGAGCACCAAAAATTTGAGTTAATAAAGTACTCTAAATTTCTTTTTTAAACTCAGTTCAAAAGTACTTAAATGAGTAACATTTTTAACTCTAAGCATTTTAATTTCTATCTAACTTTTTGCTCAAACTCTTTAACTTAGTTAAAATTTGAACTTTGTCACAACTTTAACAACTCTAAATTTTTTTTGTAAAATTTCAACTTCAGTTCGTACTCATTTATTTGAATATAACTCATTTCATAACTCAAACACATCAACAACAAAAAAATCTAACCATTACTAACAAAATCATCATCAACAACAACAAAGACAACAACAACAACAACAACCGAGGAAGTAAGTGTCTCACCTCAAATAAATTAGCTCACAAGCACCACCTTGTAGAGGAGAACAACTTTTCTTCTAAACACTTCTTTAATGGAAACTTAGATCTAATAGAAAAATGAAGTTTTTATTTTTATTTTTTTTTTTCTAAACCTACACTAGCTTTTTTTAACAGAAAGAAGGATGCAGGGAATGGAAGGAATGATGGGTTCGCTAGCTTTATAGCTGGGTTCCTTTTCCTTCTTTTTTGTTTTTCTTTAAAACAATATATATATATATATATATATATATATAATTAAATATTTATGTATTTATTAAAATAATCATTACAATATCTACACATTCTTATTCATATCACGTCACTCATTTCTCAATCTAATATAATAAAAATATATATTCTCACTGCAACTCAAATGACAAATAAATTTATTAGTAACACGTGACATTTTAAAATTTTGACGATAAAAAATTTCTCCTATTAATAATTTTAAACGGGTCACCATATATATATATATTAAACATATTACTAACTCTAACAAAATATATTTTTGATACTTAATTCATAAAATAAAAATTGGACTAAAGGCCTAAGCAATTCAACACAAAATACACTAAAATTGTATAAATTAGAGTTTAGAAAATTCAGGGTTTTACATTACTACCCCCTTAAAAATTAGTTTCGTCCTCGAAACTACACGTCGATAAACAAATCAGGGTGTTGTTCCCTCATCTTACTCTCCAGTTCCCAAGTCGCATCTCAAGTAGTTGGGTTCTAAATCACTTTGACCAACGAAACTTCCTTGTTCCTTAACTGCTTAATCTTTCTGTCGTAAATTCTTACAAGAAGTACTTTAAATGACAAGTTATCCTTTAGTTGAATTGTGTTTGGTTTGATCACATGCAACAAATCTGAAATGTATTTTCTTAATTGCGACACGTGAAATACGTCGTAAATATTGGACAATATCGGAGGTAACACAATCCGATAAGCAACAGGTCCCATTCGTGCAGTAATCTGGTATGGTCCAATAAACTTCAGAGTTGATTTCCTTGATTTATGGCTCTACCAACTCCAGTCGTAGGTGTGACTCTCAGAAAACATGATCACCCTACTCGAATTCTAAAGGTCTGCGATGCTTGTCCACATAACTCCTCCGATTGACTTTTGAGATCTTCATTTTCTCTTTTATCTTCTTGACCTTATTTGTAGTTTGTTGCACCATATCAAGTCCTACAATCATACTTTCACTGTCCTTATACCAACACAAAGGCGTCTGACACTTGCGTCCATATAGAGCCTCATATGGTGCCGTTCCAATACTTGCGTGCAAACTATTGTTATAGGAAAACTCAATCAACAGAAGTACATCATCCCAGCTTCCTCTATCATCTAATACACATGCTCTCAATAGATCTTCCAAGGACTGATTTGTTCTCTTAGTATGTCCATTTGTTTGCGGATGGTATGTTGAACTCAATCTTAGTTTCGTTCCCAACGCTTCATGCAACCCAAAAAATGCGGTGTGAATTTTGGGTCATGGTTTGAGACGATACTCGGAGGTACTCCGTGTAATCTCACAATTTCACCAATGTAGATCTCTGTTAGCTTATCTACCTTATATATGGTTTTTACTAGTAAAAAGTGTGCGAGTTTCGTTAATCGATCCACTATCACCCAATTAGAATCATTCTTTCTCCTAGTTTTCGGTAATTCGGTTATAAAGTCCATGGAAATGATGTCACATTTTCATTCAGGTATATCTAAAGGTTGTTATATTCTAGCAGGTCGTTGATGTTCCACTTTTGCTTTCTTACAAGTTAAACAAGTTGATAAATACACAGCTACATGCCTCTTCATTCCTGGCAACCATTAATTTGTCCTCAAGTCCTAATAGATCTTTAAGGCTCTGGGATGGATACTAAATTTGCTCTTATTAGCCTCTTCTAAAATTATTTTCCTCATATTTGCAACTACTGGTACACAAATTCTCCCATTACATCTCACAATATTATCTGGTCCAATCTTAAACTCAGTCGTCTTCCATTGTACTATTAGGTTCCTCTTCTCTTGGATTAATGCGCCATCTTGAAAATTCACAATGTCTTCAAGTAGACCACTCAATTTTAATCATCCCAAATTTTAAAATTCCCAGTGCAAACTCTATGTCCAAGTGTAGGTCTTTAAATGCTTCCCTCAACTCTTGTTGTCTAGCCATTACTGCTGAAGACACTGACGCACTTCTTCTACTCAACGCATCAGCCACCACATTGGCCTTCATAGGGTGGTACTGCAATGTGAAATCAAAACCCTTGAGAGTCTCCATCCATATTCTCTTACGCATGTTCAATTCCCTATGATCAAACAAATATTTCAAACTCTTATGATCACTGAACACTGTGAACGTGCATCCATATAAGTAGTGCCTCCAGATCTTTAATGCAAAAACTACAGCAACAAACTCTAAATCATGAGTAGGATAGTTTTTTTCATGAGTCTTCAATTGTCTTGAGGCGTAGGCAACAACCTTTTTGTGTTGCTTCAGGACACACTCCAAACCTTGGTGAGACACATCACAGTAAACTTCGTGTGGTTCTTCTGGTTGTTGTAAGACTAATTCCGACGAGGTTGTCAACTTTTTCTTTAGTAATTGAAAATTTTCTTCACACTTCTCTGGCCATGCGAACGACTGATCCATTCTAGTGAGTTTGTGTCAATGGAGCTACAATCTTTGCAAAACCTTCAATAAACCTCTTGTAGTATCTTGCCAGTCCGATGAAACTTCGTATGTTAGTGATAGTCTGAGGTTGTTTCCAAGCAAGGTTTGTCTCAATCTTTGTCGGGTCCGCAACGATTCCTTCCTTGGTTGTCACATGTCCTAAGAAGTTCACTTCTTCTAGCCAAAACTCGTACTTCGAAAAATTGGCATACAATTGCTTCTCGCATAAAACTTCAAGAACTTGAGGCAAATGCTCTCCATGTTCTTCCTCAGTCTTTGAATAAATTAATATATCATCGATGAACACCACAACTAACTTATCTAGAAATGGGCTAAAGATTTTATTCATATAATCCATAAAAATTGTTGTTGCATTGGTAACTCCAAATGGCATAACAAGATTTTCATAATGTCTGTAACGGGTTCTGAAAGTAGTTTTTTGAATATCTCATTCTCTTACTCGAATCTGATGGTAACCTGACTTCAAGTCAATCTTCAAAAAACACTTCGGTTCCTCTCAACTGATCCATTGAATCATCAAATATGGTAAAGGATAACGATTTTTAATAGTTGCCTTATTAAGTTGTTTATAATCCACACATAAGCCCGAGCTTTCTTCTTTCTTCTTAACTAAAAATACTGGAGCTCCTCATGTTGACACACTTGGTCTAATAAATCATTTATGCAACAAATCTTCAATTTGGCCTTTGAGCTCATTCAATTCCAATAGCGACATCCGATATGGTGCAATCGAAATAGGTCTGGTTCTTGGGTGTTGACCAATGAAGAACTCCACCTCTCTTACTGGTGGTAATCTTGGAATTTTGTTGGAAATATGTCTGGGTACTCCTTGACAAGCACCACGTCTTCTATGCTCACATTTATATTTCCCTCAATGTTAGCTAATGAAAGAAACTCTTGAGTTCCTTCTCTCAGCGACACTCCGAGTTTATTAGCAGCTAAATATCGAATGACTCCTGGCTCGGGGAAAAAAACCAATTTGCGAGCACAATCCAAGATTACATAATGATACGACATCCAATATCGAGAATGACCTCGAGTGAGTGATTGTAGGGGTAAACAAATCAAATTAATCAAGAAATCTCTATTATGAATAGTTACTTGACAGTGTAAACATGTAGTATTTGCAGTCAAAGTCTTAGTAGGTGTGGAAACAACCAAATCAAAAAGGCAGGGAAGACACATATAGCTTCAAACGATTCAGATAGTCCATAGCAATGAAGGAATGGGTTGCCCCCGAATCAAAAAGTGCAGTTAGAGTGTTACATGCAATCTCGCAGTCTCATTGGATCAATTTGCTAGATTGATTTCTAGCTTCAGCACCCATGCAATAAACGCGTCCTTTAGTAGTAGGACGAGTAGCCCTAGTTGCATTCACTGTTGGTTCCACCTTCGGAGCCTTGCAATCCCTTGCAAAGTGCCCTAGCTTTTGGAAATTGTAGCATGGAAAACTCTTAGAGGTTCAAGCATTAGCATAATGTCCCTCTTCCCCACATCAGAAACATCGAATTAATTGTATCAATTGTCTTCAAAAGTTTTGGTTCACTGGGCGATTCTGACCCCTATTGTTGTTATGTGATCAGTTATAGGGCTTAACAACTTGTTTTTCTCTGTTGTTCTGATGGTTCACCCGACTAGGCCCCACTGAACTAAAGTTCCCTCATCGGTTGGCCCTCTTGTTCTTCATGTCCTAAACTTCTTTACATTTCTCCAGTAAAACATGGAAACGCTGAATTCCCAATGGTAGGACAGAGTCTTGGATCTCATACTTCAGTCTATTTTGGAAACGGTGAAACATAAATTGTTCATCAACCTCTTCACGAAAAAACCTAAAATGCCCCGACAATGACTCAAACTTAGCAACATACTCACCCACTGTCATATTTCCCTAGTACAGTTTAAGAAAATCATCACCAAACTTAGTCCTGGTACTCATCGGGAAGTATTTGCCTAAAAACTTCTTTTTGAACGACTCCCAGTTCACCTCCTCATGAGCTGATCCCATCAGAAGCATTATACTTCTCCACCAATATTCAGCATCCCCTATTAGCAAATACATAACATAGTCGATCTTCACCCTTGCCTGAAAATTAATCATTTCAAATATCTTTTACACTTCCTGAATCTAATGGTTGGCTTTTCCTAGACTCTCATCACCCTTGAAATTTGGAGGATTGTGACAACGAAAATCTTCCAATCTCTCTGACTCATTAGCACGAATCTCTCTTTTCCTATTCTCCAGATCCCGTAGAGTCTTTGCAGCTGTCTGTGCAGCAATAGAAGCAACCATGTCATTCATTGCTTCAGCCATTTGGTCATCCTTGTTGACGTTGACTCTTGCATCATTGTTCTTTCTTAGAGGTATTGTTTCGTACAAAACCAACATCAAGAAGAAATCTTAACACCACTTAGAAGAATTCCAAAAGATAACTTTCGACTTCATCAACACATAACAATTACACAAGACCTGACAACTCAAACAACTTACCCCGATGTATGATCAGGTAACGACTCCCAACCTACAGGTCGACCTACAATCTAACTGAAGCTCTGATAGCACATGTAACACCCCAATTTTTTAAAAGCGAGAGTGCATTTTTTTTAAACAACTTAATAAAATCATACGTCGAAACACAAAACGACAAGAGTCGTAAATAATTACATTATATAAAAAAAAACTAAAACGTTTTGGGGACAATAATCTACAGTATACAAATAGAAAATACATTGGGACTATGTGACCTATCAGACATCGCTCATACCCTTGGAGTATTCTCGGCAGACACCTGCACATAAGTATTGGTCCAAGAATACTACCCCCCATGGTCACGTCAAAAAAATTGAACATGGACCGACAAAACAAAAGTTAATTGTCAATATATGTTATAGATACAGTCATCCCAAAACAAAATAAGTACAACCACCAAAAGAAAGACACTAAGACCCTATACAACAAAAACTAATATGATCATCCACTAGCAACTACATTAACACAATGATCTTGATCGTTAGTGCCTATTGCTGTTATGTAACGATCCTATTTTCAAGGTGATTTTAAATTTTCATCACTTACATTTCTGGTTTAATTTGAAAAGATAAAAGTGTAATAGAAATTGATCAAATTTTATAATATAATTATATATTGGCTAAATACCACCCGTGATCTCTTAACTTAATTTCAGTTAACGTTTTAGTCCTTTATCTTTTTTTTTTTTTTTTTTTTTTTTTTTTTTTTTTTTTTTTTTTTTTTTTTTTTTTTTTTTTTTTTTTTTTTTTTTTTTTTTTTTTTTTTTTTTTTTTTTTTTTTTTTTTTTTTTTTTTTTTTTTTTTTTTTTTTTTTTTTTTTTTTTTTTTTTTTTTTTTTTTTTTTTTTTTTTTTTTTTTTTCTGATTTGGTCTTTTATTTTAATTTTAAGTGACAATTTGATCTTTTAAGTGACAATTTATTTTATATTAAAGAATATAATTAATTTTATGGGTTTTGTTTGAAATTTTTTATGAATTTTTGTAAAAAAAGAATAACATTGTTGATATTTTAAGACATAAAAGATCAAATTGTCACTTAAAATTAAAATAAATAGCCAAATCGGAAAAAAAAAAAAGATAAAAGACTAAAACGTTAACTGAAATTAAGTTAAGGGATCATGAGTGATATTTACCCTTATATATTAATGTGCAGAGTTAAAAAAGGATATATGAATGTAAATCTAAAATTACCATAAAATCCTAATGTAATTACCAACATTGTTTGCATATATCTAAAAAAACAAAACAAAATTAATTTGAATAATGAAAAGAAGGAACGGTTTTCTAACTTTATAATATAATAGATCAGAACCGATAAAAAAATTCAGTATAAAAGTATTATATCTTCTAAAGTTTATTTAATATATATGTATTTACTCTAAATATAATCCATATAAATAAGTATATGAAAATATTTAAAACAAAAAATATCAATGGTTTTGCGTAAAAAGACATATATTGGTTCCGCATTTGTAAGTATCAAGTGGGTTCTAAGATATTTTCTTGAATTATCAACTTACCACATACACTCATCATAAATTTTTATGAGTAAAATATAAAAAACTAAAATAAAAGGAAACTTTAGATATCTAGTTTAAACACCGATAAAAACACTAATGTGGTTATCGTTAGCGAACCTGCAAAATTAAATATATAAAATGAATATAAGAATAAAAAAATTAATTAATGAAACAAAAAATATTCACAAAGAGAGAGAAGCTAACATGTAGAAGATAAAAGAAAACGTTTAATTAACGGAAAAATCTAGGACGAAATTTATATAAAAGAGTATGTTAATTATTTGCCATTATACATATAAAGTACTCAAATTAAAAGTCTATTTGAAAAAAGGGTAGAATATATGCTATTTTTTTATATAAAGCTTGATATTTATTTTTTTGGCATAGTTATTTTTTTTTTATCTTAAGAAATATGATAAATTTTATTATAATTAACTTATATTAATAATTTAATAATATCCACGTTCAGGACTTTTTTAACGTAGATATTGATCTCATATATTTTTCAATGACGAATGAATGCATACTAAGAGAGTACTTATTTCCTCCGCGCGACACATATCAAAATATGGTTATCATAAAGGACTATTAATTATTAACATTATAAATTGAATGAATGAATGCTAGATGATTTTGTATTTGAAATATTTTTAAATAATTAGAACATAATTATTTATTTGCCTTAATTGCAGATTCACGAAATTAGTCTTCATATTTTAAAAGTCACAATTTACTCTCTCTGTCATATTTTTGAATTAAACAATGATTATTTACATATTTTAAATGACATGACATATAATTATATGATACAGAATTATCTAAATTATTAATTATTCATTAATTAAATTAAAAATACAAAAAAAATTAAAATTAAAATATAAGTTTTTACAATATTTTATTTTAATTTTATAATATTAATCATTCTACATTATCAAATAATCTAACGCTATTAATTTTTAATTAAAAAATAAGAAAGACCGAAACGGTAGATTTTTAAAATAAAAGACTAATTTCATATATTAATAAAAAAAGATAATTAAAACTACAATTAAATATATTTGTATAATTTGAATACTTTATAGATTAAATTTAGATTAGATAATAGATATTTATTGATTTTTTAGAAAAGAAAAAAATATATATCTGTTGCATTAAATTTTCTTTCATTGCATGAAATCGCACAAGTAATTTCCTCTCATTTCGCCTCCTTTCTCTCTCTCATTCATCTGCAATTTTTTCCCCTTCCCATGGCTTCTTCACCCAACACTATCCCTTTTTATAAAATTTGATTATGTTTCCATGATTTCATGTGTGTGGCATGAAATATTTAGATGCATGCCCACACCAATAGTATATTTTAAATCAATTTTCTATAAGCTTTGAAGCATATCTCAATATATCCTTGTAAACTTTTCATGATGATTATTGGAGGTTTAAAGTGAAAAAGAACTAGGATCTACCTAATCGATGCAATTTTTGTCCGTTGATTTTTGTCTTGATCGGTTTGCATACCATTTTTTCCGATGGAATGGCAGATCCAGCTAGTTATAGGAGGAATCATGAAATTGATATTGAACAAGTTAGTTTCATCAAAGGTTTCTTATATACTGGTACTTAGTTATATGTTTATTATGTGGAGACCTAGATTGTTACGATCTATAAATTCATTTAATATGAAATTGCAATAAAATAAGATGAATATGTTTTCTATGTATTTTATGGTGTGTAGATAAGAATCTCAGATTAAGGTTTATCATGTTGCAATTAAGGAGGACGAGTAAATTTGTAATGTTTTGGTACTATAGGCAAATTAATGTCCTTTTTTACGAACTCGAGTAGTAATTTGAGAAATTTTTAACGGTTGGTCTACTTTTGATCTGGTGGTTCTTAAAGCTCTTTTTGTATATAGATTAGAATACCACTTGTATTCTAATAATATTATTTTGCTCTTTACAAAAAGTTACTATAGGTGAACGGTGAACCTATTTAGAAAAACTATGAGATCAATGTTTAGACAATAACATGATTTATGATAGAACAATGTAACTTGTTTGATCTATGAAGTTGATTCTATCTAGTGGGATAAGAAAAATTGGTTGTTGTTGTTCGAAGACACGCATAGTTTAAAGAAAGGCACTTAATTATTTTATATTGGGGGAAGGTAAAGACTATTTTGTCTATTTACACTTTCATTGTAAGATTTTACTGAGAGTTCAAATATATGTTACAGTATTAATTATGCATAGTGTCACCTCTAGAGTATGTAGGCGCATGATGAGTACATGATATCTTGTATGAACAATTACATGTTTAGTGGCATTATTAAGAATTAACAAATTGACTTTCTCATAGAAAGGAAACTGTATGAAAACAAGTAATACGCAGTTAAAATTTTAATTTTTGTTCTTAGGATGCTAGATGATATTTATTGTCATATTCACAAACTCTTAAAGAGATCCTAATGTTTGTTGTAACAACGTTGCAGGTTTTCTTCAGATGACATTTGCTACCAAAAACGGAATATCTTTCATTTTCACTTGTTTATAGTACCAGAGTATGGTTGCTTGATTTGGTAAGAAAACAAATTTCCTTTCATAATTGGTTTAATTAAATGTATCAAATTAAATGTATCAAATTCAATGTTGTCTAATATCTGTCATGGTGGATCAATGAAATACTTTTTAGGAACCACCATGGCATTTTATGGGGGCTTAAAACAACGAATTTGTAGCTTTTTCCATGGTCCATCATCTGCAATCAATAACATTGATCACATTTGATTTGAAGAAATAAAATAAAATGAATCTTGCTATGGTTGTATTTTCCATTTATAGAGAGAAATGTCAATATGTTCTTCAACTCTCTGTTTTTAACACTATTAGTTGTTGAAATCCCACATAATAGAGCATTAAAAATACAATATCATATAGTACATATTGCTAGTATTTATCTATAGGAGTATGTTTGTAAGCCTTAGGTCATTTTCAACTGAACAACATAATAGGGATAATAGAAGGACTTAGCTGATGTGAGTTTTATAAGAAATCTATCTGATATATTTGATGACAACTCTTAGCCTAAATTTCCCTTATTGTTATTATTTCACTTGGTGTCTGCTTGTTCCTTAGAATATTCCAAGGATATTGCAAAGCTACAGGAAAATTATGTCTCAGTTCCAGCTTTTCTACTTATAACAAATTGTATCATATATATGAAGAACATTAAATTATAAACTCTGAACAACATATGAAGTCATTACTTCTGTTAGCAATAGTTGTACTAATGTTGTATAAAACTTGACTTTTCATTTATCGTTCTTTGCATTTAATAGTTCTCTTCCAAGTTTATGGTTTATGTGAAATTTCCACAAAGTTTGTGCTAGGTTTAGAGTAAAATATGTAAGAACATTGATCCTAATAACACTTCTATGTTAGATGACAACTCTTTGCTGATTGGATTTAAAGAAAATAAGTCAAATCCAGGGATCTTTTAGAAATTATTTCAATTATGTGAAAAAATTCATTTGAGTGAACTCGTACTATGGAATGCAAGCTCCCTAATAGGTTCGTGTTTTGTGTAATCAGGGACAGTTTGTCACAGGTACTTCTTTACAAGTCTACGTTTGTCCTTATTCATAATGGTCATCCTTTAGATGCAACACTACAGTTAGCTTCAGGCATTGTTCCTGGTAAGCTTAGATGTGGGGTTAGAACTTACAAATATGCAACCAAGGGCAAGTACTGGAGATGGTTTCCGTTTTAGCGCATCTAGTACGCCTAGCAATTCAAGTGGAGGATCTGAAGGAGATGACTTAGAGTCACCAGGTGATGTTTACATATGGGGAGAGGTTTTTGCAGATGGGGTTTCTTCTAAGACCAATGTGTTGATCCCGAAGCTTTTAGAGACAAATCTTGTTCTTGATGTTCGTCATATTGAATCTGGTGCGCGCCACCTTGCTATAGTTAACAAGAAAGGAGAGGTTTTCACTTGGGGAGAAGAATCTGGGGGAAGACTTGGTCATGGTATTGATAACGATTTTGGCAAGCCTCGTCTAGTTGAGTTTCTTGCAGATACTATGTTGAATATTGTTGCCTGTGGGGAGTTTCATACATGTGCTGTGTCTAAATATGATGATTTCTTCACCTGGGGTGATGGTATACATAATGTTGGACTTCTTGGCCATGGTACTGAGGCTAGTCACTGGATACCAAAGAGTGTCAATGGTGCTTTAGATGGACTTCAAGTTGTATCTGTTGCCTGTGGCACATGGCATTCAGCATTGGCAACCTCAAATGGAAAATTGTTTACCTTTGGTGATGGAACATTTGGTGTTTTAGGCCATGGTGATGAAGAGAGTGTATGGTATCCAAAGGAAGTACAATTATTAAGTGGACTGAAGACTATTAAGGTTGCTTGTGGTGTATGGCACACTGCAGCTATTATTGAAGTTGTTTTTCAATCTGGTTCAAATGTTTCATCATGGAAACTCTTCACATGGGGCGATGGTGACAAACATCGTTTAGGCCACGGAAACAAGGAAAACTACCTGCAACCGACCCGTGTCTCCCCCCTTATTGAATATAATTTCCAACAGATAGCATGTGGGCACACCATGACTGTTGCTCTCACTACATCTGGTCATGTCTTTACAATGGGAAGCACTGAAAATGGTCAATTAGGAAATCCAAATTCTGCTGGAAAAGTACCTACTCTAGTCCAAGATAAGTTGCTTGGTGAATTTGTTGAGGAAATATCATGTGGATCACATCATATTGCGGTTTTGACATCTAGAAGTGAACTATATACATGGGGAAAAGGTTCTAATGGAAGACTAGGACATGGTGATATAGATCATAGAAAATCTCCTACACTAGTTGTAGCCTTAAAAGATAGGCATGTAAAACATATCTCATGTGGCTCAAACTTTACATCTTGTATATGTATCCATAAATGGGTCAATGGAACTGATCAATCAGTTTGCTTTGGTTGTAGACAAGCATTTGGTTTAACAAGAAAAAGACATAATTGTTATAATTGCGGATTGATTTTTTGCCATAATTGTAGTTCTAAAAAGGCAATCAAAGCTGCAATGGCTCCAACATCAGAAAAACCTCATCGTGTTTGTGATATTTGTTATACGAAGCTTAAAGTTGTTGACACCAATGATCCTTCCAAGTTTAATGGAAAAGCTACTCCTACTCCTTCGCCTTCTCATTGTTACACAACTAGCAGAGAAAGATTAGACCAGGGTACTTTAAGGTCTACAAAAACTCTCTTCTCTTCCATTACTGAACCAATGAAATACCTTGAAATAAGGAATAATAAGACTGGAACCCAATATGATTCTACTTCTTTTGTCAGAGCTTCTTTAGTTCCATCTCTTTTGCAATTAAAAGATATTGCATTTCCAAGTTCACTGAGTTCGACTCAAAGTATTTTAAAACCTACTACACCTCCTAGTTCATCACAAAGTACCACATGCCCATACAAATATTTATCAAGCCCTCCAACACCTCCTGCCGGTCCAAGAATTTCTGGTGGTCTTTTCAATAGTTTGAGAAGGTTAACTGATGTTTTGAACCAACGGATCTTAGATTTACAAAGCCAAGTAAGTTTAGTATCACTCTAAGTATATATATGTTATTTGAACAACAATTTGAGAAACCTAAATTCAACAACTTCTCACATGGTTAATGCAATTCAAAAATGAGGTTAATGAAGTGTTATATTTGGTAAATATATATATTGGATTTTGCAACTTATTAATCATTTACTGAACTTCATTAAACATGAATTTGAATTGCAGTAACCACATGTGTGATCTATATTATCCGTGTAAAAAGTTGTCAAATTGTTGTTCAAATAACACTACTACTCTAAATATAGCAATCAGATCTATGATTTTAAATTGTGATTGCAGCCACTGTAGTAGTAGATATTGTAGCTGTTGCGATGTGTATTGTGGTAGCTGGTAGTTGTGGCGTGAATTTATTTTTTATTAGCATCATATATAATAATTTATTTTTTATATTATAACTCGCATATCACCTATTTTATCTCTAAAATCTCATAACTATCTCATCATGAACTCTATCATTTTAATACATCACTACAGTGTTCGTTGCAGCCTGATGTGGTGCTATGATACCATTGCACCCAGCATGTTGCGGCTGTTAGGGTGTTGCAATGCAGTTATTACTGTGATTTACGATCACACTGCAATTGTGGCCTGATGTGGTTGTGGACATTTCTGCAACTGCAATATTGTGGCCTCATCATATGATGCGGTCTACAATTTGAAACCATGGCCACACCCTTTGTACACTATTTTGATGAAACATAGTGTCCATATTAACAAGTTAATGCATATTTCTTTGTATAGATTCGATGTTTGGAGCAGATAAATGAAGTGAAAGATGTGAAAATTAATAAGCTTCAGAAAAAGGCTACTGAAGCTATTGCTTTGGCTGCAGTGGAATCTTCACATCATAGAGAAGCAAAAGAAGTTATTGAATCTACTAATCATAAGGTATCTACGATATGTGTTTCAGGCATTGCTCAAATAATTGAATTGAATTAATCATAAGGAATTAATGGAAATAGAATAAAAAATCATGTCGTAAGATATGTAGATTAGCTATATATGAATTAAATAAAAGAAATGTGTTAGAACTGGAATGTAAAACTGAAGAAAAATGAACAGCAAAGATGAAAGAAAGAAAATCAAGAAGGGTTTCTCTCAAAATGTATTATTGAAATTGACAAAAATGAATAGAGTAGGAGTTAAAGATTTGCTAACTGAATTGCCCTGCAATTCAGTCCCAACCAATTAACCCTCTAACTGCCCCCTTATTGAAGACTAAGCTTCTGTTATTTATACTAACCATCATAACTAATTCAGTTAGGATTTACAGCTGATACAACTCAGCAATTAGCAGAACTAACAACATAGAAGTTAAGCTTGGTTCCTTCTCTCATACACCTTCCTAATAGGAAGCTTGCTTGACTAGCAATCCTATCAATACCCCCCCCCCCAAAAGAACTACCTTGTCCTCAAGAGGAAAAGACGGAAAAACCTCCAACATCTTGGAAGCGCGCTCCCAAGAGTTATCACAGGCTGGCAAATGAACCCATTTCACCAAAACCTCCATATTGCCTCCAACATCAGTCCTCCATAACAGTATATCTTCTGAATTCAAGCTCCTCAGTCAACATTGGTGGCAAGGTCTGAGGTGAATGTTGCGGTTTCAAAGCCTTCTTAAGCAATGAAACATGGAACACCGGGTGAACTTTAGTTTCAAGAGGCAAATCTAGCTTGTAAGCCACCTCCCCCACGCGGCTTAGAATCTGAAAAGGGCCATAATACGTAGGAGCCAATTTAGCATATGGTCTATCAGCCAAGGACTTCTAACTTGTAAGGCTGAAGTTTCAAGAAAACCCACTCCCCAACATCAAAATTCACCAACCGCCGGTGCTTATTTGCTTGTGCCCGCATCTGATCTTGAGCTTTCAGCAAATTCTTTCGCAAATCAGCAAGTAAATCATCCCGTTGCTGGGCCAACTGATTAACATCATCCAACTTTGATGGAATGGTGCAGCTCTTAATCAACAATGGAGGGTCTCTTCCATATAAAGCTTTAAAATGTGTCATTCCAACATAGATATTGTAGTTACTGTTAAACTAGAACTCAGCCCAATGCAACCAATTCAACCAAGTCTTGGGATTAGGGCCAGCAAAGCACCTAAGATAGGTCTCTAAGCATCGATTAGCAACTTCGGTTTGACCATCCATTTGAGGGTGATAAGAAGTGCTATGCTTAAGACTAGTTTCGGCCAATTTGAACATCTCCCTCCAAAAACTGCTGAGAAAAACCGCATCTCTATCTGATACAATTGTAGAAGGAAATCCATGAAGCTTCGCAACTTCCATCACAAACAAAGTTGCTACCTCCTTAGCATTGTAAGGATGCCCAAGAGGAAAGAAGTGAGCATACTTTGTAAGTCTATCAATGACTACAAAGATTGTATCCTTGCCTCTAACTCGTGGAAGGCCACCAACAAAATCCATAGAAATATCCTGCCACACTTGGCAAGGAATAGGCAACGGTTGAAGTAGTCCAGCCGGAGATAAAGTGGAGTACTTGTTCCTTTGACATACATCACACTCTTCAATAAACTTCTTGATATCTCTCCTCATGCCTTCCCAAAACAAGAAGCTAGAGACCCTTTTAAAAGTTATGAACAATCCTGAATGCCCTCCACAAGGAGAATCATGGCATTCAGCCAAGATAAGCGGTATTTTGTTAGAACCCTTGGGCAGCACCAATTTACCTTTATACAAAAGTCTTCCCTTCTTGAACTCATAACCATAATGAGAAGTAGGAGAGACAATTAAGTCCTGCACCAACTGCTGCAATTTAGGATCTTGTTGCAATTCCTCATCCCAAGAATCATCATCTTCCACATGTAGAACTGAGAGGGCAGCATACATATCTCTCCTAGACAAGCTATCTGCTGCAGTATTCTCCTTTCTCGGCTTGTATTGGATTTCAAAATCCAAACCAATGAGCTTGACAACCCATTTAAATTTCTCAACACTGAACAATCGTTGATCAGTCAAGAACTTAAGGCTCCTTTGGTCAGTCCTCACAATGAAATGGTTGCCCAAAAGGTAGTGCCTCCATTTGGTCATAGCCTGAACCAAAGCCATAAGCTCCCTCCCATAAATAGACTTTTGTTGAGCTCTCAAAGATAAGCCTTGACTCCAAAATGCAAGGGCTTTACCCTCTTGCATCAAAACAGCCCCCAACCCCTTACTAGAAGCATCGGTTTCGATTACAAAGACCTTAGTGAAATCAGGTACAGCCAACAAAGGAAGATCAACCATGGCTGTTCTCAAAGCCTGAAACGCAGATATAGCTTCCTCAGTCCAACAAAACTTGTCCTTCTTCAAAAGCTCAGTTAAGGGTCTGGCTAATTTACCATAACCTTGGACAAAACGTCTATAATACCCTGTTAATCCAAGGAAACCCCTAAGACCCTTCACATCCGTAGGAATAGGCCAAGACGTCATGGCTGCAGTCTTGGACGGACAAGCTGCCACCCCTTCTCCAGAAATCACATGTCCCAGGTACTTAAGACTAGACTGTCCAAAGCTACATTTTTTCTTATTTGCCTTCAACCCATTCTACATCAGCACTGCCAAGACTTGGTGGACATGAACAAGATGAGCTGACATATCCTTGCTATACACCAAAATGTCATCAAAAAAGACCAGGACAAACCTCCAGAGGAAAGGCTTCAAAACCTCATTCATGAGGGCTTGGAATGTGGAAGGAGCATTGGTAATACCGAAAGGCATCACCAAGAACTCATAATGCCCCTCATGAGTTCGGAAAGCCGTCTTCTCTATATCATCTTCCTTCATCTGAATTTGATGATAGCCTGATTTTAAATCAAGCTTAGTGAATATTGTTGCTCCATCAAGTTCATCCAGCAACTCCTCAATGATAGGTATGAGGAATTTGTTAGGGATAGTAATTTTGTAGAGAGCCCTATAATCCACGCAAAAACGCCAACCCCCATCTTTCTTCTTGACCAAGATGATGGGACTAGAGTAAGGGCTAACGCTCGGTCTTACAATGCCAGCCTCAAGCATTTTTGAAACCAACCGCTCTATCTCCATTTTTTGATAGTGTGGATACTACTTATAAGGTCGTAGATTAAGTATCTCAGCTCCCTCCTTCAAATGAATTGCATGATCTAACCTCCTTTGGGGTGGAAGACCTTGAAGATCCTCAAAAACCTCAGAATATTGCTAAAGAACCTCTGCAACAGCTTCAGGGATGATTGAAACCTCTACTGGTTTCTGCTCTGCAGAATCGTACTGAATCAACAAACCTTCCCCTTCTTCCTTCAAAATTTGCATGAAGGCTCCATAAGACAATTCAGTCTTAGTTAAGGAAGGATCACCAACCAACGTAATCAACTTGTCATCTCTAGACAAGGTAAGCTCCAACTTGCCAAAGTTGGTTTTGACCTCTCCCAAACAAGAGAGTCAATCCAAACCCAACACCAAGTCCACCTCTTGCAGGGAGAACAAATAAAACTCTTGCCTAATCTCCATTCACCTTCCCTTACATTTCACCCTATGACCATCCCCCATTTCCACAATGTAAGAAGGAGTATCTTCCACCAGCAAGCTCAGTTTCTGAACTACTTCCTGAGAAATGAAGCTATGAGAAGCTCCACAATCTATGAGTACCAAAACAAAGTTGTTTTGAACTACCCCTTGTATCTTCCAAGAATTTGTGGAAGTCAGCCCAACCATTGAACAAAGAGACAATTGCAGAGAATTGAAAGTTTCTACCTCATGAAACTCAGCATCACTGTCCTCCTCGTCATCTTCTTCTAAAATAATCATAAGAAATTGCTGATTCTTGCATTTATGGTCTTTATGATATGGCTCATCACATCTGAAACAGAGTCCCTTCTCCCTTTTGTCTCTCATTTCCGCCCCGGACAACCGTTTGAAATCACCACCCCTGGTTTTATTCCCTTCCCCAGCCTGAACACTCACCAGATTAGTAGCAGAGGTACCACTCTCAGTTTTCTTATCCAACCAAGGCTTAGTATCAACAGTCACAGTCTTATCGTAAGAACTAGCCTTAAAAATAGTGGTTGGCTTAGTGAAAGTGTTGGTTCCTTTCTTGGTCCAAACCAGATTCTTCTCCTCAATCATAATAGATTTTTGAATTAAATCAGACAAAGACTTTAATTCATAAAGTTTTACCCCCACTTGAATTTCCTCTTTCAAGCCATTCATGCAAATTCCTCGTGCAAATTCTTGATCAATGGTCTTCAAAGCTCCAACATACTTCTCAAACTCCTCCACAAATTCCACCACCGTCCCCGTTTGTTTGAGTGCCAGCAACAACTCAAAGGGATTTTGTACCATTGACAGTTGAAACCTGTGAAGCACCGCCAACTTGAACCCGTCCCAAGTTGGTTCAAGATTGCACCTAGCCCACCAGTAATACCAGCTTAGTGCTCTACCCTCCATGGCCACCAAAGTGGCATGCAACTTCTCCCCGGGAGCGCTTCGTAATTTGAAGTATCGTTCCAAACGATGCGTCCAACCGTACGCATCGTCGCTTGAGAAAATCGGGATCTCCATCTTCCTCCACCGATTGTGCTCAACGTGTTCACCCAGGGTCTACCACCGCTGCCGCTGGAATCAATCCTGGCCGCGAGTGCAGCCAATTGATCCTCCGTGTGTTTGGCGTGCGCATCTGCCAACTCCAATCGTGTGCGCCATTCCTCGCGCTCCTGCTCCCAATCACTCGAATCTCTCACCATGCTTCTTGTCTTCATGCAATGCGCAGTAGAAGAAAGTGAACTTAGGGCACCAGATCGGTGCTCTGATACCAGTGTTAAAACTAGAATGTAAAACTGAAGAAAAATGAACAGCAAAGATGAAAGAAAGAAAATCAAGAAGGGTTTCTCTCAAAATAAGATTTTAAATCTACTTTAAGCACCAAAATTAGATTTTAAACAAAGCTACATTTTTCTAGAGATTCATTCTTAGCATTAGAGTCTCAATAAACAACTTTAAAGGAATGGGTACCTTTCTCCTTCCTTAGAGCATAAACCCTAATCCAAAAATTCTACCCAAGAACTTGCGAAAATATGAGAAAGATTGCTTAGCGAATGTATACCTTTCCTATGGGTTTATGGTTTAGGGAGACTAATTTATGACTTTAAGAGAGAAGAATAGGAAAAGGAAAGAAAAGAAAAAAAAATGAAAAGGGGTGGGGAAGTTGTAGCCGAGAGAGAGGAAAGGAATAGAGGGAGTGAGATAGAAGGAGAGTGAAAGTGAGTGGGGTAATGTTCTATTCATTTATTTATTTATTTATTTATTATTATTATTATTATTATTATTATTATTATTATTATATATTATTATTAATATATATATTTTAAAATTTTAAATGAAACGATTTGTTAGTAGCCAAAACAAGTCAGTAGCCAAAACTTTTACATCTGTATTCGACTATGACCTTCTGTAGTCGAATACAAAACAAGTCAGTAGCCAAAACTTTTACATCTGTATTCGACTACGACCTTCTGTAGTCGTATACAAAACAAGTCAGTAGCCAAAACTTTTACATCTGTATTCGACTACGCCCTTCTGTAATCGAATACAAAGCAAGTCAGTGGCAAAAATCACGAAATTGTATTCGACTACATAAAGGATATATTCGAATACAAGGTGCAAATTTTGAATAAATCTAAACGTTACAAAGAGGTGTATTCGAATACATACATCATGTATTCGAATACAACTGGAAGCAATACAATTTTTCAGATCTGAAATGGTTCTAGATCATTGTATTTGTTCATCAAACCTCTTGGATCAATGGCCACGAATCTGAAGAGATGTTTATGGAGTATAAATACACCATAACTTCAGATCAAAAAATTACAATCCTTTGAATCAAACCTTGAACAACTTTGAACAAAATTCTGATTTTTACAAAGTACTTGCATTTCACTTTCATATCATTCAGAAAGTGAAATAACCTTACTTTGTTGCATAAGTACACAACCGAGAGAAACTCTAGAAGCATCCCAATAAACTGCATAACTTTCACCACCTAGGGGTAATGCCAAAATAGGTGCTTACGTCAAATACTCCTTTAATTTTTGAAATCTCACCTCACATGCATCAGTCCATTGAAACTCAACTTTCTTCTAGGTTAACCTAGTCAACGGAGATGCGATTTTAGTGAAATCCTTCACAAAACGTCGATAATAACCCGCTAAACCAAGAAAACTCTGAATCTCCTTTGTTGTGGTAGGTTTGGGCCAATTCTGTACTGCTTCCACCTTACTTGGATCAACACTTATTCCATTCTTAGACACAACATGACCTAAAAATGCCACACTATCCAACCAAAACTCACATTTAGAGAATTTGACATATAATTGTTTATCTCTTAAAGTTTGCAAAACCAACCTCAATTGTCGCTCGTGTTCTTCTTTACTCTTGGAATAAACAAGGATATCATCAATAAACACAACCAGAATTGATCCAAGAAAGGTTTAAAAATGTGATTCATCAAATCCATAAAAGTTGTTGGGGCATTAGTAAGCCCAAAAGACATAACAAAAAATTCATAATGTCCATAACGCGTGCGGAAAGCTGTCTTCGTTATATCATCCCTCTTAATCTTTAACTGGTGATACCCTGACTGTAAATCAATCTTAGAAAAACATTGAGTTTCTTGAAGTTGATCAAATAACTCATCAATGCATGGTAAAGGGTATTTATTCTTTACAGTTTCTTTATTCAATTGTTTATAGTCTACAACACATATTGTTACCCTTTTAATTGACTACGACAATCAATTAGTTTGAAGTCTTACAGATTATGGGGTTTTATCTGTAAAGGTGCTTGCAAAACTCTTCATCCTACAAACTTGACACTTAATTGGAGTAAAAAGATTTGGAATGTTATAATTCATCCTTCCATGTCTTTTCTTGTTTGGCGTCTTTTTCATAATAAGATGCCTATAGATGATTGATTGTGGACTCGTGGGTGTGTAGTAGTGTCATGTTGTCGATTGTGCTCTCAAGCCTAAGAAACTATTGCTCATCTTTTTTTTTATTGTGTTTTTGCTACTGAGCTCTAGAACTGCTTGTGTTTTTTTGCCATTTTTCTATACTTGATTTATGTAGAAAAACAATGGAGTTCTCAAGTAAGGGACGTCGTCCTCATGCTATCATTCACACCATCTGGGTTATTTGGTTTGTCCCAATTAATTAGCTTTTAACAACAAGTTGATTAACGTGCATCGCGCTATTCATATGGTTTTCTCTATTGTATCTCTCTCTGGAAGATTCTCTAAGAGTGTTGCATCTTCATCAATGTAGGAATTCTTTATTGTGAAGTATTTTTCTATTGACTGTTATGTTCCTAAAGTCCCTGTTGTTATGCAAGTTAATTGGTTGAGGTCTCTTTGTGGTTGGATTAAATGTAATATTGATGGTGCCTCTAGAGGTAAATCTAACCTATCTACTATTGGAGCTATTTTTAAGGACTCTCGTGGCATTATTGCTGGTTGTTTTTTGAATTATTTGGGTGTTTCTACATCATTCCATGTTGAACTCTCTATTGCTACATATGCTATTGAGATTGTTCATTCTAAATGTTGGTTTCATCTTTGGATAGAGTGTGGCTCCTTGTTGGTTGTCCAATCTTTTACTAATACAAATCTTGTGACTTGGCAATTGAAGTGTAACACCCCGATTTTCAAGAGCGCGAGTGTATTTTTTTTTTTCAAAACAAATTCATATTAACAAAGAAATAAATAAGGAAATACTTTTGGATAAATATTTAAGTCGTAGCACAACGACAAATAAGTCAACAGAATTTACAAGCAGCGGAATAGTTTTTGAAATACGAATCCAAAGTATTTACACTTCAAAAAGTGGTACATAGAACCCATCAATAATAAAATGTCAAGCTGACAATATTGGTATAGGTACAGTCTTTCAAATTAAAATGAACACATCCCAAAAGAAAGACATCTAGTCTCTATACGTCAACCTAATATGATCATTCTATAAAAACTATACATCCCGAGTGATCTTCACGCGCACCGCAAGATCCTCCTAACATAGCTCCAGTCAGGTGTGCCCAACTACATTCCCATCCACAGGGTACTAACCGGTAAGATGGTCCTGGTTCTCATCTGAGGGCAAAGCCCAGATTTCCACAATAGTTGTAAAGGGTCACCAACCGAAATTAACAATTAACACATAACATTTAAGTTTTTGAATGCACAAAATAACCTTTCCACTAAGCATGCACCTTAAAAGGATTTTCCGTATGCTAAAAGTTCATATAATGCTTGCCAAATGAGAATGAAGTCAAAATAAGTCTTAAATCAATCAAGTAATAAACAACTGGCCAATCCATTGATGAACCAATTGAGCAATCGATCATCTAACTCAAAATAAGAATTTCCAAAACATAACACTTAGCAATTTCCACACAATCACCACGACAACTTGAGTTTCGAAACAGTTTTACAATCAATTTCACTTACACACAATTTGTTCCAAAACATAGACACTTAGTACAATCATCACAAAACGTAGACATTAAGAGATTCCCCATTCTTAATACTCGTTTAACTTAAACGATTTTCACGACAACATTAAGTAAACGTAGACATTAAGAGATTCCCCATTCTTAATACTCGTTTAACTTAAACGATTTTCACGACAACATTAAGTAAACGTAGACATTAAGAGATTCCCCATTCTTAATACTCGTTTAACTTAAACGATTTTCACGACAACATTAAGTAAACGTAGACATTAAGAGATTCCCCATTCTTAATACTCGTTTAACTTAAACGATTTTCACGACAACATTAAGTAAACGTAGACATTAAGAGATTCCCCATTCTTAATACTCGTTTAACTTAAACGATTTTCACGACAACATTAAGTAAACGTAGACATTAAGAGATTCCCCATTCTTAATACTCGTTTAACTTAAACGATTTTCACGACCACATTAAGTTAACGTAGACATTAAGAGATTCCCCATTCTTAATACTCGTTTAACTTAAACGATTTTCACGACAACATTAAGTAAACAAGACATTAAGCGATTCCCCATTCTTAATACTCGTTTAACTTAAACGATTTTCACGACAACATTAAGTAAACAAGACATTAAGCGATTCCCCATTCTTAATACTCGTTTAACTTAAACGATTTTCACGACAACATTAAGTAAACAAGACATTAAGAGATTCCCCATTCTTAATACTCATTTAACTTAAACGATTTTCAAAACAAACATTAAGTAAACAAGACATTAAGAGATTCCCCATTCTTAATACTCATTTAACTTAAACGATTTTCACGACAACATTAAGTAAACGTAGACATTAAGAGATTCCCCATTCTTAATACTCATTTAACTTAAACGATTTTCAAAACAAACATTAAGTAACCAAGACATTAAGAGATTCCCCATTCTTAATACTCGTTTAACTTAAACGATTTTCAAATTCCACACAAAACAAACTCAAACATATTATCAAATTCAATCCACGATTCACACCAAAACACATCAATTCATTTCTCCACAAAATCCAACCATACACATAACAAATTTCATAAGCATGAATCATAAACACGTTAAACTTCATTTACTCAAATTCATACACCAATGGGTTAAATTCATTTTCCGCGAAACATTCATCAATATCACCAAAACCTAACTCTAAGATTTTACCCATAAAGCCTTAAATTCATTTTCCCCAAATCAACACTTTAATCCTAACAAAATTCTTTCCCACACAACCACAAATAAGTCCCTAAATGCAAACTAGAAGTTTGGAAGGAGCCCTTACCTTGACGTTAGCTTTAACGTGCGATTACGGTACCGCGAGTAAATCTGGTAAAATCTCCGCTCGCAACGTCACTTCCAAAGTTGGTTCCCTAGCACCGTAGCGTGGTAGTGAACAACTTTCCATTCTATCTCTTTGCGAAACGAAGCTTGGATCTAGAAGAAACGTGAGAGTTTGTGTTTGACGGTTTTGAAATCCCTAATGCCGTTTTTCTTCGTTTTCGAATCAAACAAGAAGAATGAAGCTGGGAAATCTTTGGTTTCTAACCCACCAAGTCTTGGGTTTCCTTTCTTGAAGCAAAAGGAAGCAAAGAAGATGAAGTCACGAGAAGGAAGAATGAGAAATCGCGAGGCAGAGGGAGAAGAAATGTGTTCTATTTTCTTTCCTTTTTCCTTTCTTTCTTTTTCCTTTTCTTCTATTTTCTTTCCTTTCCTTTTCTTTCTTTTTCTTCGTTTTCGAATCAAACAAGAAGAATGAAGCTGGGAAATCTTTGGTTTCTAACCCACCAAGTCTTGGGTTTCCTTTCTTGAAGCAAAAGAAGGAAAAAGCAAGGAGAAGCAAGAAGGAAGAAAAAGGGCGAACTCGCGAGGCAAGGAGGAAAACGCTTATGTTTTCTCTGTTTCCTTTCCTCTTGTTTACATATATAACTTATAAACATATATATACATTACATATAATAACATATATATATATATATATATATATATTACTAATAATAATAATAATATATAATATATATATATAATAATTAAACCTAAACCCATAAATACCTAAATATCTAGATATTTATGAAATCATCACTTCTCAAACCATTTTGATAAAAATATCTACTATCGTCGCAACTCAATTGACAGATAAAATTTTCAGCGACAAGTGATATTTTTAACAAAACTCTCTGGTGACCAATTCTTCATAACGTAAATAAATTATACTTCGACAAATAATTTTAATCCAATTTCCAAAAATATATTTTTGGCATTTAACCCATTAATTACCAAAAACTGGACTAAAAGCCTAAGAACTTCAACACCAAATACCTTAAAATTGTATAATTTAGGATTTAAAATTAAGGGTCTTACATTACTACCCCCTAAAATTAGTTTCGTCCTCAAAACTTAAAGTATGAGTAACAATCCACACTAGGTTTGTACTCAAATTCAACATACAATTCACAACTTGTTTCATCAGGCCTACTCGAAAAAAGTGTTGCCTACCCCTTTTCATAGGGTGCTTAATAACTCTACACACTACCATAGCCGGTAAGACTCGTCAGTTCCATTCAACATGATTTTGTCTACTATCAACAAGAGATTAAGGATGATCAGTCCCTCAATTTGTCAATAAATAGCCAACAACCATGATGGTGGCTTGGAATATCTTAATCAAACTGTAATAGCGCTTCTTGCGACTTACAACTGAGGTTATCCTAATGTACAAGCAGTCAACAATCTTCTCAAAGCCTACTGAGTTTTCCTTATTTTCCTATAACTTTGATCCTGTCGACGAAGTACAATTTCCCATAGCTATGTCACATAGCCTCATTTGCATCCACTTGGTACAAAACATCCATTTGGTACCAAACCGAAACACTAAGTATGACACCAACACACTGAGCACAAAACAATCACAACAACCGATAACTCCTAACTTTCTCCATTGTCCACCAATCCTCGATTTTTCTTTAGTCGTACAACTACTTCAAACCGTAGTGTTCTTACCAGTATGTTATTCCAATTATAACTTTAATAATTCTATCCCCACATCCGCTTGGTGATCCAAGCTTCCTCAAATATTTTTGAAATCATGCCAAAGTCTATACTACTTAGGACACACAAACTTCCTTTCAGTTTAGTACTTCATTTCAAGAGTCACGTTTCCAACAAAATTCAACCTGAATTCCATTCACTGATTAAGACCTACACTGGTCTCATGCCTAACACCTCCAATTAACACTTCGCTAATCAATTTCCTACACACTTCGCAATTCTGGACAAACCTGAAAATAATGTTCCTACATCCACTACCAACATTCATTCTGATGCTTCTCAACTTCGCCCCGTCCTTTCTTTGTAGGTCGATGATTATATTTTCATTACAACATGTCAAACACATTGTATTCACTCCATCATTTTTCCATTTATACAAACCTTATATTTCTACCTTGAACCTTGATACATCTTCATTATAGTGATTTCAATAAATCAAGCATCACTAATTTCCACCAAACTTTTCCATTTCATGTTCAATTGTTTCCTATCAAACAAACATTTAACTCCTTTGATTGACGAACACAATCACAACCTCCATGACATGCACTCAAGTAATGCCTTTGTATCATTGGCATACCTTTATAATAATAATGTCTGAATTATAGGTGAGATAATTCCTTTTCCTGAATCTTTAATTGTCATAAGCTACATCTCTATGTGCTGCTCCAACAATTTCTTGGCACATTTTCCAATATTTGGTTCACTCGCTGGATTCTTATTCCTTCTCAACCTTCACCAAGATGCAAACTAAAAGAATCCTAACAATCGAACGTCCTAAAAAATTATTTCTCAAACGTTCCTCATAAGCATTTCCTAAGAAATAATTATCTATAACTTCATCCTCAATCCTATAATCGTCATGAGATTCATACTTAATAATATGTGTCGCGGATCTAGTTTAACTCGAATGTTCGACCTTACCCCTCAAGGTATCGACTATTCCTCAAAGTGTACTTTATCTAACCAAGGTAGTATTCACCCTTAATGTGCAGTGCCCCTTAACTTCAATACAAGCCTCTTCCTGGACACCTAAACACCAAAATGTTATTCCAAAAGGAAGCCTCGTCTTCCCAACAATTCCATGATGTTCACATGTCTTTGACATTATCAAACTTCATCCAGTCTCATCCTGAGATCTACAAGAAAACATCTAATACTTTTCTTAACAAAAATCCTCCACTTAGAAATTAGGAAGGTCCTAGAAATGTGTCTAAAGTTATCTACTTGTACCTATAAGTACTCTCATGTATTTGTCATAAGAAGCAAGCAAATTGTGAGTTTTCTCTAGGAAACATTTCCCTTGTTAACAAAGTATTAACGGGCACCAACCTATGAAGCATAGAGGAAAATACCCATGGGATACTACACTAACACATAAATATTAATAATAATTTGAGAAAATTAAAGTTGTTAAATGTAACTATGTATGTTAGTGTAGTGTTGATATCAAACACCGACATGTATTTGGCATCAGACAAACATGCCTTCAATAAGAAATATCAGTGCCACATAGGCACCAATTCCCATAAGTAGGAAGGGATGTGTACGTCACTTAGAGGGCGTGAGTGTCATTTAAAGATACCTAAAAGATGAAAGTGCAAATTTCCTTATATTTATTGGGTGACATAAACTTAATATTAATGATAAACTAAAAGGAGAAAATTACAAAGAAGATAGATTTCAAAAAGAAAAAATATAATGAATAAGGAGTTTTGGTTTCTTGTCTTAATTAGAGAGACTTGTCTTTCATTTTATTCAGTTGAAGGACATAATTGAGAAGCTACCAAAAGAAATTCCAGAAAGCAATATATTGAGTGCTATACAAACTAAAGCTGAAGATTTTCTAAAAGAAGTTTCAGAATCTGAAACATCAGAGTTGGAGTCCAAGCAACAAAATGTACAAGACATGTCTGCAACAGATATCAGACTAGTAGAAAATGCCGACCTTGTAGAAAATATCATTAATGACTCATCTAATCTGGAAAATATCAGACTAGTAGAAAATGCCGACCTTGTAGAAGTTGACTCTGGTCTAGATGGATCGAAGTTAGAGTCTTTGCAACAGAATTCACTTGATATAAATTCCTCAAATAGTGGCACGTTTGAACTGCAAGATCATAAACTAGAACAAAATTCTGACGTTCAAGGAATTGAGCATAGTCAAAATGGAGAAAATTTCTGGGAAGAAATTAATAAACCAATGTTGGAGTCAGAGCAACATAATTCTCCTGATATATCTACCTCAGATGGTGATACTTCTAAACTGCAAGAACACATAGATGAAAAAATTGATGAGATTAATGAAGGAGTTGAAAAATCTGAGGCTGGAATAAATGTTCTTCAAGAAAGTAATGGATCATCTGTATCTAGTGTTGGAGAAGTGATGTCCCGTCAAAACTTAGAAAATGATTCAAGATCACTTGACACATCAAGATCTGGGAGATTACAAGAAACACAGGTCATTGAAAAATTTGAGCCTGGTGTTTATGTGATACTCATGCTACGAGTTGATGGAATCAAAATTTTTAAACGAGTTAAATTCAGGTTAGTTTGATGTGTCAATTTATAATTATGATTGTTGGTTGGTATATGTATCTCAATCCAGTGATATTACCTTATATTAAAAAATAAATTTAATTGCAGTTTTGGTTTCTCTATTTTTACAAATTCATCTCATTGGTCTCCCTATTTTAAAAGGCGACAGTTTTGGTCACCCTCTTAGATTTTTTAACTAAAAAATGAAGATTTCACATATTTTAAATTATGTGACATAAGATTTCAAGACATAAAACAATCTATATGCATTAATTATTCATATGTCATTAATTAAATTATAAAAATAAAAAATTTCTGAAGTTGGAAGTTAAGTTTTTAGATGATTTAATTGTGATTTTCATAGTTGTTAATTATTTTACATTATCATATCATATTCACGTTACTTAAAACATATAACATCGCCATTTTTTGTAAAAAAATCATAATGAGATATCAAAACTGTCAAATTTTGAAGTAGGGAGACCAATTTTATGAATTAGTAAAAATAAGGGGATTTACACTGTAATTAAGCTTAAAACATATATGTAGAATTATGGTCACTCAAATAATGAATATATTTAAGAATTTGGATTCCCGGCAATCGCAAAGGAAATAGATTGACACATTCAAGTCCATCAGTGTCTCTTTGGTTTTAATCAAACAGTACAAAAATATTGATTTATATTATATAATTTAAAATATCGAGCTTAAATCTGAATCGTTTGATCTTGATTAAACAATTATCGATGTCTCGAATGCATGAATGCATAGTCACTCTGCGAACATGAATTATTTTCAATTTTTCAAATTGGCTTAACTATAGTATAAGCCATCCTAATTTCTAAAATTCTTAATTTTAATTCTCATATTTTATTTTTCAATGTATTATTTTATTTTTTGATTTATTTAATCTTTACCATATATTATTTTTAATTAGTTTGGTCTTCGCACATTTTTAATTGCACCTTTAGTCCTTAATTTAGAGGATTTTGAACATTTTGGGCCCTATAAATTTTTTTGACTAAAAATCCAAAATACCGTTGAATTTAAGGGACGAAAAGTGCGATTAAAATGGTTCAAGGAACAAATTCACCAAAAATAATGTGAGATCAAAGTGATGAAAAATTAAAGAGTCTAAAATTGTAAATTTGTGAAAATAGAGAACCAAAACTTTATTCAACTCTTATAAATATGTTCCTAAACTAAAAATGTTTGTTAGTATGCTCTCGAACTTGTCAATATTTTATAATTGATTTCCCAAAATTTAATTAATTTGTTATTAAATTTCTAAATTTTTTAATGTGTAATTAGATCAGTTAAGTTCAGAGATTCACTTATAAAAAACTTGTAAGAGATTTTAGAGGGTACTAATGGTTAGTTTACAACTATCTTATACGCAAGTTGAATATTATCATTTGAAATTACAATGCTAAGCTCTTACCATTAAGCTGATACTTCGAAGACTTAAATGGGTTTAGATAGGTCATAATTGTGGATTCATATAGATGGTCCAATTTAGAAAGGCAAAAAGGCTTGGATCATAATTGTGTTCTCTTGTTATTTTTTCCTTGACTTTTATTTGGTCTTTTATCCTCTTTGTGTTCCTATTTCATGCTAATAACATTTTTTGTTTACTCGTTGTTTGAATGCAGTAAGCGAAGGTTTACTGAGAATCAAGCAGAAGAATGGTGGAGCCAAAATAAAATTCGGGTTCTTAGAAAATATCTCCAACACATCAAAACTGGATCTTCTAACATTACACAACATATTAAAGAAAATGTTGAGTCGTCACCTTCCTAAACTTAAATATATTTTGCCTGTAGGCATTACCTTAGTTTTGATGAAATGATTTCACATTTAGAATGATCATCAATCAAGTGGAAAGAAAGGAAGCTTTAATTTAGGATTTGTAGTCAACCATGTATTCAATGAGGATAGGAATTGTAGTCATATAGAAGAACTACTTGAGTATATGTAGCAAAGTTAGTCTATCCAATAAAAAAATGTAGGAAAGTTAGCATTTTACTTTGATTTTTTATCAACTAAAAAATACCAGATATGGTGTGATATTTGTGTGCACGCTTGCAACTCAAATACTTTGTGGGTTTTACCCGCCGCAACTTGATTGCAAAAATGAACTGTCGTTGTTGCCTTGGGGGCCATATCTTTGGCGCATTCAAGATGTGTGTGTATGGATCTCTACCGCAATGGTAGTAGAAATCGTTAAATCTAGGAAGAGAAAAATTATCTATTTAAATTCAATGGTTTTTACAACTATTACACTGTAAAGTTTGTTGGAGATCAAAATTCAATATATATTTTTTGCAATATTAGTTAGAAAATTAAAATAATCCACTTTTCTCTCGACTAAAATTAAAATTTATGATATCATATTATTGAAGATCTTTCAAATTGGAGGTTTGGTTTGAAATTTGTTTCATAACCATTTGCAATAGCTTTCTCCATGGAGCCCTTCGACCCTATCTTCTGAATAGTGGGGTAGAAGTCTCCCCTACGTTTTTTTTATTTTTAAATTTCTTTGTGAATTATTTTAAATAAAGAGTTTTATTAAAAGGTTAATGTAGCTCATACATCTAAAATGAAATTCCATGCAATCAAATTGTGAAAATTATTAATTTATATCACTTTTAACATTAATTATTTTATTAAGTGATTGATCAATAACTTTAAGAGTTGAATATTCATTATATAGAATTAAAAATTGAATTATTTCTTTGTGTAGTTTGTGTATGTTAAACAAATTTCTTTTATCCATTTGGTAAAAATAAGTTGAATAGTTAAAGGAAAATGATCAATATTATGAAAAGCATTGACCAGAATAACAGACGACTGCATTTAATTAATTGGTCGGTCAACCTCAGATTTCTGCCAAATAAGTACGTAACATTTTTCTTTTTTTACACAACTGTCATGGCTATATGCTTTGGTTTTGAACGTAACTTTTGTCGTACTAGATAGCATAGCTTACCAGGGCCCGAAATTCGTCAAGTTGGGTCAAAGTTAAGTTTAACTTAATTCAATTCAAGTTCATCACAAATTTATTTTTCAGTTCCAACTCGACTCAATTCAAGTTCATGAATATGAACAATTCGGTTTGGCTTAATGTTTTGAATCAAATGAACCAAAAGATATATGAAATTTTAAGAAAAAAATATGTTCATTCAACTTTAAGTTAAATATTAATTAAATTTTAATAAAAATTTAACTAAAATTCGTATATTTTAAATTTAAACTAGGCTTAAAAAATCAATCTTCTTAGATAAATTTTCTTATTATTTTTGATTATTTTATGCATTAGTGGTGCACTCTTTAATTATATAGGAGAAAAAGGGAGTGTAACGAAGTATATTTTTTAATGTGGAACTTCAATAGTGAAGTTGGAGAGATTTCATTGAAGGTGAAATTTCTAAGTGTTAAATAAAACTAAATAATCAAATTTGAACAATAATATAACACTTAATTGATACAAGTTTTATCTCCAAATAATATTTATAACTCAATATTATTACCGAAATTATGTGATTTGATCAACAAATGTAATATCTCACTTTAGACTTGTTGAAATTTTTTTTATAATATTAAAGATCGAATTTGATTTTCCTATAAACAATGGAGATTGTATGTCATTTTAGCAACTTTCAAATGATATAAAGAACTTCTTAATATTAGCTTTTAAATGATTTTAATTTTGTTTCAAAATGATATTTACAACGTTTTCAACATCATCTTCAAGTATTTTACACTTATACCTAAATTAATTTTTTTTAACAACTCCAAAGTAAATTTTATTACATACAAAAAATCAATTATATAAAATTTATATATATTGAGCTGGTTCATGAACAAAACAAGTTGAACTATATATTGTTAGAACCAAATATAGTTTGAAGAATAATTCCTTATCTTGTTTCGATGATAACAAAAGTTATTTGGTGCGAACAATTTAATGCACTAATGTTTTAATTAAGTGCGTAGTTCTAAGATCAAACGTTTGTGTAGGATATTATGATATATCATCTGATTATCAAATTAATACAAATGAATACTAAGACTCCGCTTCTATGCTCTATATTTCTAAGTTTGTAATACGCGTCTCTATTGGTACAATAAATTGACACGTCCCGTGTCCTTTTAACAAAAAATAATAATAATAATAATAATCATAATAATAATAATAATAATAATAATAATAATAATAATAATAATAATAATAACTTTTCCCTTTTCTTTTTTTTCATTTAACTTTTCCCCTCCTTCCTTCTCTCTCTCAGCAACCCATCCTTCTCTATTTTCATTTTCTCTTCTTCATTGAGGTAAATGCACAACTCTAATCTAGTATGAATTCATAGAAAAATGTAGTTTTGTTTAAAAATCTTATTTTGTGCTTAGGGTATATTTAAACGATTTTTAGGGTTTCCTAAAGTTAGCTAAACTTTACAATAATTTTTCTAAAGTCTTGGAAATATTATTTGTGTTCTAAGGAAGTAAAAAGGTACTCATCTCTTGAGAGTTGTTGATTGAGACTCATTGAGGTAAATGCACAACTCTAATCCTACTATGAATTCATAGAAAAATGTACTTTTGTTTAAAAATCTTATTTTTGTGTTTAGGATATATTTAAACGATTTTTAGGGTTTCCTAAAGTTAGCTAAACTTTACAATAATTTTTCTAAAGTCTTGGAAATATTTTTTGATACTCAGATATGTCAGTTGAGACCCTGCCGGCTACTCTGTGAGTTGTTGAAGAGCAAACTTAGACGATTCTCCATAGCTGTGAGTTGACGACGATTATCGTCATATATTTTTATATAATGCTATTATTATTATTATTATTATTATTATTATTATTATTATTATTATTATTATTTTACTTGTTTTTTTAAATTAAAGTATTTATTGAAAAATTTGGGGAACACAACCTTTGAATTTTATCTCGATTTCGTCAATTATTTAATTTAACGGTCGCTGTTATATAATATGTTATTAGTTTGATTTAGGTATGAGTTAAAGTATTTAAATCTTGAATTGTTATGCGAGTGAGTATTTTTTCATGAATTACGATGAAATGATTTTAAATACGTATTTTGAGAAATCGTTGTTATAATTATTAAACCGTTAACTGTGTTAGGTGCACCTAGTTACATCGTTTTGGTTAGGGAGAGTTACCTGTTAGATGGAGCCGCCCCTATGGGAAATGTCATCCGTAGGAGGAGAGGGCTATCAACGCGATGTAAGCTCCCTAATTGATACGTGATGATGCGTTGCGGGAATGAGAGGAGAGGGTCATCCGTTAGATGGAGTAACCCCTAAGGGAAAGACCACCCTTAGGAGGAAAGGGCTATCAATGAGATAAAACCGCCTCTTGATTCTAAAAAATTTGTATTTGTTACTTGTTTGATTTTATGATGATTTTAAGGTTGTTCATTTTGATTTCGTTTCGATATTAACTGGAGTTTTTTTAATATTTTT